>NW_006443225.1:22795190-22804515 GCF_000325575.1 Pteropus alecto | reverse complement strand
TGCGCCCAGCCTGGCGCCGTCCCTTGATCCACTTTATCGCTAGAGTCGGCCTCCGATCTCCCCGGTCTGGGCGAAGTCCAGCCCACGAGTCCGGTCTCCAGCCTTCTTCATTTTCGTTTTGACTCCTGCCTTCGGCCCTGTTTAATATTCGCTTTGCAGATGCATCGTGCGCTTCTCTGCTGTACTAATTATCACAAGGCTCGAGGCTTTGAAGTGTTGGTTTCATGTTATTTTTTGATATCCCGCGAACCCTGACTTGCTTTGATTTATTCTCTTTATGTTAAGGAATAATTTTAAAAATATATGATTTCATTTCCCAACTCCCTTCTCTAGTAAGCATATTTCTCATGAATTCATTATTACCTAAATTTACCTCTGAGAAAAATCAAAACAGGAAGGCCAACTTGCCCAAAGCAGCAAGCACGATGGGAGGGTGTTGTCATGGGCAACGTGTCATTCGAGGTTTTCACCACGGCCCGGAGGGTGTGGGAAGCAGAACCGGAGCCTCGCTGGGCGGGTCGAGGCTCCTCTCCAGGGAAGGGCAGCTGCGGGGTGTTCTCTGCCGCGGGGCGGCCGGGCTGGACTCGACTCCCTCACTGCAGCCACAGCTGCCACCTCCACCCCAACAAAGTCAGCGACCACCGTCTTCTGCGTGGTGACAAGGACCTCAGTCACAGGTCACTAACATGGGACTGTCACTGTCTGCTTAGAAGTAAACAATCACATTTCTTAAAAAACAAATTGCCATTGTAGGCGGTGCCATAAAACCCAACTGTTTACCTGACTGGTGTCAGCTTCAGCTTGGGATAAATGGGCGGGATAAATGGGTTTCTGTTAAGAGAATGGCTTGTCTGTTGTATACGTTGTGATGTTTTTCTGTTTACTTATCTGCTAATTTTGTTCATAATGTTCATAATGTTTTCGCCTTAAAAAGTTTAAAAGTAACGTCTGGTTACATCTGTAGTTACACTTGCAACACGATGGCCTGAGGCGCTTGCTGCGTGAGGCAAGCCGGACAGGCAGAGACGAACACCACGTGATCTCGAAAAGCCAGACTCGCAGAAGAAATCGGAGTGGGGGCCGGGGACCGGGGAGACGTCGCCACAGGGCACCGACTTACAACTAAGGCGAGCGAGGGCCGGAGGGGTCAGTGCGCACGGCACGCCTAGCGCACAGCACTGTCACAGGCTGCCGAGCCACACGAGACGACCACGAACATCTCCTCCCACAGGAAGAAACGGGACTCGTTGTGACGCCACAGAGATGCCAGCTAACACGGCAGTGGCGAATCGTACTGCGGCATAAAAACGCACCAAATCAACAACACACTGAATGCCTTAAACGTAACGTTATGTGACAATTATATCTTAACAAAAAAAATCGAAGACATATTTTAAGGGGTAGACGGAAGTACATTAAAACATTAACAGTAGTAAATAAGGTGAAATTAAAATTTTTCTGTTTCGTAATTTTTTTCCATGGTTTGTAGTACCAGGAAAATATCTTCCATTTTGAAACTAAAATAAGACATATCAAATTTTAATATTTTGGGGAAACTCATCATTTTGACTCATATTTTTATTCCTTACTGTCTTTCCCATGAAATCACCGGTCTAGGTAAATATTTACATCATCCCCAGGAAGCAGTCAAATAGGGGACTTAGTCTTTAGAGCTTAGGAATAAAGTTATGATTTAATGCAGAGCACACTTTTGATACTGGATCCATAATAAAGCTGAGTTTTGATGGTTTCAAGAAAAAACTTCTACTAACAAAGCAACGTATCTATAGCACCGAGATATTTGAAATTCTTACCAGAGAGACTGCAAAAAATAGGAAAAAATAATGAGGTTATTTTTCCTTTCGTTTTTGAAGGTTAATGTTGAACAAAAACCAGTGGACAGCACGATGCGCTTGGCGACTTAACGCATCACAGAGAACGAAAGACCAATTTTAACCGTAGGCTTTGCGGCCGGGGGGGCCAGCGACTCCCTGCTCGTGCACGTCTTCCTGGCAGGTCATTCACGAGAACAAAGGCGTGGGCATGTCCGTCAGACCCACGTGAAGGATGCGCCCTTTTCCTCAGAGACCCATTAGCTTCAGTGGAACGAGCCTACAGCCCGTGAACTCCTCTCGGTCGGTCTGCTCGAACGAACCAACGTGAAAATACTGCAACATTTTCACTTTCACTAAAGTTTCACTAACCCCAGAAAAGATACCCACGTTTTTTCATGCACAACGGGTACATCTTATGCAGTGTCTTCATCTGTGTACAATGCAGTTCTACGAAATCAAGTCAACCAGCCAAGCGAGCGACTCTTTTAAATAAATGTTCTACGCCTAGCCCAGTAAAAGCTTTTTATTTTGCACATGTGTATTTGTCCCCCCAAATGCAATAGTTCATGAAACAATGTCCTGTCTGCATTGCCTGCATACATTCTTTGGAATTTCATAGTTATGAATTATCCTTTAAATCAATCTCAGGATTCATCTTTGTAGGCTAATAAAAGGGGTTTGTGTGAAAAATAGATAAGGAGTTGTCTGTTTAAAACAGCATAATTATAACCAGTTCTCCAAAAGCAAAACTATTGAGTAGAATACTTTTATCTGGAAGACATGGGACTCTGTGTTTGAATTCATTTTGCATGGTAAATAATTCAGTCCCGTAAACAAACTCTTGGCCGATGGTTTCTCTTCACTTAGTAAACTAATTTGTAGACGGGCCCAAAGGAGCAGTTTAATTTTCATAAGCAATATTCCTAACACCTCTAAGTGTACTCAATAACCAAAGCATCCAACTACCATTTTGATTAAATAGTGGGAAAAGCAGCCAATGTGATGAAAAGAATCAGCTAAACCATCGTTTGATTTGAAAAGCCAAAGAAGTAGGGTTGCCGACGAATGTTTACTGTCAAATCTCTCTGGCACTGGCTGACTCTGATTACTCAGGGCGGAGCTGTGAGTCAGGCTGGGTGACCGAGGGCACAGGGGAGGGAGAAGCATGAAGCGAGCGTGGGGCTCGCCGGCGGCGGCGAGGAGGGCGGAGGAGACGGCACCCCAAGACCAGCGGGGCGCCTTCCATCCGAGTGCTCCCGGCGGTTAAGCTGTCTCGCCCTGCATCACGAGGGAAACAGGTGAAGGGAAGGAGGGCGACTCTTCCAAAGTCACAACGGTAATAAATGTTGGATTCGAGGGTCAAACCCGAGTTTCTGAGCCCAGCCCCGGCCTCCTTGCTTCCCCACGCGGCCCTCCCGGGCCCAGGCCAGCAGCCAGCGCAGACATCCGTGGCGACCGGGATCTGCCTCTAGAGCAGCTTGGGCGTCACATTTGAATCACTCTGTTTAAGACACCGTGCAGGGACGTGGGGCCCGAGGCGCCGTGGTTAATGAGACACAGAGCTCGGGCCAGAATCTAAGATCTGGAAACAGACACGCTCCCCACCCCACCCATTGCTCGCCCCTGATAACCCTTCAAGTTTTCTACAGTGACAGTCACCAAGTATTAAGAGATCGAGACTTCCATTCCCAGTACCCGGTGGTGGGCGTGGCTCCAGAGTGGCCGGGGACCACCGTCTGTCCCGGACTCAGTTTCCCCCAAGAGGTGGGGGCGGGAGCAACCGGCGGGGCTCCATTTTGCCAAGGAGACTGGAGGGAACCAGGGTCCCACGCTGGGGGGACTTAGGGCGTCCTAAGTAAAATCTCTCCCTCTTGGGAGTTTTTTTTTTTTTTTTAAATTAAAAATAGCCGTTGTTTTGCCCCCAAAGGCGCCATAACTTGATGTAAGTAAAGCAGAGACGGCACAGGCCCGGCCTGACCGACCTGGCTCTCTCGGGGCTGACAGCGGTTCTGGATGCAGGTCAGCTGCGCCCTTCGGGGTGTGGTCCGTGGCCTGAGGAGCAAGCGTCATCTCGGGGACACCCTCCCATCACCCCGTGCACTGCCAGCACATGGCTTTGTTGTGAACGTCTCGAATGGAAGGGCTGCAGCTGTGTGACCCCTGGTTCCCGCTGGCCGCAGCGCTCTGCTCACTTCCCACCAAGCGAAGCAGCCCTGGCCCTTCCTGCCGACGAGAATTCTGCCAGCCGCAGGTTGGAGACGCTCGCTTGATAGCCGGCACTAGTGGTGATGGGAACCATGACAAACGACCGCGTCTCGTAGACCGGAAGATACCTAAACAAACGTATAAAGACACCGTCCCACGAGAACACACGTCTTGGGGGTTGCTAACTTTGAGTCATTTACGAGAACAGCTTTTGCTCTAAGTGTGCCGGGCCGGTGAGATATCGCCAAGTATCAGTAACGCTCAACATTTAATCTTTTCTGAGCAATGGGGTGAGACATTCCTGTTTTAAAATCTGCATATTTCTTTTCTCCAGCAGAGCAAGAACAGGAGGGAAAAGATTTAAATTCTACTTATTTTAAATGAAGGTCACTACATGCTGGACTAAGGCTGGAGAAAGGTCAAAATAGAACAGAGATGTGTTTTAATTAAAGAACAGACTTACTGTCCCATGGGAGGATTCAGTTATTATGGCTCAAGGGCCATCAAGTTCTACAAATTTTAAGTGTTAGTCCACGTCAACCCATCAAAACATGGATCCTTCTTACCTCTTCAATTCGTAGGCAGGGAAACTGACACAGGTGTGAAACGCCCGCCCTAGACCGGCCTCCGATTTGGAAATCACCCAAGTTAGAATCCATGGGTCAGATTTAAACATGTCCACAGTTGCAGTTGGCAAAAAACCAACAGGAACGTGTCACGTGGGGTGCGGGGAGTCGATGGAAACTCAGATGGGAGCCCGCGTCGCCCTGGAAACCACATTCCGGTGTCTACGTCAGGGTCAGACGCCTCCCTGCACCCTGAGACAGCCTGCTTGGCCTTGGGAGTTCGTGTTACATAAAAAGGACTTGGAAGCCCAAGTTTAAAGATATAGGAAGTACACGTTTCAAGGCCGTACCTCACCAAGGAGACCCTGTTAGGCCCCGGGGGACCAGACGCCTACCTGTGGGTCCAGGGCCACGTCTCCCCGCTTCCCGCCGCCTCTGGAGCCTGTGGGCTCCCTCAGACCCCGGCGGCTCCTCCGGCGGGAGCTTCGGACTCCCCGGGAGCGGTTCTTCTCACAGACTGGGCCGGAAACCCGCCAGAGTGCGTCAGACAGCCCGGCCCAGCCCGGGTCAGCCTGGGCCTGAAGTATCAACTAGACCGGAACCAGGTCAAACGGGGTCCGACTCAGAAACCAGACCGGGTCCGACTTAGAAAGCAATTCCAACTAAGTAACCGGACCGGGTCCAGCGGGGCCTGCGTCCGACTTAGAAATGGCCTCTGGTTAAGGACCCAGACCAGGTCCAGTGTAGAACTGGGTCTGATTCGGATACCAGATCCGACTAAGAAACTAGCCCAGGTCCGTGGTGGAATGGGTCCGACTTGGAAACTGGGCCCGACTAAGACACCGGACCGAGTCCGCGGTGGGACCGGGTCCGACTTGCAAATAGGATTCAATTAAGTGACCGGACCGGGTCCGCGGTTGGAGTGGTTCCGGCTTGGAAACTCTATCTGACTACGATATTGGACCGGGTCCAGCGAGGGACCCGGTCCGGCTTAGGAAAAGGACCCACATAAGAATTTGGAGTGAGTCCAGGGTGGGACCGGGTCTGACTGAGAAACGGGATCTGACCAAGAGACCAGACTGGGTCGGGTGGGACCGGGCCCGACTTTAGCTGGACTGGGTGCACTGTGAGACCTCGATAAATGAAATTATTTTTTAAGGCCGAACACGTGGTTTACCTTACCAAAGATAATCTTAATTAGAGAGAGGCAGCCTCCAGGTGAGGAACCGTTCGTTCCCGATGACAGAATATGCGCCTGCGTTTCCCGGTAGAGCTGCCAGATTCCCGCAGAAGGCCGGGGAAAGCATCTGGCCATGGCGAGTGGGGCTGTGGGCACTAGGGACGAGGATATTTCTCTGACAGGGCAGGAGGCGGAGAAACTAAGCAGCTGGGCACAGCTCTGCCTGGCAGCACCCGCATGGCCCTCTGGGGTACAAGGACCTGCTCCCTTACAGACGAGACGATTCCAGCCTGCAGGGAGGCTTGGCCCTGTGAGGAGCATCTCCCTGGGCACGTGAGACGCTGGGAATCGATAGGAGGCGTGGTAAGTTCTCCGGGAGTCAGGGATGAGGCAGGCCATCCCTGCCCCTGCCTTCGAGGGCCCTGATCCAGTCACAGTCACCTCTGGAACGAAAACCTAGATACTCTGGTCCACTCCCAGCAGCTGGGACGGGAGGCGAAGTCCATGCTGAGCCCCGTTACCCAGTACGCTGGGGAACCCATTATTAATATGAGGAAACTGACAAATCCCAGGACCAAGTGCAGACTCGGAAAGACCAGAGCAGAGGGAGCTTGAAACACCAAAAGGCTGACCAACTGGCTGCAAAGGGTCTGGCCAGCTCTTAAAAAGTTTAATATGCTTCAGTGTAACTTTTAACAGTTCACACCCGCGTGCGCACACGCACATATATGGATCCATATATATGGATACATACAGATTTGCATAGCCAAGTCCCTAACTAGCCTGTGACTTCTGGTCACCACCTTTGCCTGCATGAAACATTGCTAATAATTATATCAGGCTCACAATTTGAATATAAATGAATATTGAAAAACCTAGTCTCCTAATCATTAGCAAACAACAAACATAAAAAGCCTCCAGGGATAGTGCCCAGCAAATAAAAAGTCAAAGAAACATTTTTCAGTTGTTTTGCAATGTCTCACATTTTGTGATTTTTGATAACTGCAAAGGGAAATAATTTTTCTTCACTGTTTACACTTCACACCCACTAATGTTAATGACACTTGGGAAACAAATGCCAAATTTGTCTTTAAGTATCGCAGGATCCCCCCAAGTGGCTAGCTGAAAATATGCACAGCTGACGATACAAATCTCTTTGGGGTAATTCCACAGCTGAGTAACAAGTTTGCACTAGCAAATTCTAATTATGCTAACTAGTTTCCTTATCATCCCAAGGGCAATATAGACCTACTTCAAGTTCAGAAGGGTCAAGTGATGAACTAGGTAACCTTTCAGGCTGTGTACTTTAGTAACTGTTTTTTCCATGATAACACTTTATTTAGATGCCAGTCATTTAATGTATCTGCTTTTGAATCACATGCAATTAACTGATTGCCATAATAAAAGCATTTGGAACTACACAGTTCAGAATCCAGTATTCATTTCAGAGCTACCAGGATTTATTCCCTGGCTCCACCGTGTTGCTAAAACGAATATTTTCTTAAGGGATAATTATGACCCCTTGGATACTGACAAGTAGAATGAAATCACATTAAATACGTGTTAGCAAAAGTTTGTATTTCCTTAGTTGAGACCCAAAAGCTCTTAAAGAAATCCCAGACCCTATGCTGTGAACTAATAAGCACATTCACCCACATGTAGGCCAAGGCCACCGCCGCCTTTCCTGAGGGTTATTCAGTATTCAGCATACACTAAAATTATATTTGGGCAAAATATCAGAAATGTTATCATTTACAACTGGTCGTGGAGCTCTCAGCATGCTGAACACGATGCAAACATGCTGAGCATATAGCCCAGTCTCCTGTATGTCTATGAAGAACGAGCTCTTCCCCTATCCACCTCCCCCCCGGCCTTGCACCCCGCTGCTTCCGCTGTTCGCACGGGGTCTGTGTGGACGAGAAGCCTCGTGGCTGGGCCTGTGGAAGGCTCGTGGGCGTCCACGCCCTGGTGCCTGATTGCCACGGGCCTCCTCCCGCGGGGGGTGGGAGCGGGGCGTCCGAAGCTGCTGGCTTCAGAACATCACAGACGTTCAGTCAGTCAGTGCAGCCCCCTCTCTGGTGACAGAGCTTCCCACCTGACAACACTGCATTTCTGGGGGTTTTGACTTTCAGTCTTTTTCTTAAATTTTGAAATCAAAATCCCTAAATTTTCTATCATCCATTGGCCTTCTAAGGTAACTTCAACAAAAGGCAAGAAGACAGGTAAATGGCGCTGAAGAAGCCAACGGCCAGAAACACCGAGGGGCACAGAAAAGAGCCCAAAGGAAAGGAAATGTCTCACCTTTTGTAGTTTTCGATAACTGCGAAGGGAAATAATTTTCTTCACTGTGTAGCCAGCAGATCAGAAACGGGGCCGCTTAGCAAAACAAACTTAGACAACAGCCGCCCTGCTCCAGCCGAACGTCACAGAGAACTGTGGCCACAGCCCAGCGTCCCAGCAAAGGCCCAGTGAGGGGCCCCGACTGCCACCCTCTCGGGCTGCAGTGAGGTGCCCGCTGGGGGGCGTCAGAGAAGCCGCTGCGGGGAGACGGGACTTCCTGTGGTGGCCGTGGGGACAGCGCAAGGAGCTCTGGCGACGCGTCCCCTGCTGTCCCCGCCCCTCGGGCAGGGCAGGGCGCCCTCTGCGCTCTGCCACAGCAGTCAGCATCACGGTTCATTTTGTGTAGCACATTGTGTTAAAATGCTTTGTTTTCTTCTCTGCGTCTCTAACTAAAAGATAAACCTCTACAGAGAGTTTATGATTTACCGTCAAATCCCCAGTCATCGTTGAAAAATCGCTGTTAAAACTTTATTAACCAATTCCAGACCTGTATTTGCTTCTCAGTTTCGTTCTCTTCCGTGGAAAATCATCTCGAACGATGTGAGCGGGTCGGCTTGGCAAACAGAGCGTGCTCTGTGGAAAAGCACATCGATTCCACTCCGCCGGCACGAGGGCGTTTTGTAAAGTGAGAGATGGCTCCAGCCACACGTGCTCGCGTGCACACACGCACACACACGCACACGCACACACACACACACACACAGAGCACACGTTTGTAGATAAATCTCCACTCGATGTTTAAACCACGCTCGTCATTAACAGCACCATTATTGGCGCATTCACTTGTGTTTCCATGGCAGCGAACCTCTAAGCACATTCCATCTGCTTTCCAGCTATAAAGCAAGAAATTTGTTTCCCGCTCCTCACCGTTCTCCCTGGGCACACATATGATGTTTTAAGGGGGAAAAAACTGCATTTTCCTAGAGGAAATTAAGAGTATGATGTAAAATCTTTCCACCTAATTTAGCCGTGAGTGTACCAAACTCGATTATTTCATGGAATTTTCAGTCATAAAGGGCACGGGAGCGTTTTCCCAGTCAGTCGTAATGGGTTACGTATATCAGACAGGATCTCGACTCTAACCGAGCACTCTCATACGCTAACCTCGGTCGATGCTTATTAGAGCTGCATTAATTACTAACTACTTGACCGGGCCAGCACCCTACCTACAGGCGCTTCCCCTGACTCCTTTTTAGTTT
>NW_006443225.1:22788206-22795121 GCF_000325575.1 Pteropus alecto | reverse complement strand
CAGCAAGATCAGGGTGTCCAGCTCGTCGTCCGGGCTGCAAAGCCTGCGGTGCCTAACCTGAGATACCAGTTCTCATTGAATGAATAACAGAATAAAAGTAAAAGCCAAAGGGGGTGATTTTTAAAAACTCTCCCACACACGCAAAAGAAGACTGATGGGCTGGATCGAAAGGCAAAGCCCAACTGGAGGTTGCCCAGAAGAGGCTCACCTCAGATTCAAAAACTACAAACAGACGAAGATAAAGGAGAGAAAAATATGCGAGATGCGAACGACCGTAAGAGACCGGCCGCGCCTACGCTAAGACCAGACCAGCGGATTTTAGAATAAAACATGGTATAAGAGACCAGGAAGGACACTTTACAATGACAAGAGCGTCCGTACCCCAGGAATATGTGATGATCATAACCCTATACGCGCTGAAGAACAGACAGCCTGAACACATGCAGCGAAAACACGAACGGGGAAGTAGACAGTTGAACAGCAGCTGAATATTTCAATGACGTTCTCCCGATAACTGAGAGGGCGTCTGCATAGACATTCAGCGAGAGTGCAGATGTGAGCAACAGCTACCAACTCGACTTTGTACCGTACAAATAAAGAACTCAGCACTGAACAGGAAGATAAACGACCCATCTTACAAACGGACAGAGGCCGAATAGACATTTCACCTGAGTGGACACATGCTTCACTAGCGAGAACGGGAAAGATGCACGAAATCACTAGTCCTACGGGAAATGCAAACCGAAACCACAGTGAGACACGGCCACACACCAGCTAGAGCAGCTATGATTAAAAAGACAGACCGCGCAGCTGCAGGGGAGAATGCACCTCGCTAGCAGGAATAGATCTAAGCGATCCCGCCACTTCGGAAAACAGTTCGAAAGTTTCTTAAAAGATTAAGTCTAAATCTATCACGTGGTTTTGCAATTTCTATTCCTAAGAATCTACCCAGGAGACGTTAGAACATACGCTCACACAGCGTCCACGTGAACGCTCACAGCTGCATTAGTTATAACAGCCAATACCCGATTGTTTGCTGCCTGGCAGACGAGTAGACGAGGCAGGCTGAATTCGGACAATGGCGTATCAGTCGGCGACACGGAGGAAGAGAACGCTGACCCTCGCTAGAATGGGGACGAATATCCACACATTAAGAGCAGGTGCAAAGGGCTGCACATCGTTTGATTCTTTTATGTGAAATGTCAAGAAAAATGAAATTTATAGACAGAAGCAGACCAGTGTCTGCCCAGGGCTTGGGGGTGTAAGTAGAGATTTACAATAAATAGGCCTAAGATAAATTTGGGTGGTGAGGGGAAACTTCTATAACTGGGGTAATGGTCTCACACTCCAGATATTTATTAAAAATCACTGAATTATGCAGTAACAGTCGGTGAACTTCATGCTATATTTCATTAAAGCCATGAAGGGTACTAAACAAGCAGGATCTCTTAACCTTGGCTGCGTATTTGAATCGCCTGGGTACTCTGAAGATGCGCGCCTGTCCGGGGCCCGTTGTCTGATATTCTGATTCAATATTCTTGGGGTCTGGGCATCGGAAATGTTCTGAAGCTGTCCAGGTGATTGGAATGTGCAGTCATGGTAGAGAGCCACTGCAGAACGGGTCTGTCCTTCCTCGAAGCCCTGATGCGGTACGCTAATCTCACCTTTCCAACTCTCTACGAATTTATTCGACAACCAGCTTCATTATGCCCCAGGCTTGATGTTTGTCACCAAGGAGACAAAAATAAGGACCATCTCATCTCCGTCTCCACGGACTAATGGACCAGGAGAGGTGCGACCCAGTAACTGTGGTGCTTCAGTCGAGTTCATAACGAAGTGCGTACGAGGCTAAAAGCACGAAGAGAAAAGAATGGCCCATTCTGAGCGACGCGGGAAGAGGTCAAGAAAAGCTTAAGAGAGCGATTCGTAACCCTGTGGGATCAGAAGGGAAGGAAACGGCAGACGGAAACGCACGCAGCGCAGGGTGCGGGGGGGAAGCAAGGAGCTCAGCAAACCCCCGAAAACCCGGGAAAGAGGAAGGGACATCGGGGGGGCCGAGGAAGGGCAAGGAGAAGCCGCAGAGGCTCTCGTGCCGCACGACGGGATCCGCTGGGAGGAGGTGGCGTGGAGACATGTGTCCTTCAGAAAGAGCGGCCTGGCCGTGCTGTCGACAGGAGCTGACGGGTTTCCACTTCTGGCTGACGCGGGACAATAAGAATCAAATACGCACACACCCCTGAAAAAAAACTGCATAACATATAGACGACCATAGTTTTCAAAACGCGGGAGACAGGAAACAAAAACCAGGACCCCGAGAGGCAGAAAGCCACGAGGTGCAGTCGCCGCCCAGCTCACCGCCTGAGAAGGTGCCGGTGTGCGGAGTGGGCAGAGCACCCCTGGTGGGGGACAGCAGGCTCCTGAGCTGAGGGGACAATGCCGAAGGTCTGAGGACAACAGAGTCCTGGAGAGGAGAAGGCTCCGGGAAGCGGAGAGTCCTTCTGGAATCTTCAGCTCAGCGCTGACCAGACCTGCCCGTGAGGAGACCGAGTGAGGCTGGGAGCAGCGTCTGGGCCCACTGGGCTACCTGGGTGCCCTCGTGATCCACAAGGCCTCGGGTAGAGTCACCGGGGGCTCTTAGCAGTGGGGATAACGAGCCTCAGACTCAGCACCGCGCTGGCCTCGCCGCAAGTCTTTAAAGCAGGATTCCAACGGGGCCGACTGTTTCCGTGATATCGACTGTGTCCCACACCCGTGCTGAAGACGGTCTGTGGGAAGGTGGAAACACACAACACCCAGCAAGGTAAAGTGTACAATGTCGGGAATCCAATAAAAATTACCAAGCATGAAAGAAACGTGCAAACATGGTCCATACTGAGGAGAGAAATCGATTGATCCAAACTGACCAGGAACTGGCACAGATATTAGAATTTGCAGATGAGGACATTGAAACAGTTATAATTATTTTCTATATATTGAAAAAATTAAGTAGAGACGTCGAAGATATAAAAAGACTCAGATTGAACTGGGGATGAAAACTACAATGTATGAGATGAAAAATATACTGGATGAAGTAACACTGGATTAGAGATGGCAGAAGAGATTAGCGAACTTGACACAGTGCAAGAGAAACTATAAAATGAAACACAGAAAGAAAAAGTAATTTAAAAAACTGAACAGATGATCAGTGAACCATGGGACAATTTCAAGTGATCAATATATACGTCATTGAGTTTCCAAAAGGGTGGGGGTGGAGGCGAAGAAATAATGATCGAACTTTTTCCAAATTAAAAAAAAACAACAAAAAAACACTTACAAATCCAAAAAGAAAAATGAAAACTAAGCACAACATAAAGCGAATTATACCAAGGTACATCATAATCAAACCTCTCAAAACCAGGGACAATGAGAAATCTTGGAAGCAGCCAGAAACGGGGGCTGGGGAAAGACAATTCACGTACAGAGAAACGGAGTAACGCAGATTTCTCGCCAGAAACGAAGCAAGTGGGAAGATGGCGGCGCAACACGCTGAAGCTCTGAAAAATACATAACGTCCAAAAACTGGGCGAAGGGTAGTATTTTCAACATTCGGACTTTTATATGCAACAAAAATGAGATTCATACCTGGTATTATACATAAAAACTAACTCAAAATGGATCACAGACCTAAATATAAAGCCCCAAACTATAAAACTTCTAGAAGCAAGCGGAAGAGAAAATCTTTATGAGCTCATATTAGGCAAAGATTTCTTAAATACAACACCAAAAACAACCTACAAGGAAAGTACTGATGAAATGAACTTGATCAAAAGTCTGACCTTCAAAAGACAGTGTTAAGGCGACAAAAAGACAAGCCACAGACTGAGGGAAATTAGCTTCAAGTCAGATAGCCAATAAAAGACTTACATCTAGAATGTATGTAAAAAGGATGAAACCTCAAAATTCAATCAAAACGAAGACAAGCAATCCTGTTTATAAAATCCTTTTACAGACTTGTCACCAAAGAAGATACGCAGATGGCAAAGAAGCCCATGAAAAGATCAGCATCATCAGTCATCAGGGAAATGCAGATTAACCCCATAATAAGACACTAGTGCATACGCCTTACAGTGCCTGAGATTAAAGACCGACTATTCCGAGTGTCGACGAGAATGTGGGGCAACCGGAAATCCCACGCGGTGCTGGTGGGGATGCAAATGACGCCCCCACTTTGCGAAGCAGTTGAAGGTTTCTAGCTTTAAACGCGTGCCTCCTGTGCGAGTCGGTCCCTCTGCACCTGCTGCTTTTCCCGCAGACGCGAAGTGCGTGGCTACACCCAGACTTGCGCGTGGTGCCCACGGGGCTCCGTCTGGGATGGCCGAACACCCAGGACAAAGCCAACGAGCGCCGCCCGCGAGCGAGTCCACAGGCCGGGGCGTGTGCACACGGCGGGACAAGGCGGAGGGACTGCTGATCCCCGGGGGGGCGGGGACGAACCTCAGAATAATCGTGCTGAGAGAAAGAAGCCAGACCTCGTCTGCACAACACCCCGGAAAATGGAAACGGGCCGATGTGCCTGGCAGGCCAGCAGCTGCCTGGGGCGGTAAAGTGGTGTGGGGTGGACGCAGGAAAAGGCGGGGAGCAGGCAGGAGGAAGTTTTTGAGGTGACGGGTGTGCTCTCCATTTTGATTGTGGTGACGGTTTTGCCAGAGTAACTCATTTGTCAAAACTCGCCAAAGCGTACACTGTAAACACCTGCAGTTTGCCATGCGGTGTTCACGCCTCTGTAAAGCTGTTTTTTCGGAAAGGAGGAGGGGCCGATGTGGCTGGAGGGCTGGCCCGGGCAGGGCCTGGGTGGGCAAGGGCTTCGTCACTGCTCTGCAGTAAGCCCGTTGAGTGGGGGGGCAGGAAGGTCCAGACCCCCAGGCCTGGGGCTTGGGCCGCTGGGCGAGGTGGGGGTTGGCTACCGTGAGTTCAGGCCAGGGCAGGAATTCGGTGCATGAAATGTCCCTGAGTATTTGCAGCCACACTCCCACAGCCGTGCACCTTAATTAGCTTTTACATTCTCCATGAACAGCTGGTGGCACTTTTCCCGTGATCCTCCCCCGCCCACCCCCGCCTGGCCTCCCCACCCGTTTGAGTTTCGGTCTCAGAAGGGCAAAGCATGAGAAATATGTAATGCATGGAAGGTTGAGATCCTTAAAAATCCATACACCTATTAAATAATGACTCATTTTTAAAAATATTTATGGATCACATGCCATGGGCCAGGTGCTTAGCGAACAATGAAGGAAAGATAGGCTTGGTCCCTGTCCTCATAGAACTTAGAATCTGGTGAGCAAAGAGGTGTTAAAAATTAAAGTGAAAGGTATCGTGACATGGACTGGCACAGGGTGTTCGCCAGGACACGGCAGGGGTAGTTTGGGCAAAGACTTCCTGTGACAGTGGGGCTCGCTGTAGTCCCCTGTGACAGTGGGGGCTAGCCCAGCCACGCACCTGTGCAGACGCCCTGGCGGAGAGGTCGTGCGGATGGGGCCCAGCTTCGTGACGCTCAAACCCTGAGCACTACATTCTCATTTCATCGATTAGCGAACTACCCATTTTCAAGTTCCTATTACATTTTCAAAGGCTAATTTTTTAATTCATTGCAGGTATCGATGAGAACGTTCTATCTCGCATACTTTTAAATGTTACAGAAGTCTGTTGGGGAGAGAGGTACAGTTATAAATGCAAAAATATTAACATATAATGGCTTTCTCCTAGTCGGGTATTCATTCGGATTAAAATCAAGATATGACAAATTTCCTGTCTGTTATTAGCCAAATATAGTTCCTGGATACAGTCCCTGTTGTGTGGGCCTTTACGACCACTTTATGAGAGCTGCGCAACCCGGCCGAGAGGTCAGGCAGGGAAGGCGAAGGGCAAGCTCCTGGAAGCGGCTCTGCGGGCAGAGGCCGGCCTCCTAGTGGGAGACAGCAGCCTGGCAGAGCGGCACCTGCAGCGGCTGGCAGCACCCCAACCTGCGAACACAGGCTGGGAGGGGGCACAGCCCCGAGAACAGAGCCGCGTGAGCAAAGGAATCTCCCAGGCGCAGGTGATTCTGCGCTGGACAGCTGGACCTCGTGGGATCGCTGCTGGGGACGAGGCGGAAAGACCTCTGGGTCTCTGGATCCTGGCCCAGACATTTGACTTCATTCTTCATGCAGATGGCTGTGCTCGGAAATGTTTAGAAGGGAGTTAATGATTTCCATCCCATTTATAATGCTACTGATTTAAGATACGTGATTGTAAGACACTCGTTATAAGATGCGTCACAGTCCCGGAGACAGGAAAATGGGAACAAATATGGAGCTTAGAATTGGCGAAAGTTGCAGAGTTGCAGAAGCCTGATGACTTCAGAGAGCGAAAGAAAAAACTTCATGAAACCTGCCTTTCATTTTTATATCCCTTTCTCTTCGTGAATCAGAGGACCATATGTCTCTGAAAATGTGAAAGTTAATGTAAGTGAAAATATTTGGAACAGTGTTTACTAGTGTTTGTAACTCAGGAGGTGACAGAGTGGGTTAATGAGGGCAAGGACTTCAGAATTATCCTAAGTAGGCCAGTTAGTCACCAGGAAAATCACTTTTGCTCAAGGACACAGTCTATACTCCTCACTAGTCACCAATTTTGCAAATGCGTACTACGTGCATCTCACAAAAACGCCAGACAGAGCAGTCACAAAGCCACAGCACTGAAGGGCCCAGGAGGGCCCCGGAAGTTGTAAGGCGAGGCTGCCCCCGGCCCGGGCATCTCCACAGCCCTCCTCATAAATACTTGCAAGCTGCTGCTTCTCCAAGCCAAACATTGCTGTTTCATTCCACAGTTTGCCACACGTCATTGTTTCCAAGACTTTCCCCTGTCCCCTGTATGGGCTACATGTAATCAGCTCTTTTTCTA
>NW_006443225.1:22787197-22788176 GCF_000325575.1 Pteropus alecto | reverse complement strand
ATGCCTAGCCAGCCCAAAGCACTAAATCTATGCAAGTCCTCACACTTTGTGAAAACTACATCAAACGTCAAGATGATGCCGATGAGGCACTTTCGGAGAACACAGGGTACCACCTTGACTCCCCCTGGGCCTTCATTTGTCTGGTTAAGGAGCGTCGGAGGCCCTGGGACGCAGAGAGAGTGCTGTGTTATCTCCCATGCAACTGGGCCCTCGTGGAGGATTCCCTGGGCCGTCACTTCTGAACGGAGGCTCAGTGAGTGTTCATTACTCAGGGAAGTTCGGAGTCTTCTGCTTGGCGTAGTGAATTAGACACGGTAGCCTGAATGGGAATGGAGACGTGGTAATTCAGCGCATGACATGGAAAGTGCCGTTTAATTACCCCAGAGGTTCTTTCTTCAGATAAACTACTTCTATTTTTACGACAATATTGGATCATGAACCCACTCACCTTGGTGCTGGGTAATGAGGCCTATAAGGCACGTCATAAACATGCTCTGCTTGCAATGCCCTTTTTAGAAACTCCAATCTTATGGAAAAATCTTTCTCATTATTGAAAGCATTTGTAGTTCTTCAAGAACCTTAGAAACGAAAGGATTCTTGAGAAGACCCTTCCATAATCACAGGACCAAAGGATCTGAGGACAGTAGTGAGAAGTATTTGTCAAGTTACTTAAAATCTGGCACCATAAAGTAGAATTTAATCTACAAATGGCTGAAAATAGTCTGAAAAAAGATACTAGTTTGAGGAGACAGTCCAATAATAGACCGACAATGATTTCAAGAAAAAAATTTCTATGAAATTATATTTCTTCTATTAAAAAATATGTATGATAAAAATTCCACCTTAGAAAACCGAAAAGTATATTTAAAGAATAGTGAGTGCAAATTAAGGAAAGAATAAGAACCTATTTTTTACCCAAAAGGTTAGCACAAAGTTTAAAAGACAAGACCATGCATAGAGACCACCTAGGAAGATGTAG
>NW_006443225.1:22784466-22787173 GCF_000325575.1 Pteropus alecto | reverse complement strand
AAAAAAAAGAACATTCATAGCTAATGAGGGCATCATCCTCAGACTTTGTTCATTTGAGTATCAGTTGCTATGAATTGGAGAAAACCATCTGGAAAATGTGTATTAAAGTTTAAAATATGCAAACTTCTGAACTAGCATTCTACTTTTGGGACTCCATCCTGTTGCAATCGACAACACCTGTATCTAAGATAAATGTATGAAAGTGTTCATTGCAGCATTATTTGTCACAGAGAAAAAGTAGAAAAACACCTGAATGTATATAATTGTGGTTAACCAACAAAAAGTATTATTTGCCTTTTTAAAAAGCGCGAATTAGATGTCGATGCTAATACTGGAGGGATGCCCTTGAATTAATATAAAAAATTACAGCGCAACTTACAGAATATGGTCTTTATTCTGCAAAGCCACATAACAACCATAAAAACCAAGCACGTGTACATGATGTCCGTGTGAGCGTGAAGCCTTTGACGCTGACTGCCTAAGGGCAGGGAGGGCCCTAAGGACTGATTTAAAAGGGGGCTTTAGATTCCCACTGTCTACTCCAGTTCTCTCAAAATCCATTCTACATAAACACAAAAAGAAGTAAAAGGGTTGCTACCCAGTTCCAAGAAAATCACCCATCGCCGTCGCTACACCGAAACACAGCCGCATGAAAGTTCTGAAGACATCACAGCTTCAGAGACGTGAAGTGGAAAAGAGATTGCTTTTTCATACATATCTTTCTCTAATTTTTAAAAATTATCATGTAATATTTTTGGAACTTAACATGAAATTCTTTCAAAACTGTTGTGGTAGAACTACTTAGGAATTTACACCACTATGTGTGTGCCCGGGAAGGGTCAGGACAGGAATGAGATTAGTTGCAATTACCAAAAAGAAGAGAAACATTAGTTCTCTTTCCTCTTGTACCCTTAACCTTCCTCTCTGGCCTTTCTCTTTGTCCCCACTGCAGCCAAGTCCAGACGTTGGTAGCTGCTGGGACGAGACAGGGTCGACACTTCCTCACCCTCCTTTCAAGGTTTACCCTCTAGCACTCGCCACCAAGGTCACAAACCTTGTTTTCCTACAAAGATCCTGCTGCCAACATAGTGGCGGACAGCACTTTTCTCAGAATTAGTTTCCGGGAGCTATGATGAGCTCTCGGTGTTTCATTCCCATGACCATTTCCCCTTGACCATTTCCCCTTGTAACCAAAAGGGCGCACCATGGAACACTGTGCTTGTTATCTCAGCAGAGTTAGAGAACCTAAGCTTCGACTCCATGTGCACGGGAGCTTGTGCCAACTTCCGTTATATCAACAGGGACTGTCATGTGAGCGCGTCTGGCCATAACCACGGAAGTCTAAACTTCAAGAAGGCAGACACCAGGTCTTGTATTTCCTTATTTTCCAGTGTCTAGCAGAGTGCTTGACATACTAAGTACACATAAATGTCGATTTGTATTTCCTTATTTTCCAGTGTCTAGCAGAGTGCCTGACATACTAAGTACGCATAAATGTCGATTGGATGAAAATACAAATAACCGAGCATTTAACACATGCCTATTTAGTCCAAAAGTATAGTTTACTCACCTCTTGCGTAAAATAGGAAAAGCGCCGCTCTGCATGAAAGCCGCAGAGACCACGCGTGAGAATCAGACCACGTGTGCACTGCAGAGTGTCGCGGGGGAGAGGAGGCAGAGGGAACATGAGGAAACGGACCAGCTTTGAGGTGGTGGGTCTCTGGAAGGGGTACACGTGAAAGGCTGCACAGGTGCACTCTGGGAGAGGCACAGCCTCAGCGACACTGGTTTGAGGTTCTCATACTGAACTATGCAAGGGTAAAAAAAGAGTTTCGTGAATTCACTTTAATTTGCTTTAAGTCTAGACTAGCTGTATCTGGACTTTCTCTTGTGCCCTCGTGTTTCTGTGACGTTACAATCAGACACGAGATAATTCTCAGTAGATCTCAAAGGCTCAAAAGAGTCAAAACCCAAATACTACTGTAGGAGTATGTATGTAAATAAAAATAATCTAAATATATTATTTATTACATAAGATACATAACATGTATCTGATGGTAACTTTGTTTCTGAATTATCCCCTAGGAGGACTGCTCGACGGAAAGAGCGGACGCTCAGGCTGCTGGCCGGGGCCTTGGCCGGGCTGCCCTCTCGTCTAGGTGCCATATGCTTGGTTTCGCTCTGCTTTAGTTTACTCACTCTTCCTTAACTCAAGGGGGTAGGCCATGGTGTCTCTAATGTCACTTCCTTCTCTAACATTTTAAGATTTTATCATTTAATTCGATCACTTTCCAATTAAAACTCTACTTCAAGCAGAAAAAACAACCACATAATCCTGCTTTCTCAGGTTGGCACGGTTCGTTCACATAAACCATCTTAAGAAACATCCATCTGACGGCCCCACAAGCACAAAGCAAAGCGGTCACTGATGTCGACAAACTCATTATACACACTGATCAGATCACTCCGATGCTTGCCAAGCTTTCACCTGACTTCCTTCAAACAAACTCTTAAATGTCGTGGAGAGAGCGCGCGCACACGCGCACACACTCGCTCTGAGCATCCTCTAAACAGTCCTACCCTTCGTCACCTTCCCCTCTACCCGAAAATCCAGACCTCTGCACGTGCTATTTTCCTGTGATGTTCAGGAATAAGCCGCTTTCTGGGCGAGGCGACTGTGGAGGGATCGAGGTCCCAGCGGGGGCCC
>NW_006443225.1:22772298-22784347 GCF_000325575.1 Pteropus alecto | reverse complement strand
GCGCGCACCCGCGCTCGCGCTCAGCGGCACGATGGCCGAGTCCCACCTGCAGTCGCCCCTCATCACAGCGTCGCAGTTTTTCGAGATCTGGCTTCACTTCGACGCCGATGGTGACTATCTTCCCCCTTATCTGTCGGGGCCCCGTCCGTGCCCTTCCCCCTCCCCGCCCCTGAGCCTCCGGTCCCATTTCCCCCGTTTCTTTACTTCTTTCTCGGCTCCCCGATCTTACCTCCAGGCTGGCTGCAGAACCATCGACTTGGAAGTTTATATATTGCTTCCGTTGCCCCCACACCTTAAACTTCTCTCCAAGAATGGCAACAGTAGAAAGTGGGGGAAGCAGGCGTGGGGAACGCTGCTCTCCAAAATTCCCATGGCCGTGATCAGCGTCCCTAACCCCCGTCCCCAAGTGAAGGGGCGCGGACTTGTCGTTTGCGGGCTAATCCTGGTCTGGGCAGGAGAGAGCCTCTGAGGTGGCCATAAAGACAGCAGTCCTGGGGACTGGGGATAGGAAAGGGACTCGGAGCGAGCCGTCTGACACCTGGCGCCTGCCTATCTTTGCAGGAAGTGGGTACCTGGAAGGGAAGGAGCTGCAGAACTTGATCCACGAGCTCCAGCAGGCGCGGAAGAAGGCCGGACTGGTAGGTTCAAAGTGCAAAGGAGGAAAGGGACCTTCGGGCTTAAAATACAGACGTTCTACTGTTTTCCTAAGGGCCAGCAGGGTCAAGTGGTTTTCAGAGAATGTAAATGTTTATCGACTGAGAAAGAGGAGAAAGAGCGCCTTTCCAGATTGTGTAAGGGGAGAGAGAAGGAGGGAGAGAAAGAGACAGACAGGGAGAAACGGGGGAGACAGAAGGGGGGGCGGATGTTCCCTAAAGGGAAAAACTGCACAGTCTGAAGCTGCAGCTTGGAGGGCAGCTTTAATAATGCTTCAGAGTGTGGGTGTGCGAGATCTTTCAGTAGGTCAGCATCTCTGAGGCTCAGTTCCGTTGGGTAATTTTTAACTTATTAACTGCGTGAGAAGTGAGGGGGCAGAAATACATTTCTGCCCCTTGGTGGTCAGAAAGCAGATGTGCAGATTATGGATCTTTTTCTGTTGCCAGTTGTCGTGGTGATGCTGTGGTTGGAGAGATGAGAAAATAAAGTGTCTCATCTGTCCTCGGTGGCGGGGGACGACTTGCAACTCGATTCGAGGAGCAGGAAAGGTGTTCATTTCTGTTGAGAGGGAGAAACCCAAAAGTTAGAAATGTAAAAAGTAACGCAATTTTAAGACTCTTATTTAAAAAAAGCAAAGTGATGCTTTGATGGTAAGCAATTAATGGTATTTTGAAAATAAGATATAATTGTAATTTGAGCCACTAGTTAATTAAACAAATGACGATTCTTATTAATTCCGAATGACTTCCTGTAGTCATTAATTGGTCTGTTAAAAAAAAAAAAAGATGTTTTCAGAATAAAATAAAATATACCCAGCTTTGAAACATACATGAGATGACTAAAGTAGAATAGGCATAAAGTAGAATAGGCTGAGACTTTTACAAATCTGAGACTTACATAAGACTGCATTTCAGAAGGCAGCGTTGAACTTGGGCTAGTGAGATGTTAATGATCTTTACCATTAGAAAGAGAGTTTAAGTTACAGACTACCAGACTACATATACATTTTCAGAGGAAAATGTAGGTGTGTCTGATCCTTGGCAGGTCACCACCCCTAGCAACAAGTTACACACAATTATAATATTACTACATATTACATATGTATAACTTACTAAGAGAGTTTCGTTTTTGTTCTATCAAAATTGAAAACCATGTGGTAGGCATCTCTGTACAATATATTCAAAATAATCTCAGAGGACTCTGAAATGTGTTGTTATGTGTTGTTATCAGTTGCTAAAATCATTGACCGAATTAATTTAAAATGGGATAATGCTCTGGGTATGGTTTCACCCAGATTTACTATTATATAAATCTGAAGGTATAATTAATTGGGATCAAATGAAATAGGTCCACACCCCCCTCCGCTTACATATTATCATGTAAATAAATTCACGAAATACTTTATTATTACGTATCTTAGACTCATAAAACAAAAACAAGTCTCTTCCTCATTTAAAAATATACTTTTAAAATATCTGATTGGGAAAATCTTACTTGCTAAAAATTTTCAAATTAAAACCTTGTGGGAGCCTCCAGCAGCTAAACGATTATATTTTAAATTTTCTAGAAGTAATTTTAATATTGAGGTTTATTTTCATCCTTAGAAATTCAAATATTTAAAAATTATACATTTTTTCAGATTTTTATTTTCCTCTTCTCACTTTAATATTTGTACATTTTTGTAAATAATGACTTCGTATTAGAATCTTAAAGATTTTAGAGCTTAATTATTTTTTCCTACTGCCAGGACTCCAATTTTAGAATATTGGAAACTTAAATTATTAGATTATAATCCAATAATACCAAATCTGAGCACAGGCAAAGGATTATATCAAGGTGCTTCATACCTTGATTATTGAATATTTTTATGTATTATGCATACTGTCTTTGGATAGTTAAAATCTAAATTAAGATCTGGACTCAGAGGTTCATGTACTAGAAAAAGAGCTCTCTTATGCTACTGGCCCCACTGCAATAAACCTACTTTTACAAATTTCTTCTCTTTTTTTAGAGCGTAAAGGTTGACCTTATCAACTAGGTTTCCTGGAGTTTCCAGCCTCAGATAACAAACGGAGTTGGTGGCACTAATGGAAACGCTGTTGGGCTTGTCATATGAATAATGTGAAATTCCAAAATTTTCACTAAGATTAACTATAAATGAATAAAACATTAATGAAATGTAACGACCCAATATATCTCCTACCCTTTTACAATAAACATGGTATTTAGTCATTATAATAGAAAGCTTTAATTTATTATTATCACTATCATTATGTTTTACACTGTTTAAAACAGATTTTGGCAACGTTATCACCCAGAAAGCTCACAAACTACATGTCAGAGCTGCTGGTTACGCCAGTAGTATTATATGGTTTTGAGATTTTAACAACAAATGCTTTGTTTTTTTGTTTACTTCAAGTTATATGTGAAAAACATAACAACTTATAGTCCCACTATTGCCATTTTCATTTTAAAATAGTTGTTGTAGTAAAATTTAATAAATGCAAGTTGAAATTAATCCATACCAGAAGATTTTTTAAGACTACATTATAATTAAATGTGATTAAATAATTAAATCTGTTATCTCAGTTCTACCAAGCATATTTACTTTGATTCATAAAAGATGTTGTAACACTAGTAGTAATGCTATTCACCGTGAATACAGCCCTTAAATTATATTAACACGTCTATCCCTAGAGCCACCGTGTGGTAAGTAATACCATTATCTTTTTCGTTACGGTAAAACCTGAGACCTTAATTTACTTTCCCAAGGTCATAGAACAGGCCATTGGTAAAGGCTGACCTGTTTTAAACAGGCCCCAGTTAGTGCCCCAGGACTGTTTTAGATGGGCGGTGTTGGAGACCCAAGGGCACATACTGAGCCTCTCGGACCCTGGGTCCACGTTCAGACCACAAGTCTGCAGTTCACAGCTCTCCAGTCTGTCACTATGGGAGGAGATTACATAAGCAGTAGAATAGGTTGGGGGGGAGGGACCCAAATGAGACGAACGCCTTCACGTTGCCACTCTCAAACATGTCTTACTGTACTAAAATTCACGGAGAAAAAATGTTATCTCAGAACAAACGGAAACAAGGAAACGCTAGACGACTGCTCCGTGTCACTCTTGGAGACAAAGATCATAGGCACATGTGACCTGTGGTCACCAATATTGTCTCTAATGAAAGTACAAATTAGTCAAGTTGTTTTCTTACCTGGCAGGTATTTTCTGATATTTAACTTTTTTACTTAGAATACCACTTTTGTGCTGGAAACATTCTTTGCTTACTAAGTGAGTGACTACTCATTTTTTGTTGTTGTTGTTCAAATGGAAAACATATATTATTACTTTCCGTGGCAAGACATATTAGAATAAGGACAATCTTGTAAGACAATTAGTGCAGCAATATGAAAGAATCTTTCCTGAAGCAAGCAGTATTTAAAGTACCTTAACGGTGATCATTATATTTAAATTCACTAAAGGTTAGGAATTGAATAATTCTGACTACATTGGAAAAATAACATATTCTCAGGACTACTAGTAGAAGATAAATCATAGTGATGGATTCAGAAATAATCATAACTTTCATTTGAAACCAGCAAACACTGTACATCGGCTATGGCTTTAATTTTCAGGAGAATAGTTAATCAGTATGCATAATTCTGAATGGTTCCGATTCCAGTTTTTCTTTGCAAAAGTTACAAAAACCATCACAAGCATAGTTGGGTTTGGGTTGTGTGTGTGTGTGTGTGTGTGTGTGTGTTTTACAAAATTTTTACTTGCTTTTACATTATTTTAGGAGTTATCGCCTGAGATGAAGACTTTTGTGGACCAGTACGGGCAGAGAGATGATGGAAAAATAGGAATTGTAGAGGTAAGAAACATTTTTCTGACACGGTCTTAATAAACGTGCTTCACTTTGTGGCTGCAGCCTGCTCAAACGTGGTGAAGCAGGGCCCATTCAGAGAGGCTTACTTTGCTTCGGTAACAGGTTCCCTTCCATTTGGAAATGTCAAGTCCAGTACTGCTGAGAGATGAGGGGGATCTAAGAGTCTGCCAAAGCCGGAGCCCAGCCCCAGCCCCTCGCGAGCGCACGCCGGGCCGCTGTGCTCACCCCGCCCGCTGCACTCACCCTGCTTCACCCAACACTGCCACGTACACGGTTCACTGGCATTTCTTCTCGTTTAGCGCTCTAGACTTTTCTGTTAAAATATAAAATGAAACTTTTGCAGTCCCTGTGACAATGTTATGGCAAAAAGCTGCATCCTGGTGTCCGAATTTGTTTTAAATTGACAGTGCACCTTAGTACAAACAGAACTTACGGAGGTGAGCAGGTGCGTTCTCGTGATCTTTTACAGGCGCAGATTTCTTGACTCTCTAAAGGTTCAAAAATGGGTGTCAAATCTTATTTATTTATTTATTTTTTACTTTTCTTGTCAAGGACAACTCTTTTTGGTCTGTAAATCAGGGAAGCAAAGCTTTGATTATATATCAATTCCTCTGCATTCTTGGATTTCTGAAAAGGCTGTTGCTCACCTTCTAGTTTTCCAAATGCTGGTGTCTTGGCAACTTTTAAAAATCTCTGCAACCTATTTTTATCTTAATTTCTGTTAGAGAAATCGAGCGGATAGCTTTCAGAAAAATTAATAAGGTCATATTTTAAAATATGCCAAATCACAAGCATAATTATGTTCTTTATACACAGTGTCCTTAGTGTGCTAGATTGTAAAGCATCCTGGCTGGCGACGACATTTAGTCATAATTTACCTTTGATTCAGAGAGCTAACCTGGTTTTCAAATAATCGGTCTTATAGCGTTCCTGTGATGTCAATGTGAAATACGCTTATTTTTAAACAGCTACTACAAATAGAGTTAAGGAAGGACACACTATTATTATCTTTGCAATTAAGATATTTCCCTGGAGCATACCCTTTCCTCTTTGCCCGAGTGTAACTCATTACTATATAAAGAGATAAATTTATAGTAGTGGGACTTACAGATTGACAAGGAGGCCAGCTAATCAAGACATGGAATCATCAAGGATAAGAAGATAACTTTAAAATGAACATAAATGAGATAAGTCCATCTACTCAAAACTAGTTGGAAATTCTGAAATCACTATGATTATAGCTGTGGCCATTTCAGAGTCTGGCACACTACAATTGACCAGAAAAAAGGCTGTCATCTTGTGTTTAACATATCTCACCGGAAGGGCTGAGGATGTATTCTGCTTCATTGTCTCGGTGATGCTCGGTGGCACAGCAGCGTGGCAGGCACGGATCTGACTTCCGTGGGTTCCACATTCCTGAAAGGACACGATGAATAAGACCGTTTTGGACCCAGGTTTTACTTTATACGACACTGTCTAATCCTCTATGAAGTATCGTTTGTGGCTATACTTGAATGAGAGGCTGGGGTCACCGGTAGATGCACTGTCCTCGAGCTTTGATGGAAGAAATCGCCCCAGACGTTTGCGATAAGAAGCCGTTGCAGGGACAGAAGGCTGTGCGTGTGCGAGAGACAGGCGCGGAGCTGAGGCAGGAAGGCTCGACGCGGCGGTGGCCGGAGGGACCGTCCGCGTTCCTGTGGCGCTGTGCTGTCCAGCACGGTCTCTCATTTCGCCTCACAGCAACGAAATAAGTCTAGAGTTAAAACGAGTCTGTTTTCGAGTTGGGGAAACCGAGAAATCAACAGAATTTGCCTAAAGTTGTCGAAGAAAAAAATAAGAAACAAATGGCAGAACAGCCAGAAGCCGGCCAAGTTCCTCTAAACGGCTCTGCCTTTTTCATTATTATAAGTAATCTGTACATTTTCTGCATTACGAGAAAACATTTTCAAGCTTCAGTTGGCCGATTGCTTATGGCAGGCGTCAGGGTCAGCAGGGGCTTCGGGAAGCACAGAGCGCGGACAAGTCACGTGGGCAAAGCACTTGGGACGTAATTCGGGTGGGACTTTCAGATCAGCCGGGGCAGGAAGTTACAGGAAGGAAGTGTGACCCCCCCAGGACCTGATCAGAAGGGTTAGGTATCCGAGGACGTGGAACTTTTCCTAGACGGGCCTTGGAAGAAAGTAGCCGAATTTTCCGTTTTAAGGATGAAGAAACCGAAGCCCAGAGAGGTTGAACGAAACGTCCATGTTCCCACTAGGAGTGGGGAGAATCCCCGGACCTGACTCCGGCTCCGGCTCCGGCTCCGGCTCCGGCTCGGGAGGTGGGGGGAGGAGGGGCCAGGGAGGAGGAATCAGCAAGGAGAGGGCAGCAGGAGGGACGGCGGGGGGCCCCTCTGGATGCGGACTCTGTCCAGTCCAGGGCCGGCAAGGAGGGCGAGGACAGAAAGGAGAGGTTCTGAAACTCACGGGCAAAGGAACCGAGGACCCCAGGTGACGGCAGCACGTGGGAGGGAGCGTGGGGCCCGCCCGAGCTCAGCGAGCCCTCGAGGATGAGTGAAGCTCATCCTTTCCCTTTTCCAACTTGGCAGATGATGTCGTTTGCTAAGAAATCCCATATAGAACATGAGACACAAATGCACAAATCCCAGCCAGCTATGAAGGAACAGAAAACGCAAGTCTTCCAAATTAGTAGTTATCTCCTCGCTGGCATCGGGCAACCAGAGCCCTGGGGTGCATGGGGAGATGGGCTGGATCTGCCTAAATGTTATGCCTCCTTGATAGGTGACTCACGGCTCATCCAAAACGAAGCCGGGTAGAGCAGGTGATATTCACGCGCAGTCTGCTCCCCTGGTGGGAACGGGCCGGACTTATTTGACCTTAACTGAAATACGCTGTTCGGAAGGTCAGGGATACAGAGGTCATTTTCCAAAGTTCTCCCCCGGCGTCGCCGGCCACTCGCCAACGACATGCTCTGGCACCTGGAAACGTGCGAAAACGGCGCCTTCTTCTGAGGTTTTTAATTTCGTGTCTTTAAAGAGCTTTTAAAATTCACACAGACATAGTTCAGTAATAAAGAGATTGTTAATATGAAGCCAAAACAGGAGTATTGAAATTCAAAGATAAATTAACAAATACCATGACAGTCAAAATGTTCTAAATTTATTCAGACTAATGGCTCCGCTGCAGAGAAGGCTGATTAAAAATAATTAAAGAGGAAGATGAATGGTTGAGCAGATAATAGAACTTTCTTCTCTGGTACTCGCATTAAGTAGAGCTACTTCCCTTAGCGGATATCAGGCCTGCCAGCCTCCCCCACCTCCGGGGCAGGTGTGGGACCCACGCACCTTTCCGCGCACACACTCTCTGTCCAGGTCAGTGCATCCAAGGAAAAGATAGATCTAAATGCCATTTTAATCCCCAAACTGTCATGACCCTCTCGGGAAGGCAGGCGTTCGTGTAGCCGACCCCTCTCTGTTTCCACAGTGGGATTTGAGCACGTGAGTTCAGACACAGGGGGTGTAATTTTTCTGGCAGTTGACTTTTTCACCTCAGGATTTGGGGAAACGATGGACAACGGAATCTGATTGGAAATTTTGCTCTGCAGAGATATTTCAAACGGTTTATTAGGAAAGCCATAAATGATGGAAGGTTTTAGTGGAGGGCAAGGAAGGGTCAGCGTCTCCAAGCCAGGGGAGTCAGGCTTTCTCATTCCAGATGTGGCTCAGACTGCACGCTGTATGGCGGCAGCCCATCGAGCCTCTGGGCCTCTGTCCCCCTGTGAACTGGGGTGGCACCTGAGCATCAGCATCAAAGTGATAATGCCTGTCAAGCAAATAGATAAACCCTGGGCACATGTGAAATTCGATAAATGTATTTGCTATTATTTTTTTAAATAAAAATAATTCATTGGGAAATCTACTCCATTCTCCTGGATGCCAAGCCCTTTTCCCACGTCTTATATAACTTGTCAAATTCAGATGATTAAATTCAACTAGTCTTACACGTATATGAGAAGACTGCTTTCCAAATTCCCACTTGTCAGCGGTGAGAGAAAACATTTCTCCAGTCCCCAAAAGAGCCGTGAGTGCTTTGCTAAGATCGGGAAGGGGTTAACTGCACCAGGATTGCCTCGGAGGGTCGGGGAGAGTCAGGGTTAGGCCTGCGTGTCCTCACGTACCTCGCTCAGTCACTATTTCTGGCGAAGTAACCCTCCCTGCACCTCGGACTTGGCCTCGCCGCTCTATCTCCTGCTTTGAAACTGTCTGGTAAAAACAGATCATTTGCAGAGAAGGCTGATTAGAAATAATTAAAGAGGAAGATGAATGGTTGAGCAGATAATAGAACTTTCTTCTCTGGTACTCACATTCAGTAGAGATAATTCCCTTAGCGGATATCAGGCCTGCCAGCCTCCCTGCAAGGTTCTCAGCAGCGGTGACCAAATCCCCAGCGCCCACAGGCACATGCGGGGTTCTGAGTCAGAGCCCGGTGAGCCACAGCAGGGATGTGACCTCCTGCAAGCTGAAGCAGAGCTCCATGCTGTGCCAGCTCCGGGGAGGCACAGGGAGCCTGCGCTGAGCCCTGAGCGGCAGAGCTCCCTGGAGACCAGCAGCAAGGCCTTTCTCATGAGTGCTCTGGGGACCAGCACCAGTCCAAGGGCAGTGAGGGCAGAGGGGGGCGCTGGGCCGTGGTGCAGCCCCCACAGAGGCTTCGGCTGGCCCTACAGTGTGCTCTGACGCTGGGTCGACCCTCCAGAGATGCCCTAAGTTTTGAGTGAGAGTCTCGGCCTTTATATGTCCCTGTGGGTTAGTCACGGGATGCAGCCTCCTCAGGGACACAGCTCTCTTCGACCCAGGTAATGTCTCCAAGAGACCTGACAGCTGAGGCTACAGCGACGCTGCCAGCACCTGAAGGGAGCTCTGGGTGGCACGTCACGGTGTCCACCTACGGCTTGGCAATATTGCCAAAGGAACTGCGTGTCCACCTGTGCCAACCCTAGACCGAGAGTCAACAGCCTTCGTTCGCTGGTTCAGTAAAGCACCAACTGGCGTTCTTGCAGGTGCTGGGCAAAGAGACAGTAACCGAGGCCCAGGCCTCGCTCTCGAGACCTGCACAGACTGGCAGGGCGGTCGGGCAAGGAGGGAGAGGGGTTTGCCTCCCCACGCTCCAGGACCGGCCACCATCTCTCACATGAGTCCCCGAGGGCTCCGCCCCTGGCCACGGTTACCCGCCTCCCGCTCACTCCCCCGATGTCGCCCGCCCTCTCCTCCAGAACGTTGCGGGAATTCATAAATGAGCAGGCGGGCAGCCCACAGACTCGGGAATCACCAGTGATCTTGGGACACGCAACTAACTGCTTGCTTCTACGGACAGCAGTGACCTAGCAGAGCTGAGAGAAAAGCCACCTTATCTAACACCTGCTAGAAAAGGCCCCTGGACTTCGCAGACGTGGTCTGAGACGCCACAGCTGGAGGGCGACAGTGCCCAGCTCTGAGATTTGGACGTGGCGTCTCAGTGCACGGAGGCCGGGCCAGCAGGGCTCAGGACCATCGTGCTGTGATGTGCGCCTGTGGCAGGTGGCCTCTTCGTGGCCACCACAGCCACTCCTATCCCGACGTCACTGCTTATTTCTCAATGGCTGGTGTGTCTCACTGTGACCTTTTACGTGTCTCTAAGACTCACTTCTAATGCCTATAAAATAGGATGGTGCTGTGTTCGATTTAACACGCACGGGTCCATGAAATTAGAAGACTGAATGTGTTGCGTATACACGCAAAACAGTCAGGCCCGGCCAGACCGAAGCAGCGCGGGCGGCGAGGCGCACACTCACCCTGCCCACGGCGAGGGACCCTCCAGCCTCCGTGTTTGTCATTCCAGAGCGCTGAACTCAGTGCGAGCGACACCGACTTTAACTTTTCAGCGGAGATGGTAACATTCCTCTAACTTTACACGCGGCCGTCGCTGACTAGCTTGTTGTTTTACTTTTTCTCTTTTCACGTATTCAGTGGATTTTGATCAGTAAAATATTTTTAAGGAAAAACCTTTTGTTGTTTGAAACAATAGACATATTAACATCCGAGTAATATAGAAAACTGCAATGAAGATAGTAAACTCAGTTACTGTAAATCATGCTAAGTAGGTATTTTTCTGAAGTAAAATTACTAACCGATCCATAAGCATTTATGTCAGGCCTGCAATGTACTCCGGGGGACAGAGACAGGACAGCCTCTGCCCTCCTGAAGCGGGCGGTCCCTGGGGAGGTCCAGCAGATACTTGAAAAGTGTATCTGACCAGTCACCCGCCAACACAGAAAGAAAGGGTTGGCTTTGGCTATTTCCTGTTTCCCAAATGAATGCTTATGTAATACACAACCAACCAGTGACTTTCGTCCAAAATAAATAAAATGCTTTCTGACTGAGCCATAGTAAACACCCTAATAAGATGTTGGCCCCAACCCCTGGCTTCACCCCCACATAAGGTGCCTAGAAACTAAATGGTTCTAATTTGAGATATTATTTCAAAGATCTAAAAACAAGATAAGTTAAAGGACATATCATACAGGCATAAAGAAGCTGAAATTACTTGCATGTAAGGTAGAATGATCGATTTTAAAATGAATTTTAAATTTTTTAGTGGACTTAAAAGGATGAAATTCAAAACAGTGTGAGAGGGTGAGCATGCTGTCTATAATTTGGTAGGACTGTTGAACTTCTACCCACCTCAGGGTTGATCCAGACCCCGGGCTCTTGGCGGGAGTCCAGGGAGAATGGTCCAGCCACCGCGGTTCGGGGCTCGCGGGCTTCTGGGGATTGGAGGGGACGGGGCGCGAGGTGCCTTCTCTAAGGGCGCCACGCAGCCATCCCGGCGATTGTCACGGCCGCCTGAACCCAGGGCTCGGTGAGGCCCTGGACTCGTCCCAGCTCCTCATTCCAGTGATGAGGGCAGACGTGGCGGGCAGTTGCTGGGACCACAGCTCCTTGGCAGCTGAGCCAGGGATAGAACCGGCCTGCGCTGCGGCCGTCAATCCAGCTCCCCGTCCCCGCGCGCTGGGGGTTGAGCGTGTCCATCTCAAAGCGGAGCCGGAGCCCGTTTTTCTCAAAAAAAAAAAAGTAAGGGTGGGGAGGAGCAGTGAAGTTGCGCAGCGAGGTCTGCGCAGTGTCCCCGGGTCACGAGATGGAGACCACAGCACCAACCGCGGCCCGGGCTCAGGCGGCGGGGACCCTCCTGCAGCCGCGCAGCCTTGGGGGCCCGGTTACCCGTCACCCCTCGGTGTCCCGGCCCCGAGGCCTGTCTCCTCCGCCTCCCTCCTCTGGCCCGTGATTGTTCCTGGTGGCCTTCCCCTGCGTGTTGGGGGCCTCCCTGGGACCTGGGGGCGCACAGGCCCTTCCTGCAGCGCAGGCCACCTGGGTCCTTCCCCTCCACGGGGGACGTGTGGCCGCCCGTCCCTTCTGGGCCCCGAGAGGGGCTCCGCAGCACGGAGCAGGGGCCGGGCCCAGGCCTTGTGGACAGCG
>NW_006443225.1:22770084-22772061 GCF_000325575.1 Pteropus alecto | reverse complement strand
CAGCTCGGGTCCTGCGAGGAGTTCATGAAGGTGCCGGGGCCGCGGGCCGGCTGCGCGCGCCGCCGGGGCCGCCGCGTCCCTAACCCGCTGCTTTTCCTCCCCACGGTCACCACAGACTTGGCGAAAGTACGACACCGACCACAGCGGCTTCATAGAGACCGAGGAGCTCAAGGTAAGCGCAGAATCCGCGCTCCGTTTCCCTCCCCAACACGATGTTTCTTAAAACTTCCCACGAAAGAAACCCGCGCGGAGCCAGGGGCCGCTCCGCCCCCCGAGGCCCCAGGTCAAAACAGACTTTCCCGCTTCTCCGCGTTCTGTCCGCAATGCAAGAAAGGAGCGCTTTCTGTGGTGCACAAAAATGTGTGCATAAGGCGGACAGCTATAAAGCGTACGAAGCTGAATCAGCCACTCCTTTTCACTGAAACGGGAGGCTTTATTTCATAAATTAAATACCTATATAAATAGGTTTCTCTTTCAAGAGACAGAAACAGAAACAGAAACAGTTGCAGGACACCGACCGCAAGCCAGGTGAGTTCTGTGAGGTCAGGGCGGGAGCAGCACCGTGGCAGACGGACAGCCACGCAGAAGTACGACACAGGCTGCGCGGTCCCAGCGTGCCACGGGTGTGACAGGCACAGCGTGGTCGGACTCCGGAGGGACCGCAGCTGGGGACGGATCTGGCCGCGCACACCTCACAGACACGCGGCGGGGCTGGCAAGGGCGGAGGGCACGGGAGCGGCCCCAGGGCTGAAGCCGTCTTTCCCTGGACGATCTTTATGGCTTCTCACATTCACACCTTTACTCTGGGGCTGACGAGCCTTTCCTCTCAGATTTATTGCGAAGCTCAAGTTAGAGGTAGCACATGAAAGATTTTGTGAAATCCGAGGCATAATAAATGGTATTATTCGTGAACCCAACAACTCCTAGCCTCTCGGAAATGGGGAAGCCTCTCTCTCTCTCATTTCCTTAAATCAACCCTAAGGCTTCTCAGTCCAGAAGGCCCTATTTTCTCTATCTTCAGGACACGATGACTAAAAGGGAAATAAATTAACATTTATTGAGCAGCTACTATGCGGCAGTTACAGTCCTAGCTCTTAAACTGTATTTTAACGTCTAATCCTTACAGAAACCTGCAGGGCAGGTGTTATTATTCCCATTTATACAGAGAAACCGAACTCCGAGAGACTGAGTGATCTTTCAGGATGACGTAGTTGCCTGGGAGAAAAGCCTAGATATAGGTGGAGCACACGATGATGCTAACGTTCCCGACGTGCGCCACGTGCCCCGAAGCTCCAGTCCTGGGGGGCTGCCGCTCCTGCTCTGTGTGTGAGCTCTGACCATACGCCCAGGTCCCCCGCCACGTTTGGCACACACAGTTTTAGAGATGGGTTCAGGACAAAATTGCTGAAACGTATTCAAGAGCAGCTTCTTGGAAATGCAAACATTTTTAACGTGAAATCACCAGAAACAACGCCTTCAGCAAGCTTGCGGCTCAGCGACGTGGAGCCCACAGGGTGACAGTGAAGCCTTTGTGTTTTTATCCTGTCGAACCAAAAAAATTCTTTTGAAAATTATATCAAGTTTGCAATGAAAACCTTAGCTCATTTCCAATACTGACCTCAAAATACTCTAAAGGTCTCCTTCTTTGCTCTAAATTTTACTCTCAGAAAGAGATTCTAAATAAAAGTCCTCCTCTCTGGGGAATTTTGCAGATAAGTTGGTGTTCCTTTTTAATGGATCTTTCAAGAAAGCTAATTTTAAGATCTATAATAGAGTAAAATATCGCTGGCTCTTAGACGTGACTTTGAATCTCCGCATCCCAAGGTTTCTCCCGGGCTATTTTTGTGACCACCATTTTTGTCTCTGCTGAGGATTTTTAACCCAATTAATCTCTGACAAAAGCCTCCTAAGACTGAAAAATAAAATTCAGCCCGAACAGATAACCTTGAATTTTCCATTCTTCAGTTTGGATTTGAA
>NW_006443225.1:22767789-22769244 GCF_000325575.1 Pteropus alecto | reverse complement strand
CTCAGCGTTACCGGTGACATTGACCTGAGTGTTCTCTGTTTTCACAGAACTTTCTGAAGGACCTGCTGGAAAAAGCGAACAAGGCCGTCGATGACGCAAAGCTGGCCGAGTACACAGACCTGATGGTGAGACCGAGCCCGGCAGGGCTGTGGCCGAGGGCCCGGGAGGCGCGCGGCGTTCCCGCCGGTTCCCGCGCTGCTCAGCGGGACGCGCACGGCCGTGGTGCGGGCCCCGCTCACCCGGCGCCCCTTCCTCTGAAGGGCCACACGCCGAAGGACGCGGCCGTCTGGTGACGCTGCGGGCTGCAGGCGTGGGCTCCCCGGCTCCACCGCAGAGCTCTTCCCTTCTGCGGAGCTGTCATTTTTATCTGTCGAAAGATCACTTGTTTTTCTCACAAAGCCAGTGTGATTATATCGCTAAATTATATGAGTCACGTACGTTATGTTATAGATATGTAAATCACGCCCCTAGAAACTCATTAATTGTAGAAGCTCTGAACCAATTTTTCTCATGACTTAGGAAATCATAGGTTTTGTTAGAATGAGAACTTCCGGTTTATCTTACTCACCGAGCGACTGGAAATGGCTATTTCCTCCTTCTTCCTTTTGAGCCTGCTGTTTCGGAATGTTGTCTCGGTGCTTTGTGGAAGGAAACCCAGTATGTCACCTTGCTGCTGGGTGACGGTGTCAGCGAGATCTAGTGTGGGACGCTGACAACAGGGCCGGGAAAACGACGTGCACACAGGCGCTGGATGCTTTAGGAACGACTGTCAAAGCAGTTTACGAAGTCCCAGATAAAACGGTCTCATGCCCACGAAGTTAAATGATTCCAAGTGGGTAAAGTTTGCTCATTTTGACTCATTATGGCATTGGGACTATGAAGAAAAAGTCTTTGCTAGATGGATTTAAGCCACGGGCCAATACTGTGGAAATATGATTTTAATTGTTTTTTTCCTTAAATTCAGAAAAAGTTTAATTATTCAGATCAGAACACATATTTATACATACACGCTTTATGGACGGTAAAGTTACAGTGAATTTTTACCTCATGGATTTAAATAAACAACCTATAAAATGTAAGTGTATATTATAAAAATTGTTCTAGAAGACTGATAAAGAGTTAAACTTTTTAATTACCCTGAGAAATAACTCTCTAAATAACTCTCTAACTCGGTGTAACTCAGGTTTACTTTCAGCCTGTCGGCCTACTTAAGTGCGGGAAAAAAACCCACTAGAACTTAACTATTGCCTTATTCAACGTACAGTGACCTTTATTATAAAGTGGGACTAATCTTTGGTTTCAGAACAATTTAAAAAGTTTGCGCTGCGAGGACCTGTCCTCATTACATCCCACTTCTCACGGTGCCGGCTCATAATTGTGTCACGGTGGGCAGATCGAAAGGCCGAATAACTTTTGGGAAATGGGCAGTAACCTACATTTATCAATTTTCTGTTT
>NW_006443225.1:22766318-22767748 GCF_000325575.1 Pteropus alecto | reverse complement strand
AATGTGAAGCAGCCTTTTTAAAACCACTCAGATGGGAATTTTCCCCTGTTGGCCTGGCGTTTCTGATTAAATGTCATAAACCAGTTCAAAACTGAGAAGCAAATTAGTCAAGAACTAATTAAAACTTCAATATACATGTGGGGAAGTATTTCCCTATGGGCACTAAACTGTGAGAGCTGGTGTCCAGCGTCTTAGTAGACAGGGCGGCAGTATCGCAAATATGGTCAATGAATTATAAAACGTCAGGGCCAGACGCTGAACAAACATGCCTCCCGCGAGAGGCTCTGAGGACGGTGCAAACACGGGGTGCCCTTCTGCCCAGAGACCTCGCTAAGCTGATGTCCATTATGACCTGAGTACACGCCCTTCTTTGTGGATAGTCATACGGCTACTTTTCCATGTATTTAGTATACACATGTGATACATTTAATACATTAATACATTAATACATTTAACCCATAACTCATACAGTAGAGTAGCAGTTGCTACTTTCTAAAAGCGTGACTGCCCCTCAGTCCAGGTACGTGAGTGTTTGAGTGTTTACGCCTTGTGTGTCTGGGTATATGACGTGGATGTGTGTGCAATGGGCAGGAGGGAGCTTTACAGAGTATCTGCATCCAAAGGAAACTAAAACAATTCCAAATTACTCAAAACTGCTATTCCCCAAGGATTTAGTCACAGTATCTGCCTATTACTTGTGCGTGTACCCTGCTACGCTTGAAAAGAAAAAAACAAACTAAATATTTATTTTCATACCATTGTTTGGAGACTCTGGATGTGCTGTATACTGTCAACACCGTCTCTCCCACAGCTTGATACATATATACACATATTTGCAAGAAAAAGAAATGACAGTGTTCTAGAAGCCTAGCTAAGATTACTGCTACTCTTTTTGACTATTCTAAACTGTTCTGAGAAACTCTGGCAATTACGGAAGTTACAGAATTGAAAATCTGCACCGAAAGTTTAAGAAATGCTAATTTCTAGAATTTTCTGTAATTGATAACTCAGACTGCTTTATTTTGAATTTTCTTCTTCGTGCAATACATCATTCTTCGATGGCTACAATGATGACATTCTGTCTTTCAGCTGAAATTATTTGATTCAAATAATGATGGGAAGCTGGAATTAACTGAGATGGCCAGGTGAGTTTAGGGACTGTGCAAATATTATAATAAGCCGATCCTTGTCAAAAAATCTAATCCGCTAATATAATGTTTTTCTCTCAAAGGTTGCTCCCAGTGCAGGAGAATTTTCTTCTGAAATTTCAGGTATTTCTTTTTCTCTACCACAAATAATATTTTCCTTGAAAAGGTAGAATGTGGGAGACTTGCTGAGAAAAACGCTTTGACACAGAATAGCAGTGTTTTAACCTTTGCTTTCTTCTCCATTATCTAGGGGGTCAAAATGTGTGGGCAAGAGTTCAATAC
>NW_006443225.1:22740607-22766308 GCF_000325575.1 Pteropus alecto | reverse complement strand
ATCAGGTAAAAGTTTGTTCTTACCTGTAAGTCCTTAGAGGAATTTGGAAAATATTGACTAAGGGGAAAATCCTCAAATTCAAGGTTCCTATTAAAAGAAATATGAGCCATTAAAATTACCCAGCTGATTCATTCCGGTCATAAGAAAAGTTACATCCCAAATCGGGCAAATCTGGATTCAAATCTCATGCTCCGACTTACCTGCTGTGAGGCTGTGGATAAGATCTCACACTCCTCTGACCCTCAGTTTCCTCACCCGTAGACAAGAGACAATAACACCCACGCTGCAGGTGGGGTGAGGATTTATCCAAAAATACCTAGCAGGCCCCCCGCCCCCCGCAGCAGATGGTAACATCCAGTGTGCGTAAAGGCTGTTTGCCAGGGCACGCTAGTTACCCTCCTTTATTTGTTCTAATTTCTCTACTCCCGGACCAAACCAGGCCTCCGTAGGCTCTGCCAGCACCCAATGTGACATCGGGCCTGTCATACGGCCTCCCCAGGCCTCCACGTCCTCACTGATAGGAACGCAGTTTTGACCCCTGACTTCGACAGGAGGTGAAGTGAAGAGGCAGTGAAGTATTAAATGTGGAAGTACTTCGAAACGTTCAGGGTACTTAATAAATGCGAGGTGCCGCATGACAGGCCATTCGGATCTACTTTGGAACTTGGAGCAGTCAGAAAAGTTGAGGGTCTGACACAAGGGGTTAGAGCATCTGCCCAGGATTCGGGAGGGACATTTTCCGAGGGCCTGAGGGCCTTGCATTTCATTCTGCTGTCCCCCGTGCTGGCATGTGTTGGCTGTACCTGCTTTGCTTCTCCGCCCTCAGGACGGCAATGGGTACATAGACGAAAACGAGCTCGATGCTTTACTGAAGGACCTGTGTGAGAAGAATAAACAGGTAATTAGTCACCACTTCACTTACTTCCGAAACAGACTTTGCAGACCTCCAGAAGCAACCACACGCCCCTTTTCGGAAATCCACCTTAAACGTTTGTCGAGGGACAAAGGTAGATTTCAGCTTTTCGCCTGATTTGGCACTGGCCAGAATCAGTGCGGCTAGGATCAGTTGTGATTACTCATGTTTGTGTGAGAATGTCACCCAGCTCTTCTCTTAATGGATTGATGGAACGAGCAGTTTCTATGTCATGTTTTGTCACTTGGCAGTGCTTACCTAGCCTCCATATCTAACTGGCCCACAATGCCGTCTGTGTTCTGCGCAGGATCTGGACACCAACAATATCCCCACCTACAAGAAGAGCATCATGGCCTTGTCGGACGGGGGGAAGCTGTACCGGACGGACCTGGCTCTCATTCTCTGTGCCGAGGACAACTAGAGTTGGTGACCATGGCCACGCACTAGCGATACACCGTATCTAAAAAGTAACTGTGCACTATAAGGGAGTAGGCTGTGTTTTCTTTTATATCTGTACATTTAACTGCGTATAGGTAACTGTCCAGGGTGTGCGGCACGATCTTTTTGGCTTGTTTCTATACTGTTTGTAATGTACAGTTTTTGTAACCACATGACTGAAAAGGAGATCGTCTATCTGTAGGCCAATCAACACGCCTAATTAAAAATGTAACATAACATAACATAGTCTCGCTTTCATAAACGTAGCTGGACAAGATTTCCCTAAAAATTTCACCGGGATTAATCTAAAATTCCAGTCTCTGATATGTAAATGTACATTTTTCACCGGTTCAAACCGATCTGACCCCAAGGAAAGACAGTGCCAGATGACATGTAAAGCCGTCTAGGTCTGTAGTGCCAACACGCCCACTGTCAGAGTATGACCCCAACCCATTTTCTAAACTGTTTCCACGTGTTGTAGATTATAATTATTCTAGCAACCTGCTGTTTTTATGTTTTATTCTGTGTAATCTCTGATTAAATTATATAGATCGAGTTTCGTGGTGTCTGGTTTGCATACTTCCTGGATTTCTTTCCATGTAGAACTGTTCATTCCCACCAAGCGTATCTGCTGCCTCCCAAAATATTTTTTTCTAGCTATAACAACTCTATTTTTTACTACATAAGTGAATTTAATGTAAAATTCATAGCACCCTGATCGCCAAATGTTTTATCATCAATAATTTTGTGTATGTATTGTCAGTTCTACATTTCATATTGAGATTGGTACTTAAAATAGTTGTTTCTATCTGCAAATAGTTTCAAATGAGTTAAAAATAACATTCACAAAATGCTAACGTAATCGTTTATCTTATTTATCAAGGGAAATTCTCATTCTTTTGACTCCCACCCAAGTCACAGTTCATCTCTTTGTAGCTAGACTAGCCAATTCAGGTTTCAGGGGACACGTGCTGGTTGGTGATTTCTAATTTTCTGATTGTGAAGCAGGAAGCTATGGGAGCTATATCTGTGTGGAATTTATCAAGTTACCGCCGAAGAGCTAATGGTTCTGCGTCAGTTTGAATGTCTCTATTCTATAAATTCAGCGCCTTCTCATTTCATAGAAATAACAATAAAAAAGTGAGGTATCTCTTTCCTACAAGAATGATCAGAAAAGAGATACGCCACCGTAAAATTTGTGAAATGTGAGTGGAGACTGGCTTTGCGTCTAGTGTGTAAACGGGAGCGCTGCCCTCAGGCTGACCTAACTTCTAAGAGTAAATAAAGAGGAAAATAACTCTAATCTCTCGTCTTTCTGTTTCCTTCTGGAAAAGTCCATGGACAGTAACCTGTGATCGGTCACGGTGGAGATGGAGGATACTCAAATTATTACGGCCTAAGAAACCTAAATAAACAGAATCCTGCCCGATTCCGTAGTTATCGATGTCTCAGTGAATGAACAGGTACCTCTAACATTAAAAATCCAAACAAATCTCAAAAAATCCAGATATTTGGAGTGTTTGCCCAACTGACATTCAACTGTTCCTTGATGGGAGGTCCTCTCCAAAGGGACAGGCAGGATGCAGGCTTCACACACTTCCTGGCAGGAGCGGCTGTTGCCTGCCAGGTGTGCAGCAGAACCTGCCGCTTGTCCTCTGACCTCGAGCGCCTGGCAGGGGACGCACAGGACTCCCCAGGGGCTGGTGGACAGGGAATCAGCGGAGTCGCCACACCTGCTGCTGCAACGGGCCAGCCTCCTGGGGCGGATGAGCCGAGTGGCGCAGGTGGCCCACCTCCGGCCGGGAAGGTGTGCAGACGAACGCGGGCGGCGTGGGGGAGGCCGCTAACGCCCCGGCCACGGGACCAGCGGGGACAGTGGGACACCCGACGCGCCCCAGGGAGGAGTGCTGTCCCTGAGGGCGGGCAGTCCTGAATGCGACGCAGAGGTCCTAAGAAGACAGTCACGGGCTCGCGACCTCTGAGGTCCTAGGGGCAGGCACAGGGACGCACTGGGACACATGGGGACATGCGGAGGGGCACGGGGACACATGGGGCTACATGAGGACGCACAGAGATGCACGGGGACACGCAGGGACATACGGGGACGCATGGGGACATGCGGGGAGCACGGGGACACGCGGGGACACATGGGGACACACGGGGGTACGGGGACACGCAGGGACGCGGGGATGCATGGGGACACACGGGGGAGCACGGGGACACAGGGACACACAGGGACATGCGGGGACATGCGGGGATGCATGGGGACACATGGGGGCTCGGGGACACACAGGGACACATGGGGGCACGGGGACACACAGGGACACGCAGGGCCATGTGGGGATGCACGGGGACACATGGGGACACGCGGGGAAGCACGGGAGCACAGGGACACACGGGGGGCACAGGGACACACGGGGACGCGGGACTGTCTGGGGGCTGCCCTGCGCCGGCCTGCACCTTCCCGCCCGGCTGTGTCCTCGGAAGCGGCCCAGCTGCGGGGATGGTCCGCGGGTGCGAGGCCGGAGGGACTCCCACTGCTCGTCCCCACTCCGGACCACCTACCCCGCGACCTGCCCCAGCGGCACGTGGCGCGCAGGGCTCACCAACCAGGGATCCGGAGGGCACGCAGCGCTCCCGGACGCGCGTTTAGAAAGGCGCCCCGCGGAAAGATGTGTGAGGCGGCCGGACAGGCCTTTCACGAGCCGGAAGCTACCTAGACGGCCACGAACGGTGAAAGTAACCAACGTACGCGCAAACCACGCAGCTGGGTGCCATCATGCCCGTCAGAAAGGCCAGGGCGGAAGCGGTTTTGAGCACCCGCCATGGTGAGGATGAGGCACCTGGGATTCTTAAACCACCTCGCTCTGCGGCAGGTGAAACAGACTGTTGGGACATGTGGCAGCATCTGCCAACCTTGCAAACGTGTGCCTTGTCACCCGCAACTGCACTGAACACCGAAAGGCGTGTACATCTTCACCCAAAGAGGTGAAAGTGCTCACAGCAGCGGCGTTTGCCATGGCCCCAAAGTCCACCGATACCAGAGCTAGACCGTGGTGTAGTCACACTGGGATGTTATATAATGTGGATGCACAAGCAATTGCTACACAGAAAAAAGCCAGGCACAGAACAAAGCGCGTGGTTCCGACCAGAGAAACTTCAAAAGCAGCTTAGTTATGGTGTTAGAAGTCAAGATACGGGTTTGTTTTAAGGAGAGAAAGGGACACAGAGGAGGCTTCTGGATTCCTGGTCGTGCTTCTTACCAGGGTGGCGGTTCCACGAGTGCATTCGTTTTGTGAGAATTGGTCATTTGTATACTTTTCCAAGTTCTATGTCAATTCAAAGGTTAAAGCGATGATGTGTGAGCAAGGATTTGGGGAAGGCTGCTGTCTGGAGGAGCCAGCCATAGGGCTCATTCCTAGGACATTCCTAGAACAAAGGAACAGTGAGTCAAGGCTGTAGGTGGAACCACCTAGAGGAGCAGAGAGCCAGCTGCGGCCGGAGCCTGGGCCGGAGCCTGGGCCGGAGCGGGGAGGGCCTGGGGCAGAGGCGGCAAGACGTCCCATGCAACGCACACTACGTGTTCTGTCCTCAACCCGAGAACTAGCTTACCTCACGGTGAGAATGTAAGATCTTAGAGGAGAATTAAAGGGACTGAGATTGAGAATGGGTTTATGAAAGTCTAATATTGTTGTCTAAGGGACAAAATAAAGTTGATCAAGAACAAAAGAAAAATGGGTTTTCTCCCCTTGAAGGGCTTTTGCAAGAGCACTGTATCTCATAAAGACCGTTATTGTCTCTGGGTTTAAATTAGGATCCCGAGAAACTGGTCCAGTGGGGCAGGAGACAGGAGCTTGACTGTGTGGCCCCGGGCAAGTCATACTTGCCTTGGCCTCAGCTGCGTCGTCGCCTGCACGACAAAGGGGCTGAGAACAGTGTCTCCTAAGGCTGTTCTACCTCTAAAATTCTGGTCTTCAGTCACTTAAATTCCGCTGCTTTAGTTTCCCACCAGAATAAAGGAACAACTGTCACTCCGTCCCGAAACACTTCTGGGAGGTGTTTTCACACGTTGTCAAATGAGTGATAGTTACAAATAACCCTCATTTTCATTTTCCGAGTGTTAACTCTCCCATTAGTGCAGTAGAAGCAGGACTCTTAGACAAAGTAATGATCCTTAAGGCGAAACACTGATATGGTTGCAGCCCAAAGGTGGTACATCATAACACAGTGACCATCCATCAATGATGTGTTTCTCTTTCAGACAGCCTAAGAAATTTCTTTCTTCAGGAGAAATCTCGATGAACTGATATCCATGGTCCCTCTTCCCTGGTCCCCTCTCATGCCTGCAAGCTTTGCTTATTCACTGTTTGTAATATGTAATGATGAAGCATATTCTAAGAAACAATTAACAGAAGAAAAATGTATGCAAACTCAAATAAAAAATTGTATGCTACCCATTAAAACACCAATAGGTAAAAAGGCAAACAGGACATTCTCAAGCACAGAAAAGTATTCAATATCACTAATAACTACATAAACACACATTTGAAGGAGCTATCGTTTTTACTTAGGAAACTGGTCAACAGTTTGAAAGTGAGAATACTGCATGTCGGTAGGTCTCTGTTGAAATGGCACCATCACACACAGCTCGGGGTGTTTCAAACCCATATGGACCTTAGGAATAACAATTTGGAAATGTACATCGAGAGTCTTTAAAAGCTTCATAACCTTTGATTAATAATATTACTTCCAGGAATATAACATAAGGAAAAAAAATTCTTATTTCTAAAAATGTTTTATGTGAAGACGTTCTTCATAGGTTTATATATTATACTGAAAAAAAAAAAAAAAGCCTAAGTCCAAGAATAAAGAATTAAAGTCTGATATATAAACAATAAAATAAATCATATTTATGAAAAAAAAAAAGGATCTGATTTATTACGTAATCTAAACTGTTAAAAAAAGGGAGATTGCAAAAACACTGGGAAAAAAACAATATTTACAAAGTTATAAAAATGTGAACACTAAATATTAACTAAAAATAGAGATATAGTTATATTGGTAGAATTAGTGGAGAGGAAGAGTGTATATTCAAAAAAAAAAAAAGAAACAGTTAAAAGCGAAGATGGCGGAGGCGGTTATATGGGGAGAGACCCGCTGGGCGGGCACCATCGCAGTACTTGGAAAAATCAGAGGCTGCAGACGCTCTTCCTCTCTTGTATTCTCACGCTGCTGACCGTCACCGTGTCCTAGGGAGACCGGAGAGCCCACCCTTCCTTTATGTGTTCTACACTCTGCCGCTCATGCAATCCTCGTAACAGATATCATAAAACTGACTTTTATAATGAAGAGAATAAGAAGAGGTGGGATGTGCACAAGGTCATTTATTGGCACTTCTTACCCCTATACTACGAGAGGCACTGACAACTTCCAGAGAGATGAGGGCCGCTGAGCGGGAGGTGGGGCTGCTGCTGAAGGGAGAGCCTGGGCACCTGGGCTGTGAGTTGGTGGAAAAGACCAGGTTGGAGGCCGGAGGCCGGAGGCCGGGACCGTGAAGGCCGCCGGTCAGGCCCACGGTGTCGCCGTCGGTGGGCATGCCTGGCAGTGGTAAGGTTTCCGCGTGAGGCTCACAGCACGTCCACCCAAACAGAACCAGATGCCCTGGCAGACCCGTTCAGAGGCGGTGGGATGGAAGCTGGACAGTGGGCTTGATCAGTCTGGTGATTACAAGTGATTCCTATGAAAGTAAAATAGATCTTGAAAATATCCGAAAGAGAACGTTTGTGTCATTTCCATGGTAACCAAGATGAAGGCCAGAGTGTCTTAGGAGCCTTTTGTCTTCCTGATCAGTCCTTCTATGGTGTCCCACTGCTCCTTGGTGACCTGACACAAAAAAGAAACAGCAATTTAATGTGGTTCCCAGCTGCTAATGTTACGTTACATTCACGAAGTGGCATTACCTTCCTCAGATCGTTCAATTCACCGGAAATAAGCGACTGCTCTCCGCCGTCGAATCTGATGACCTGAAACGTGTTAATAAACATTCTGAAACTAACTCCTTTTCAAAAGTTTCTGAACTATCGGCCACTTTTCTATCCTCATTGGATGGAATGTATCCTTGGCACTTTCAACTAAATCCCAAATTTTAAAGACAGAACTGATGATTAAACCTCAACTGATTTCTCTGCAGAATCTTCTTTCCACCATCTCCACAATGACAAGTTCTACTCAATCTTAAAGATCACCTTAGGGCATGTCTACCACAGTAATTTTCATTTAATCAAATTAGTTTATCAATGAATCAATTCCATAGGCTAAATATTGTGACATTATTCACAGCTAAGTAAGCATTTTAAATCATATTTACATTCAACATTGTCAGGACTGGTTCCCCAGTATGCCACGCTGCACCCTAAATCTACTTCCCCAAAAAGCTGAGAGAAACCACAGTGCTTACTGCGCCATTGATCCAAGAAGCGTAATCGCTACACAGGAAAGCAGCGAGATTTGCAAGCTCCTCCACAGTGCCCAGCCTCCCGCAGGGAATTCTCTCGATCCAATCTTTCTCAAATGTTCCAGTCGGGTCAAGACGGCTAAAGGCACCCTGAAGAATGAAGACAATGGTTAGGCTGCATTTTCTTTAACGTAACCCGTTTCCTATTTAAGAAACAAATCTGTGTAAAATGAATGTTACTATGGGGGCCTAGTCACACTTTAGGCTTCGTAAGCAATGGAGAATTTTGCCAAATTCTTCCACGTTAACTTTAGCTCAAAACAGGTCATTTCACCTAATACTGACCTAAAAAAATCGCTAGCAAGTGTAACCTTATACATGTTAGTTTCACCTGTAAAATTGGGATACCCATCTTAGCTACCTCACACAATTGCTGCTGGGTGCATCAAATGAGAAAATGGACATGAAAGCATTCTGAAATATGCACAAATCAGTGTGTGGGGTAGGGGTGCCACTGTCATTTGACTTAGCGGACACAGAAAAATGAGTCAAGTAGGAAATATTTAAGAGGAAATTTCTTTTCTTCTCCTTTCTTCTCAAATAAAAAGCAAGGACAAAAACAAGTGTGTAGGAATATACATTCAGGTATATCCCAGAGAGAGGAACACCGTAACTGAATCTGAAGTGGACGTCTGCCTTCTGCTGTGGGCGAGAGGGAGCAGGTGATGGTGGGCCTTGGGCACGCACCGCTCAACACAATGCCTGGACCTTCTGCACCAGGGCCTGCAAGTCACAGGGTGTGAGACGGTCAGCACCCAGGCAGGGGTGAAGCTATGGGGACAAAAGGTGGCAGCTGGTCCTAATCCTGCCTCTGTCAATGCTCCAAGAGTTTCTAGACTTCCGTTTCCTTTCGATCTCTTTAAAACGATATGCTTCTTAGTTGTGTGCAATTCATACCTCTACTGCTAGACTGCAAAGTCCCTGATGGCAGGCACTGTCACAAACGTACCTTTCTCAGCACCTTTGCACACAGCAGGCACTCAATAAATACTTTAAATAAGAAGTAAAATGCAGCTGAACTTTCCTAGATGTTGAGGTCCTAGGAAGAAGCTTCAGTGACCACATGATTCTCTTCAGAGTCCTTAGCACAGCATCACCAGCATCGCGTGATGTACACGTGCTTGTGAGTTATGTTTTCATTTATTTTAGTGACTCTTTATCACTGCGGTGTTAAACATGCAAGGTATTCAACGACGTTTCACTCAGGTGGTTTTTCTTCCAATTTTCTACTCTTTAAACTCCTAAATAAGTTAATATAGCCCCTTTCAAGTTAGTATTTAACACCCGGCACTACCTACAACCCAAATGCGCCTTTGCGTTATTTTCCAATGTGTTTCTACAACTGGACCAGGTTATCAAACCTCCACTAGGCTTTCAAAGCTACACACCGGTAGGGATTATAAATTCCTGCTTCCATGAAAACAACAAGTGTGAGGGTGAAGTTATTTGGGGTACTGTGAGGGAGCAGAGAGCCTTCTGTGCACCATCTGTAACCACACTAGTGACAATGACGAGCTGCAAAGAGCATGCGTGAGGACTGCTGATTGTGAGTGAAGTGCGTGCCGTCGGGAGGGCTGTTAACCAGACGACGTGCATGAGTGTTGAAAGTGGAAAGCACAGACACACGTCAGAGAAGATGCTACCTCGAGCAAAGCCAAGCCTGTCCGATAAATTTCTTTGGCATCTCTTCAATTAAATATACATATTTACTTAAAAAAAGCATGCAATCAAAGTGAGAATCATAAAATATAGTACAAACTAAAAACTATAAGACAAAAACAGATGACTGACGCAAACTGGACAAAATACCAAAACTGAGGACATGAAAGATCCCGAAAGATGAGGCCGCTGCAGGAGACCGGGCGGGGGAAGGGGGGTGCGCGGCGCTGCCATGCTGCCCGCCCCCTTCTCACTCCGCACAGCGGCACGACCCTCCTGCTGTCCCCACGGCTCCAAACTCGGGCACACGACCATCAGAATACACCCACCCATGTGGCACTCCTCAGTCACCCAGCGAAGACACGCAAACTCAGCCTTACTTTGGTTTTTATGGGCCCCGGTTGAATCACGTTGAATCGCATTCCGTATTTAGCCCATTCGGCTGCGAGAGACCTAGAAATTAAAATAAACAACATATTCTAAAGTTTAGACTAAATGTTAAAAATGATAGTGACCATGTTTACTACACGCATGGTCACTACACGCCAGAGACTGCGACCCCAGCCGGCAGGTACCATTGCTACAGACAAGGAAACTGGGCACAGAGGTTAAATCAGCCATCGCTATGGCTGGTAAGTGGCCTAGCTCCAGAGCTTGAGCCCTTAGTCACTCGGCTGCACTGTCATTGACATTTTAGTGTTCTTAATCATGACGCTATTTACATTTCAGAATCAAGTCCAATATCAATACACATCCTCAGAGTGGGCATCACTGCTGGGTATAAAAACACGAGAAGTGTGGCCCCTCTAAGTGCTCTACGGTCAGTCCCGCCTTTACGAAGTTCAGTGTGGCTTCGTTCAGTACACGGGGTCACGATGTTTGCGACACCACACACGCTTCCATTAAGAGGTGCCTCACACCGATTTAAAATGTTGACCACATCTACGTGTAACTAGGCTTTAATGCACTTGTTGGCCTGCACTCGAAAGGAAACAGGAATTCAACAAAATCTTGCTAAGTGCCCTGAGACTGAGACAACGCTAATAGCAAACATGGAACCTTGAAGCAACCTGTATGATGAGCCTACCTGACGGACAGGCCTAACTTTATTCTCTAAACTTATTTTAGGGCTTTACGGTCATATGTACATTTGTGTATGTATACATGTAATTTAATTTCAAAAAATCACGTCAGGTAATTTATGCAAATGCAGAAGGTAAGAAAGGAAAAGAACCAAGGACGAGGCACTAGAAAGATACCGGGAATGGAGCTAGCATGACGCGCACTGCGACACTGCACAGAATTACAGCGACCGGGCCACAGCGCGTCGCTCTTTCCGTGATGCCACACAGCAGTGGCGAGCCAGTCGGCCACGCGACCAGCCGTGCGCGTGAGAAGTGAGCGAGCCGATCCTCAGGAAAAGCACATCGTTTCTGATATGCTAAATAATGAGAAAAACATTTCTTCCAAGACTTACAAAAGGAAAATTGTGTATTATAATACTAATATTGTCCTTAAGACACCACCCGACCTTAAGAAGGCCAATTATCGCTGTTCAGACTGACTCCGCTTCTGAGTAAAGTAATACTTTTTCTCTCAAACAAACGAGCGTGCCTGGTTTAAATGTCAAAAGGCGTGCGGGACGACGGGCGGAGCCGAGCAGTTCCGGGAGCGCTGAGACCGACCTCACATCCTGCGGGGAAGTCGGGGCGTTAAAGCCACGTTAACGGCCGTCCACAGGGCCCTTCTCTGTGCCCCCCGTGCCGCTATACGACCGGCATTTCAGAATCTACGACGCCGGATGGCACTGACTTATTAGAGGCTTAGTTTCCTCGCTAAACTGGAATAAAGTTTTAAGGGTTCACAGAGTGGAGAACAATTAATTCTGTTCCAGAGAAACTGGACAGAACGTCCCCAAGAGGGTGATGAGCTGAGAGTCTTGGAGGAAGGCAGAGCATCGGGGCGACCCAACAGCGCGAAGCCAGGCGCAGAGCCGTGGGGACACTCGGCGCACTGCAGGAGGTGGGGGCCGTTCAGCAGAAGCAGAGCCCAGGCGAGGATGAGGTCTCCCGGCTTCCATCACGACCACGGCACCGGGCCCAGGGCCAGGCACACCAAAGGCACGCAGTAAACATTGACCCAATGAGTCAGTGAATAAACACGTCTGCTCAGAAGACCACACCGAGGCCTGGCTTTCATTCCAAAGGGTAATGGGAAAATGACGCAGGGTTTCCGTGAGTAGTCTCATAAGCAGATATATTTTTAGAAAGAAGGTTCTGGTGGGAATGTAAATAGAAAAGAAAGAGGGAAGAGGCTGGGTGCAGAGAAACGCTGCAGGGCCGCAGCGAGCCGCATGCGCAGCGGACCCTGCCCTCCGCCAGATGCTGGGGAAGGCCGGCGACGAGCAGGTTCCGAAAGCGCCGTGCGCTGCGGGGCCACTGGTCTGTCTGTCCTGTCCATCCTGTGCGTAGGCGCGACGCAAGCGCAGAGGTGTGTTCGGAGGGCAGGGCGGGCACGTGAAGACACGTGTGAGAACGGGCCGTCGCCCTGTGCTGGCTAGCCCCACGGGGCTACGCAATTTTAAGGTAATTAAACTTAAATAACATTTAGTTTCTCAGTTACAGGAGCCACAGTGGAAGGGGTTGAGGGCCCACCGCGGACCTCCCGGGGGGGCGCAAGGCACTCACTTGCTCAGGGCTTCCACTCCCGCTTTGGCGGAGGCGCTGGGCACCACGAAGCCTGACCCGGTCTCAGCGTAGACGGTGGTGATGGCAAGAAACGCTGCTCCTGGAAGTGAGAAAAACACAGTGGGTGGCAGTCCCGCTCAATCGGATGCCGCTCTGCCCACTCGCCACCGTGGACTCGCTCCTGGAGCACGCACAACAACAGCAAACAAACGGACTACAGCGACCAAAAACATTTTTGCACAGCACAGAAAACCATTAACAAAACAAAGTCGCCCTACTCAATGCAACAAGGTATTCACAAACGATATATCCAACACGGGGTTAATATCCAAAATATACGAGGAACTGATACAACTTAACAGCAAAAAAAAAAGAAGCAATCCAATTAAAAAACGGGCAGAAGGCCTGAATAGACATTTCTCCAACAAGGACATACAGGTGGCCAATAGACATATGGGGAATGCAAATTAAAACCACAGTGGACGTCACCTCACATCTCAGAGTGGCCATCATCAATCAATCAACGAGCGACAAGCGCTGGCGGACGTGAGGGGGAGCCCTCACCCACTGCTGGCGGGACTGACGACGGAAAACAGCGCCGAGGTTCCTCAACAACCGAGCACGGAACTGCCTGGGACCCAGCAATCCCACTTCTGGGTATTTATCCAAAGAAAACAAAGACACTTATTCAAAAAGATATATACAGTCCTATGATCACTGCAGCGTTATTTACAACAGCCAAGACGTGGAAGCACCTAAGTGTCCACTGAGAGAGGCGAGTGGATGAAGAGGTGGTACATATACAACGGAACATCACTCAGACATTAAAAAAAAAGAAAATGAAATCTTGCCACTGGCAACAACATAGATGGACCTAGAAGGTGTTATGCTAAGTGAAATAACTCAAACAGAGAGAAACAAACACCATATGATTTCACTTATGTGTGGAATCTGAGAAACAAAATAAACGAACAAACAGAACAGGAACAGACTCACGGATAGAGAACTGACGGTCGCCAGGGGTAGGGGGCTTGGGGGAGTCGAGTGCAGATCGGGACGAGATTAAGAAGTTCACATTAGTAGTTACAAAACAGTCACAGTGATGTACACAACGTCGGGAATGCGGTCGGCAACGCTGTAATGACTACGTATGGCGTTAGGTACGGCCAATCGGGGTGGTCACTTCGTAAGGTGTCTCTCTCATTTCTCGTGATGTAGGGCTTGCTGGGAAAATTCAGTATGTATCCTATGCAAGTCCTTTGTGACCAGACTCTTCAATAAAACCCCATGTTAGTCCTTTAGTCTTTCCTCACTGCAAGTTCTCAGTTCTTTAATAAAAGTAGATATTCTTTCCACACTATTTACTAACTTTTACATTTACACGTGATATCCTAGTGATGAATCTCGACAGGGTATTTCCAACACCCTTCCTGAAAGGCCCAGCCACGCGTTCGCCGGCCGCTGTGGCTGGAAAAGCACTGAGCTGCTGTCTCCAAGGGTCTCCTACGCCTCTCACTTGCTGATTGTCGTTGTGGCCGTCAGCGCCACCTGGAAACGTGCTTGATTCTGGCCTCTTTGCCCCAGCCCAGGCCACAGCTCTGGGTCCTCAGGCCGCTGCGGCCTCACTCCGAGTGCGCGTCGCCCCCAAGTCCTGCCTAGCCAGCCCGCGTCCGCCCTGTGTCCGCCGGCGCCTCACGCGCTCTGGCCCGCCTCCTCTGCGCTCTCACCTTCCTTGACCACCTCCCTGGACGCCGGAGCACCCCCTCCCTCCTGGTCACAGGCTACCGGGCCGCTGTCCGCGACGGACCCCGGCTCCCCTACGTGACGCACTCCAGGGGTCGTCACGCCAGAGCCCCTCGGCGCCGGCCCCAGCACGGACCCGTGTGCGAGTCCTCAGCCCTGCCAGGTCGCAGCATCGGTATCTGACCGGGCTCCTGGACGGGCAAAGGCTGGCTCCCGTCTTCTAAAAGGCCTTGGCTAATATATTTTTAATGGAACCCATAGAATTTTAATCCAACGTGATGAATAAAAATAGGTGGAAGTCTGTGTTAGCATGAAAGACAACGACGAGAAGACGGGAGTCCGGCGAAGCAGGGCCGCAGGGCTGGGCGGGGAGAAGTGAGGGGGAGAGGGGAGAGACGCTGAGTGACGCGGAGTCGGAACCGAGTGAGGAGCGGACGGGTGCGGGGGAGGCGGAGACGCGGGAGAGACACGTGGGAGGCGGGGTGGGGGGGACGACAGAGACCTCGGTCCTCGGGTGGACGGGGCGGAGGAGCCGGCCCACCTTGGTCTCTCTTTCCAGTTGCTCGCCCTTCTGAAAAACCAGAAAAAACAAAAGCGTCACGCAGACTCCACCCTAAGTCACACCCCTTGTCACAGTCCGAGGAAATTAGACACTCAGACAGCTTCGTTAGAGGAAGGAGAATTTAGTGCCCGCAGAGAGCGTGGGGCTTTCAACAGAGCCGAAGCACGGCCTCCCCTTGGCTAGATTTCTTCCAGCTCATGTACCCTGGCAGTGTCCACGCCAGGGGCCTGACTCCTCTGAGGGTTCCCGGGCGCCTCGTGACTGAGGACGGGAGGGGCAGCTTCGGGTGGGGGGCTGCAGGGGAGGAATTTCCAGACCACTGGTCTTACAGGTCGTTTATTTTGTAGAACCCGTGACCTTAGCGACATCAGCGCCATTATCAGATTCTCGAACAGGGAGTCGGGACGTGCTCGGCGGATTCCCATCCAAAGCCTGAGCTCTGATGGTAGCGTAACAGGCCGTTTTCCAGTCCTGTTATTCCTACACGGCTACAGAGATAAGAACATTGGTGGGATGGCAAACTATGAATCAACAGATGTGAGCCGGGGAGTCCTCGAGGTGGGGGACGGAGCTGTGGGGAAACGTGTGGGTGGGAGGGCACAGGCAGCATGGCGGGGAGCAGCTTCACCCGGCCGGGCCGGTCGCTTCCACAGGCCGCTTCCTTTGCGCTGTCTCGGAGGCCTCCTCTCCTCTCTCACCCTCTGCGGCGGTGGGAAGGCCTGTGTCTGCGTTTCAGGGACAGTGTGGACGAGGCTGGACACACAGCTGGCGCCTGACCTTCCGGTCTGTCCCTACACCCCCTTGCACAGGCCTCAGAGTCGCCCAGACTGCCCTGCCCTCTGGCCGCGAGGGATACCCTTCAGGGGACACAAGGACGCTGCCGTCACGTCCCGCTCGGGATGCCCTTCGTCGCGAGGAAACACTGCTCCCTGTCCCACCCCCACCTGCTCGGCACAGAGGCCTGCCTGCCTGTCACTGGTGTGTGCAGTGCGGGGCCCAGCGCACACGCACCAGTAGAGCCTGTTGGATGAGCAAGTGCACACTGCCCCGGCACGCAGGCGTGCACAGGCACACACGCACACACAACCTCCTAGTCACCGCCCCAGGCACACAGGCGTGCACACGCACACATGACCTACTAGTCACAGCACACGGACTTCTACCCAGAGTCTGTTCACGTGCAAACCAAACGTTCTGGTAGCTTCCTCTACATCTGCTCCCCTCTGGTGCCCTCGGCCTCGCTGCTGCCACTGTCCGGACCGCTCGCCAGCTCAGAACCCTGTCATCTGACCACGAACCCTGCTGCCTGTATCCTCCCTGGGTCCTGATCTGTCCAATGGAAAGCTGGCAGCCCGGACGGTCCCTGACCTTTCCAACCCCACACTCGGCACGCGTCCCAGCCAGTCCCAGCCTCACGAGACCCCTCGTCTCCTTCAGAACCAACCCGGGTCTCCCATCGTGGTGCCAGGAGCGCCCCGACCACGCCGGGCCAGCTTCCCGGCCCTCCCGCGCTGACCAGTCCTGGAGCCATCGCCACCTCCCCCAGGCCCGCCTGCGTCCCCGCCTCTCCCCTGAAAGTCCAGGTCGACCTGACAGTCACCTGGGGGGGGCTGGTCACTCCTTTCCTGGGTCGCCACAGCGCAGGGTGCTGAGGGAGGTGTTGTTCCTCCCCAGGACACGGAGAGCTGTCCAGGGGTGGACACTGTCAGGGCTGCGGGGCTGCGCACGGGACCCGCGCATGGCAGGACACACACACACACCTCTCTGCGCCTCGATCAGCTGCTTCCCGACCGCCAGCGTGACGAAGGCCGTGCCGTTCAGGACTATGTCGGTGATGGTCTTCCACGCGTTGGGAGACAGTCTCTCGGTGGGAGAAATGAAGTTGCCGGCTGCGTTGTTTATCACGATCTGCCAGAGGGACACACGGTTACCGCAACTTTGAGATGAGGAGACAGGTTTGCCCTCAGGGGCATTTCTGCCCCGACCTCAGGCGCGGTCCACGATGGGACGATGCCGGGAGAGTCGACGGGTGGCCGCAGTCCTCGAGCCTGTTAAAATCTCCTACGTTCTTACCAAATTCCAGAGTCCCAGCTCTTTTCTCAAAATCAGGGTAGAGTCTATCACTGAGAACATAAACACAGACGAAGCATGCCTGCCACGCGACTACACCTGACACGCCTTTAACCTCGGTGTCACTTCAGCTTAACTTACTCCATCGGACTCTGGCCAAGGACCTGTTTCTTCACTGTCAATGAAGGTCCCACTTAGTCCTACAGCTGGTCTGGTGTCAGGGCCGTCTGACAGCATCGTTAATGCCCTCCCTGGGGACCCCTGGAAGCAATGGCTTCTTCCAGCAGCGGAGCACCCACGCCTGTCGCAGGTCTCGACAGGAGACTGGACTCTCTCGTGGGCCCCGTTTTATCATTCTCCACCGACAGAGAGGGGAGTTCATCAGGAAACACAAAGAGCGTGGCTCGTTCGGCCCGGACGCAGTGCTCTGGGGTAACGACGCCTCGCCGGTCACAATCTTATTCAACAGAGTGAAACGTGTTCTGCATGACCACAAGTGCGATTTTTAAGTGGTGCCCCCGTCTGCTGTGATCTGCTCCCTGCTCTAGGCAGCTGGCTGCTGGCGAGAGGCAGAGAACAGCACCGCGGTGCATGTTGGGAGGGGCACCACCACTGAAGCCCGTTACCGAGACACTCACGTCAGGATGGCCTGCGACACTGATCAGCTCCGACACCGTGTTCTGGACCATGTCAGGGTCCCTCACGTCACATTGAATTGCATGGACCTGCAGAGGAACAGACAGGAGGAATCCCATATTTTTCAAACTTCCTAAACCAAAACCATGAGTAGATTACTTAAGCATGCTGTGATTCCTAAATTTAAATGAAATGTTTTGAGCGTACCTTATTTCCAGTCTGAGAAGAAATCTGGTCTGCGGCAGCTTTCAAAACATCAATCTTTCTAGAGATAAACATGCAGTGCTTTGCATGAGTTTTCGAATGCTGTTGTATAATATCTTTTCTTTTTAATTCTATAAATTAAAAACCAGAGAATCTACAGCTCAAAGAGATACATTCTTGAGACAATACGAAAGTTACATATCCACAAACAAATCAGTTCGCATGAATTCATTTTCAAGTTATTCAAACACTTATGTATCTCTGATACTAACATACTAAGTTATTTACATTTAAACCAGTTACTTTATATCTACTCATAGATTAAATTTTTTTCCTTAATCACAATCTTTTCCATCTGTTCCCTTGCCCACACCTGCTTTAGAAAGAAAATACCTTCGTGGTGTAATGTAAGCCTTTATCATACTATGTAAAATCTAGATTGTGTGTAAAACCTATGATAGCAGATTGTAGACCAAATTTATGGATATAAATGCACTGTATGAATTCAGAACCTCATATCCTTGAAAAAAATATAAAAATGAACCGTTGAGTATAAATTATGTAGTGTTACAAAAAAAATTTTAACACTCTTAAAAACAATACAATATAAAAATAAACCAAAAAGGGCCTGGCCCCTTTCCACTAACGGAGGCACGGGAAAGCGGTTCCTCTGGCCCCTGGTGAGTAACATGGTGACCTGTCATTCAGGTTGCTGCTTACCTCCACAAAAGTTTACACTGCTCAAAATAAAAGGAAGGGTAGATTTTCTGACCAGTCTGAAGTTCTAGACTTAAGGTGCAGGGCCCAGGACACGCTTCTCTAGTAAGAAATTCCTTTCACATGGTCTCAGCACCCACACCCATCGCCACAACAGCTGTTCTGAGATGCCCGCCCGGCTCAGAACACGGAGGGGTGGTTCCTATTTCCTGGTGTAGACTGCCTGCGGTGTAGACTGAGATCAGAGCAGCCTCAACGCAGGACTTCTTATCATCATCCCCAGCTACAGAAAAAAATCCTGTCACTACCTTTGGGAAATGTTTCTATCATCACAAGTTATAACTGGTTTTTCCAAGGAGATTTATTTAAATAATCTAAAGGATATTTCATGGAAGATTAAGACACAAGATGAAACAAATGTGGCAAACAGCGCTTCAATCTGCAGGCACTGACCTGTTTCACGACTTCCCGAGGGTGACTTACCGGCTGGCTATGACACATTGCGCACCCAGGCTGGACAGAAGGGCGGTCATCCCTCTGCCGAGACCCGTGCCGCCCCCGGTGATGAACGCCACTTTTCCTTGAAAACTGTTAGGCGGTAGCATCGCTTTTTGAAGGGGTGGAAAGAATTTAGACGAAAAAGCTTCACTGTCTTGATACATTTTCGTTCCATAACTGAAAAACTAAAAGCAGGGAGGGGGATTAATTGAAATTTGCATCTATGTGTTACCGCAAGAGGAATTTCCAAAACCTTACTCTTGAATGTAATATTATTCGAATCTTTGGATTAACATATATTGGTATTGAATTTAAACAATTATTATTTTTCTATTGGAATGCTGCGACACAGCAGAATGGTTAAAACCAAGGGCTTCGGAGCGAGACAACAGGACAGAATTTCCTCTCCAGTATATAACCTTCAGCAAGTTAGTTAACCTCACTGTGCCTCAGCAGCTTCTGCAAATGAAGACAATAACAGAATCTTCCCCATTAAATGTGATTACACGAGTTCACATAAATAACTACAACATTGTTTGGCACATGCTAAGCACTCTATAAATGTCAGCATTATTATTTGTAGATGTTTTTACTTATATTTAACTTTAAAAGCTAACATAAAGCATATTTGTCTTTAAGCAAGGATATTTTGGATAAAAATCACCTTGTCTTTGAATCACTGGAGAAATCCATAAAAAGTTCTTTAGAAGGTTTATCAGATCAAATGCTTCTTCCCATGCTGCTTTCTGGATGATAAATTTAGAATAGATAAACTATTTCTGTTATGTTTAAAATGAGAGGGGGTGAAACCATTCTGAACTAAAAAACATTTGCACTGACCTTAGATTTTAGTTTACACTCTCACCATCCTTGTGAAAGTCACTGCCATTCTCTCGCATCTATGAAAACGAACTTTACGTGCTGAGCATCATGACAAATGATAGAGAGCTAATGTTCATGAAAGGTTTATCACCTGTCGAGATTAGATATCAAACTGACTAACCTTCCCGCTCCATGAAATAGGAAGTATTTTTACCCCATAAACAGAAGGGGCCCAGAGAAGTCGAACATATGGACCAGGCTGCAGAACTGAGATTCGCACGTGAAACGGCCTTGTGCACCGCCTCCCTCTGCTCACTGAGCTCCTGCTGGCATTAACCTCCACCCCAAGGTGCGTGACATTCATCCGGGCACCCTGCAAGGCTCAAGCCCCAGAACCTATCATTTCCTGCTGGAGTATTCCTGCGAGCACGTGGGCCACCATCAGCTGATCCCGGGTACCTAGAAACGCACCCTAAGGGAACAGCTAGAAACGAGGTCAACAGCTTAGGGTGAGACTACTCATCAACTGGAAACCGCACAGAAAACACTTAGGATAAGATGTTAGATGAAAAAAGAAAAATACAACATGTTCTTAACTGTAAATAAAAATACATGCTTGGAAAAACCATGGCAAGGAAGTGACACCAGCAAGTGGCAGGTTCCCTATTCACCACGTGTCGAGGTCTACTGACCACACGACAACGCTGTAAGGAGAATTCTGCTGTTATCCCCATTTTATGGATGGGGAAACTGACGCACGGAAAGGTCAAGTTACGAACTTACGACACTAATAAGTAGTACCTACGACTCAAACCCAAGACGTGTCTGACTTCCAAGTCCTCCATTACCTCACACAGTTATCATCTCTGGGTGATGAGGTTGTGGATCATTATTTGCTCTTTTTGTTTGGTTGGTTTTTAGTATTTCCAAAACCTAGTCAATAATTATAATTTGATTTTATAATCAGGAAAAAAGACGTTATTGAAAGAAAATTTAAGGATGTGTAAAACTGGTGAAGATAAACTGCAAATCTGGTCCACGCAGGCTACGTCGTACGTCACCTCCTCTAGCTTCGCTGACAAAGCACTTTCTTTCTGTACCCTTTTGCCAAAGCGTGAAACCCAAATAGCCTACAGGAACCTTTTTTGGCTTTGCTCGAGGCTGCCGCCACCTCCAGAACCAGTCCACCGAGGTGATGAACTGGGAAATTTGCACAAGTAGGCCGCTCTGTTTGTCATTACCAAGTAATAATGAAAAAATCTGTTCTTAATTTTCCAAAGGCTCCAGGCTGAATTTTTACTTAGTGTTGGTTTGTGTAGGGCATTTGATGTGGCGCTCTGTGAAAGATAAATTAAGCAAGATATCCGCATACAAATTTTTTTTCTTCATTTATTTAAAAATATTTTTCAATCTCCTTACTGGGAGATAAAAATTCCTAATAAGTGTCTATCATGTAACAGATTACAACACAGCACAATCTCATCCACTGCACCTGTTTTGATGTGATGGATATGACCACACGACTTCCCCTCCCCACCAGAGAAAAGTGAGCATATTGATATGCTGTTTTATTTCACATTACCTTCTGATCATTCACAGCATGTATGCTGTTGAATATTAAATTCGAGCCGCCTATTTGCCTAAAAGCAAGTTGTTCAACATTGAGACCCATGGACATGAGCAGACCTCACAGGATCATGTTGTATTCACACTCCTGTTTCTACAAAGGATGCTGAATAACCTGAAATTGCATTTTGGCTGTTTAAGTTGGATCATAAAAAGTAGATACAAAATAGGCTTTTAAAGATTTTCAAATCTTGCTCATTTTTCTAGCAATAAGGTTTTATTTTTTTGAACATGGAAATAACACCTCTCATGTCAAGACTGAGTTCTCTGGAGATCTTTAAAATCTCTCAAATTCTTAAAAGGAGTTTCCTAGTTTTGGCAATACAGATTTACTTTCACCTTCTGGCCTTTGCTCGGGCTTTCTCGTCAGCCTGAACCACCCACTTTCTTTCTAAATCCGGCAGAATCAGCCTTCGAAACCGAGCAAAGTGTCAAAAACTCTGCTGACACTTTTAAAAGGGTCCCTCTGCTAAAAACGGGCTGAACGACTCCCTCCTCCCATCAGGTGGCAGCTTCCACAGGGCACTGTGACATCAGGAAGGTAGAAAGCTCCACTCCCCACTGTATAGGGTTCCCGGCACCAACAGCATTCAGTAAATGCTTGTTTTATTGCATGGAACATTGATTGGCCAGGCTCCAATGCCATCAAGAATGTATGAGAACAGACGAGAAGAGTCTTACGCAGACTCATGCCACAAATCCAACTCTTTGCCACTTGTTTTGACCAATTAAAATAGTTATATCCGAGGACTTCAAATAATGGCATCTTGAAATTAGTTTACACCCAAGAAAAGAAAATCCAAGTCTATTGATATGAGTATTAAGAAGTCATCTGTATATATAAAAACTAGGCAAAGGGCTTTAAAAGGTAGTCCACACAAAGAAAATATACATAAACATACTGCTAGCTGAATAATCATATTTAAACAAAGGAAGACACCGTTTTTCTATTACCAGATCGGTGAGGTTCAAAATTTTGTAACGCGGTATACAATAAACTGCTGACTAAAGTCTACTCTTGCGATTTGTTGATATGAACTGGGACAACTTCTTTGGAGGCCAATTTGGCAACATTTATCAAAATGTTACTTATAAATACCCTTTGAGCCAATAACTCCACATTTGGCAATTTTTTTCCAACAGATACACTCACTCATTTGGTGGGGTGGGGAAAGCTATGTTCAAAGGCTATCCATTAAGGTGAAAATGAAAATTAAAAAAATTCTATTCACAATCACATCAAAAAGAATAAAATACTTCCTAATAAATTTAATAACAGCAGTGCAAAACTTGTTAACTGAAAACTATAAAAGATCATTAAAAATTAAAGAAGACTTAAATAAATGGAAAGACATCCTGTGTTCATGGATTGGAAATCTAATTTTGTTAAGATGGCCAAACTCCCCAAATTGATCTACAGATTCAATTTCTATCAAAATCCCAGTTGGCTTTTTGCGAAACTTGACAAGCTTATCCTTAAATTTATTTTTAGGGACTCAAGTATAAGGGGCTCAAAATAGCTCAACATATTTATTAAGGCTTGTTTGTAAAAGAAAAGGCTAAAACACCTATCTGCATTTCCAAAGGGGGTGTAACAAATCCATTAGGGCTCATACACATAACAAACACTGTATCTATTAAGAGAAGCTAGAGATTACCAGCTATATGTAAACACTGCTACATCTACATGTTTATTCAATCACTCAACATATATGCATTAATACCTATGGTGTGAGGCATTACGGGTTAAGGAAAAACCCTAGGTAGAGAAATACACATAAAATGCTCCCATTTGTGTGTATTTTTTTTTCCTAAATGAGGACATCCTCATACATATGTGGATATGTGCACAGGAATTGCTGGATCGACAGGAAACTATTCATAGCAGTAACCTCTGCGGAGAGGGACTTACTGTATTGTCACTGCGTGTCCTATTGTACAGCTGAATGTTTGATATGTTCATAAATTATTTTTTCATTAAAAATAAAAATCAAATTATATATTCAAGCACACAATACCCTAGCATAGGATCAGTGTCATGATAAGGACACGTGCTCCGTTTGAAATGTAAGTATTCTACATTCCACATTTAAGTATGAGCTATGTTTATCAAGACAACGTAGTATTATCATATCTATTTTGGGGGACTTTCTAAGTACCTGCAGGTTTAGGTCAAAATGAATTTTTTTTTTTAGATCAAATTTGTCCAGACTCAAATTCACATGATAAGCGCTTTGCAAACGGGCCTTACTGTCATATAAAAATGCCAACTTGGTAAAGACTGGACAATCTTATTTTTCAAAAGATGACTGAAAAATGCACATCTTCGCATTCCCAAAGCAACTCAGACAGTCCGTGCACACATTAAGTCTCCGATCACCACTCGCCACTTAATTCTGCCCCGTTGCTAGAAGGCACCATCTGTGCCATGCATGCATTCCTTTCAACACCCAGACCATGTCCACTGCAGCACTGGACGTGGTTAAAAGCTGGAGACATCGGGACGCACGAGGGGCGGCTGGACGGGACACCCCCTCGATGCGCCACGGCAGAGTCAGTCTTGCAGAACAAGGTGCTGTCTCGCCCACTGATGCTAATAGTTTGTAAACCTAAGAGAACCCAAGAGCCCAAACGACCCAGCCCACGGCTGCCACCGGCCACGTGAAGCTCCTGCTCTGTGCCTGAATGGGTGGCCTGGGCACCTGCACACGCTCAACTCAAACAGGGCTCTGCACAGAGGCCCCTGACATTCTAAGCTTCTGCAGACAGGGATCTCGTTGCCACAGCAACTTGAAGGGACCGCTCAGTAAATATAAAATAAAGTTAGCTGGGCTCTAGGCTCCTGTGGCCAGATGAATTATGCAGCTGTTGCCAGTAGCAAGACAGAAATTACATTTTGAGTAATGACACATCTTATAGCAATGAACCTGAGGCCTTGAAAAAGCAGTTGACCTGTGCTACAGGATGTATTCCTGTTTTTATTACAGTTATGTTGGCAGTTAGACGTGGACGAAACAGATGCTTCACCAATGCTACATGATAAAGGAGACAAAAGCCAGGAGATAAATTAGTAGGCGATTTGAAATTTTCAGCTGGGGTCTCCACTCCAGCTTGCCCCTCATTCACGTCATCTCCGATCGATCCCTATCACATTAGCCAAAACTGGCGTGACTCTGTTCAGACAAGAAACAACCCCTGCTCTTGAAAAGGGTTATTCTGATTTGCAATTTTGCTTATATGGAAAAAAAAAAAAAAAAAAAAAGCAGTGAACAAACCAGATAAAATCCTTGGCTCCAGGAAGCTTATATTCTGGAATTTTAAATTGAGTAAAGAAAGATTTCTTAGGCTTTCCAGACAGGGAAAAAAAAGGGGGGAAAAAAATACAGCTGGCCTTACACTTCTCCCTGACAATACTCAGTATTAAAAGACAACAAACCAATGCTGATTAAGTTCAAAGGAAAAAATGGAACACATCCAAGCAAAACTACGTCTCTCCGCCCATGCTCTTATCAGCACAGAGGGCTGGAAGACATTAACCAGATGTCAACCCTAGTTATTTCAGGGTAGCCACTGTGAGGCCATGTTACTTTTCTTTAATAGTATTACCTGAATTCATATTGGCCAGTGTCATCATTTTTACAAAAATAGTAAAGTTATGACTATTGTTAGGAACAAAAGGAAAAGCTTGGCAGTGTGCATCACTGGTATGGAAGAACGAGTTTACAAAAGAATGGTAAATTCAAAAAGAAGTTTCCTAAAATAAGCTTAACCTTACTCCATGGGATGACTCCTGGTACCTTCCTCTTCTATTCCAATTCATTGTTCTTGAACTCATTTTTGTTCTACTAAATTGATTTTAAGGTCCAATCATGGGTATTATCCCTAGCTGGAAAAAATACATGAGGTTCAATGAATGCAGATACCTTTTCAACCAAGGGATGCCAAAGAATGCCCAATACTTAACGGGTAGTTAATTAGCATGTTCTGATAAACAACTGACTGAGGGAACTCAGAGCAGCTTGAGGGCAGGGTTCACATTTTTTCAATTCTGGCTTCCCCAGGGCCAGGCATAGAGCAGCTCTGAATAACTGTTTGTGTTGAACTGAGGCCTCCTTCAGGAGGTGTGACGAATGAAACATTTTTCTTGGTTCTTGCTACGAAAGTATTCAAATTTGGGATTTTAACTGTAACAACTCGTATTTGCCCAGAAAAGCATGTTCTTTGGTGAAGACTTGTCTTCTCCCGGGAATTCCCACCTCAGCGTGCTGCGCCAGCGAGCACACGCCCTCCAGCAGGCACCTCTGCCTTCTAACCCCCGTCTGAAGACTTTTCTGCCCCACAGAAATGTTGTAGGACATGACAAGGCCTTTAGAAGCAACCAGAAAACACAGGCCTCTCTTACAAGGACCTATAACCTAAATCTTCACAGGATGAGGAAACGGTATCAACGAAACAACAGCCCTTGGAGACCCGAGGTCCGGCCCCTCCAGTGCCGTCTTACCCGCCGAAGGCCGCGGCCAGGAGGCGAAGACGCGCGACCCAGGAGCGCCATTGCGGGCGGAACGCGGCCGGAAACGCAGTGAGCCGGGCCGGACGCCGGAGGTCGAGGGGC
>NW_006443225.1:22738584-22740449 GCF_000325575.1 Pteropus alecto | reverse complement strand
CTCGCTCTCGGTGGCGGCCAGGGGCCCGTGCCCGGCAGTGACCACGTCACTGCAGGTGCACAGGGTAGCTAGGGGGCGCGGCTTGAACCCTCTACGGTCGTTCTGCCAATCAGGCTGGCTGGATTCACAAGAATCTGCAAGTGTATTGGAGGCCGTGGTGAGACGTGCCTATAATCCCGAAGAAGAAAACCCCTACAATTTGCTGTGGTCCACCAAATCAGTGAAATTTAGGGATTCTGGGGTCCAAGGCATACTTTTTTTGTGTTCTGTTTAAGAAAGATTTATCTCTTCATGTTTGCTTTTAAAATCTTCATTTTACTTTCATATTTAGATCTATGATCCATCTGGAATTGAGTTTTGTTGGGTATGTGCAGTTTTCAAAAACTGGGTCTGTGGGGGGGTTAAGCAATAGTACCTGGTACTGAGTAATCCAGGCGTTGGAAATCCATCTTTCAGGAGGGCTGCGCAGCATAGCTTCAACTGCATGTGGAGCCACAATTTCAATATTTTGGCCCAAGGTCAATTTAAAGCGTCTTTGGTCAATATAGCAGTAGCAGCTAGTGCTCTCAGGCAACTAGGCCTTCCTCCAGCCACCGGATCTAGTCTCTTTGAGAGATATGCCACGCGTTGCTTAAATAGTGGCTTTTAATTTCTGGAGCAAATCTCTTCCAAGCAAAGGAAAAGGACATTCAGGCATAACTAAAAACGAATGCGTGATGGTTCCCTTGCCCAAGTCAGTAATTTTGCCTGTGTCCCTGGGTATGCCTTCCCTTTCCCAGTGGCTCCTTGAATTACAGTCTTTTCTTTGGATAACAGACCAGCAGTTTCTGTTAAAACTGAGTAAGTTGCGCCAGTATCAGCTAAAAAGTTCACAGGTTTGCCCCCTACTTGCAAAGTTACCTTGGGCTCTCGGGGGCTCATTAGATAAGAGCCCTGACGCCCCTATTCATCTTCCAAAAGAATGAGGGGCCTTTTTTCTTCTCACCTCCTGGTTGCTCCTTTTCAGGGCACTCATTCTTCCAATGTCCTTTCTTTTTGCAAATAGCACATTGGTCTCTTCCTAGCCTAGGTTTTCTATTTTGGCCTTCTTCGTTGCTAGGTCCCCCTCTATGGTTAGGGTTTTTTTTTTTTTTTTTTTTTTTTTCCAAAACCAAAAAGAGGAAAAAAAAAACCAGAAAAAAAATTTAAAGGAGGAGTCTATGATGCAGCCTTGGTTTTCGTTACCTGTCTACACTACGACGACTACTACAAAGTTTGCCTCTTCAGTGTGAAAACAACAGTTCTGTCTACATGCACTTAGTGGGTTCAGCATGGGAAAAAACGCACAAAATAAGCACAAGTTATAAATAACCATAACGTTTTATTACCATTAAGACTAAACTTGTATTGAAAAGATTTTATATAACAAGACAAGAAAAGCAATAGCAAATTTAACTATCAACTAGATTATGCATAGCGAGTAACTGTTTCTATTACCCAGGGAAGAGCATGAACCCTTGTATTTTTTGTTTTGTTTTTGTTTTAAATATGTAACCGTACAAAGCACAAACATACTAAAATGCTCAGTGCACTGGACGTGGGAGAATGCTCCCTCAGTCATTTTGTTCCCTTAGCTCTGTTTTGTTTTCCCCAATCTGAATTACATTAAAATAAAGACCCAGTTGTTTTTATTTTTCTACTGTGCAGTAAGAAAAAATATTCACAACAAACATGACAATATATCAAACAATAGTTCTACACAAGTTACCTTGATACCTCTTTAACTGTCACTTAAATATCATAAGAAAACATTTTAAGACATATACAAACAAAACTAGCCAAGTGTTACAACTTATAATAAATTAACCCAAAGAAAAAATAACTTT
>NW_006443225.1:22713428-22737700 GCF_000325575.1 Pteropus alecto | reverse complement strand
GTTTTGAAGCACCAAATCCCATTCCTCGTTCTGTCTTAAACACAAAGGTCCATCTTTCTCCTATTCACTACCTGTCAACCCACTGGTCAGGTGTGCAAGCGGGAAGTACAGAAGCAGAAAGCTTGTTGTTAGAATGTTATGTTCCTATGGGTGATTGCCTATGTTCCCATGGGCAATAGCCAGTGTTCCCATGGGCGATGGCCAAATAGTAATTTTCAGCTTATATACAATTGATTATTTTTCATGCCATGCAAGCAAGCAGGGTTACACAGGCTAAAATTGGCAGTTAGCACATGAGCTCATTGTTACAAGTTTCATGATTAACAGAATGTGGTTAGGGGTTCCAGAAACTAGGCCTAAGTTATAGACTTCCTTTGTCCAGTTTCAGGTTTTAATTATTCTTTAACCCTTTCACATTTCAGCGGGCTATTACAGATGTAGGGTCAGTCTTCATTTCTTCTGTAGTGTTAACCAGTATCCCCAGGATTATTCGCTGAGGAAAAAACCCAAAAACCTATCATTGCTCTGTAGTGTTGCTTTTGAAAAATCAAATTATACGCATACACCTTTTTTAGGTCTTATTGACCCATTTGCTTATTTTCTATACTTTTGACAATAGAATACTGACTTAATAACCATAACTTTGCTACATTTTGATATCTGGTAGTGTTCTTCCATATTCCAGCTTTGTTCTTCAAAATTTCCTTGGCTATTCTCAGTCTATGCATTTCAATATACATTTTAGAATCTGCTTATAAAAAAATCTGAAAAGAATCTTCTGAGGCATTGCTGAAATTGCATTGACTCCATAGATCAATTTTGGGAGAAATGACACCTTGATAATCCGTGAATGTGGTATATTATTCCTGTATTTATTTAGGACTTAATTTCTGTCAATAACGTTTTATAGTTAACGTTTTGTATCACACCTTTTGATAGATTTATTGCCAAGTATTTGATGACTTTCGGTGCTATTATAATTATCTATTTTATATACATCTTTTATATATTGTTTCCAATGACCTTCTTAAATTCACTTAATTCAAATAGTTTGCAAATAGAATCCTTTAGACTTTTGATATACACAATCATGTCATTTGTGAATAATCAGGGTGTTCTTCCTTTTTAATCCATATGCATTGGTTCAAGCATCCAATATCACCTTGAAAATAAGTGGCAAAAGCAAATATGTTGTTTCATTCCTAACATCAGAAAAAACAATTCAATAATTCACCGTAATTATAATGGAAGCTGCAGTTTTTTCACTGACGACCTTTATCGGATTAAGGATGTTCCCACTATTCTTACTTTGCTGAGTTTTTACCATGAATATCAAATGCTTTTTCTACGACTACCAGTATAATCACGATTTCCTCTCTCCTTTTTTTGTTATTCTGATTACATTATTTTTTCCCGCGCCAATTAACACGCACCTTTCCATTTCTGAAGTAAACTCCACTTACTCATAATTATCTTTTTTATATACCACTTGATTCATTTTGCTAATTTTGTGTTTAAGATTTTTGCATCTGTGTTCCTAAGAGAAACTGGTAAACCAGCGTTTTAAAGTGACATTTTTTTCTTCTCATTATTTTGAGAACCGGAACTTACACGATCAAAAGTGTCCTCTAGGGTGTTCACTCTGTAGTGTGCAGGATGTGGAATAGATCAGTGCAGGAGGTGCGTGGTGAAGGATCAGGGGTTCCTGGAGCAGGAGAGCCTGTACAAGCGGAAGTGGAAAGGATTTAGCTCCTGATAGATGAAAGTGTAACATTATGAAACAGAAAGGTTAGGATAAGTTGATTTGAGCTTGAAGAAGAGTGAGAATAATGAGTTGACGGGGCTGAAATCCAGAGCTTCACCATAATTATCATCATTGTTAGGATTCATACAAAAGAATAATTACAATGAAAGAAACTTCAAATGCAGGGAATTACGGAAGTGGTTAGTGTGCTGATGTCTTTAAGTATGAAGTTTCCTTACGTTGCTTCGGAGCTAATTTTTAAGCTATTTACATTCACGATCAGAAAAAAGCTGATAGTTTTAATATTCGAGAACAAAGGGATTCGTGCTTCCCAGTCCTTTAGTACGGCACACTTCCATACAGACTGCGCTAGTCCCGTCCTAGCCACCAGGTGGCTACCAGGAGCCACGTCGCTATCTGTCTTCCCCGCTTCCTACGCAGGCGCGGGCCGGGGAGCGCACACGTGACGGAGCTCGCCGGATCGCGGGCGCTGGTGCCACGCAAGTCTGTCAGCTGCGGTTGCGCGGTCGCACGTCGCTCCGACGCTGAGGACGAGACCCATGTGGAAGCTGCTCCCCGCCGCGGGCCCCGCCCGAGGTGAGACGGCTAGGTTTGTGTGCGGGAACCGATATCCCAGAGACAAATGCCGGGGCAGAGGGTTTGGGCAGCGCTGCTTCCGGCTCCGCCCCGACCCTGCCGCCGCGTTTCGGAGCCGCCTCGTCCCGGCGCCGCCTCGTCCCCGCTTCGCCCTTTGACTGCGGGGTACTGCGTCGAGCGCGGGAAGCAGAGCGTCTGCCGGGGCGGGAGGACGTGCCCCGGGCGAGGGGGCGGAGCATTGGGCCTGGGGGCGGGGCGTGGGTCGCGTCTGCCGGAGCCGGAAGAACGTGCCCCACCCGAGGGGCGGGGGCGTAGGGCCCGGGGGCGGGGCGTGGGGCGGTCCTCCCGGCGCAGCCCCGCCCCGCCCTCGCGCGAGGTGGTCCTGGCTCCTGCGACAGCGGCCACTGCGGGGTGGCGGCGCTCGAGCGAGCGGCCGGCGTCGGCTGTGACGCCTGCGTGTCCAGCTTTGAGGAGACACAGCGCGTTCCGGCCGTGACGACGGTCGCCTGTTCCCTAGAGAAGCTGAGGAGACTCGGGTGAAGGAATTGGCTGACCGGGACTTCACCACGCCGTCCCGCGGAACGCGCGTCTCGGCAGCGCGGTCCGGTGCGCCGGGGCCGAGCTCGGCGTGTCCGCAGCCTGGTTGCTGTGCCCATCCGGTCCCCGGTCCCACCCAGCGCGGGTGCCGCCTCTGACGCCAGGCGCGAGCCCCACGGGACACTGGCTGAGATGTTGGTGCGTGGTCCGGGGCATTTTCTCCCGTACCGTACGGTATTTGTAGTGGCTGCAGCTTTGCGGCGCATTCTGCCCTCTGCTAGGGCAAGTGCCCGTAGTGGTCATCATTCTCTTGGCAGCTTTTTACATCGTATTTCCGTTTACCCCGTTCCCAGCATAGATAGTCCAGTCGATCCTTGATCAACGCAGAGGTTAAGGGCAACGGTCACCGCCCCCTTCCCGAACCCACGCAACTTAAGTCGCCCTGGTCTTCCGCAGGTCACCACCGCGTGGTGCGAAACCGCGTGGTTCAAGGGTCAAGCGCGTTTCGATTTTGTTCGGTAATGCATTAAATTTAGAAGTTAACTTAGTTGACCCGTCACACTTTAGTATTGCTTTTTTCTTAGAAAAATGGTGGAGTTTTCCATCTATTTAATCTTTTGCGTCCTTCAGTGAGGCTTTACCAGAAAAATAAGTTTGATTTATAGAGTCGACCATTAACATTTAAATAGCAAAATAACACTATTTTACGTAAATATTTGCCTTATCTGTTTTATATGTGTCTGCATATATCTATATCTATATATATACACACGTGGTTTTATCTTTTTTTTTATTTCTCTTAGAACCATACAGACTTTTGACTGGCGTTGAGTATGTTGTTGGAAGGAAAAACTGTGGCATTCTAATAGAAAATGATCAGTCAATTAGTCGAAATCATGCTGTGTTAACTGCTAACTTTTCTGTAACCAACCTGGTATGTTACTAATTTTATCTCACTAGCTTAAGTAAGGGGGTTGAAATCATAAAAGATTATCTTGGTGCGTATGTAAGAGTTTGTAGGACCTTTCATAAAACTGTTAATTTTTTTTAATTTGCAAAAATTAAATACCTACATTTGGGCAGTGGTACCAGTGGTATTTGTCTATTTTGATCATTAAGTTTCTGTTCCAGTATTTTACTCTTTGTTCTAATTTAGAAATTCAGAGGAAGAAGAACATATTTATTTACTTAAACATTTATCGAGTGCCTACTGTGTGTCAGTCTCTGTATGAAGTCTGGAAGTAGAGCAGTGAACAGATTGTCAGGTCTGCTTTAAAGAGTTTGTGTAGCTCTGTGAACGCAGGTATTTCCTGTTTAAGATAGGTTTTCACACTGAGAATTGATTTGTTTTATTAGGGTAAACAGCTGTTGCTTATTCCCCACAGCTCTTTGAATGGCTTTGAGTTTGTTTTGATTGTTTGGTTGGTCCGATTACAATGTTGGGTAATAAAAGTAATACAAATACATAGAAATAGCTGTGCTCATGATAGTACTGGTAGTAATAAGGAAGAAAAACCATTACTTTTACTAAATACTACATATCAGCAAATGCTAGATCTGTTCAGTGATGTTTAGGTTTTGTGTCTATTCTTATAGGTATAGGAAAACATTTTTGAATACTTACTGAATGATAAAACATTTTAAATTGTTGATTTTTTTTTCAGAGTCAAATAGATGAAATTCCTGTATTGACAATAAAAGATAATTCTAAATATGGAACCTTTGTTAATGAGGAAAAAATGCAAAATGACCTTTCCTGTACTTTGAAGCCAGGAGATAGAATTACATTTGGAGTGTATGAAAGTAAATTCAGGTAAGAATTTTTAAAATCGATATTAAAAATGGACAGCTTTATTTTCACTAATCAAATTCTAAAGGACACAGAAGTCTAATTTAGTTCCTACTTAGCTCAGTGGTGAACTTCGTACCACATGTGGTCCGTGCGTCTTTGTCAGTGATAGGTAATAACCAGGATAAGAGTTTGAGTAAGGTTCCATTGCATCTTTGAACTACGTTTGTTTGATTCCGCATAGGTGAGGGTATAATATTAACTCTGCAACTCCAGATTTAGGAAGCGATGACTTCATTATTTTAATAATGAAGTTTAATAATACATAAAAATTAAAATCACATCATGTGATGTGAGCTTCAGGTTTAAAGTTCTGTAGGTTGCCATCTTTGTAATTGATAATATAACTTTGTGTAACTCATTTTTATTTACAGAGTAGAGTATGAGCGCTTGGTTGCATGCTCTTCTTGTTTGGATGTCTCTGGGAAGATGGCTTTAAACCAAGCTATATTGAACCTTGGAGGACTCACTGCAAACAATTGGACAGAAGAATGCACTCACCTTGTCATGAAATCAGTTAAAGTTACCATTAAAGTAGGTCGAATGCCTTGTTATTACGTTAAAATAAGTTCTGTGAATTTAAACTTATTCACCTCCTGTACACAGTCGTTTTTAAAGTCATTTACTTTAAACTTATCAGAATTGTAGATTTGCATATGCTAGTGCCATGCCTTTGTGTACCAACTAGGCGGAAATGGCTTTTTAAAAATGTGTTTATTATGTGCAGTAACACATAAAATTATATTTCAGATTTTGATTTAGTATTTTAAAAAATGATTTATGTTATCTGTTCACCAAGAAGTTTGTCCAGTGTTCAGTTTGTGTTTTCACTCTAAGCGAAGCGACGAGGGCTCAGCTCCCAGCCTTCAGAGTTCGTGTCCACGTCTCCTGCCAAGTCTTCCTCCTGTCTCCGTCATCTCGTCTCAATGTGCTTTCTGTTTTTATTTGGTTCAAGGCCCTAATCACAAATACTTTTTTGAGGTCTTGTAGTTTAACATTATGCTAATGTATCTTCGCAATCTGGAGATTTGTAGATTGTGTGCCTTTGGAAGATGCTGACTCTTCAAAAGTAATACACATTTTGGTACGTTTTCAGATTTTGCATCTTCGTCAGATTTGGTTATATCCAAAGCTAATTGAAGAAAGACACTGGGAGGTGATTCATCTCCTTTTAAACAAGTAGATCATGTATACATAGGATTGTTTTAGGTTAATATCTATAGCGAAAAGCAAGAAATACTTATTGAATAGAAAAATCCTTTACTATCTAATATAATTAATTAAATCAGAATGTATGTACTATAGCTAGGGAGGTATCATAGAGAAGGGCTTGCTGCTCAGATTGAACCTCAAGTCAAATTTGTATTTTGGTGGGGTTATCCGACCAAGGATCTTTTCATCTCTGCAAGTTTATGAAATCGATTTAAAAATTCAGTTGAGTATTTATGCCGGCACACCCAGAGATAACACATTCATAAGTCAGAGTGCCTGCTTATTAGTTTACAGTGGGGATGCACTCTTACAGCTGGTTGTATTTTCTAACCTTTCTCAAATTTTGTGACTGTATCTTATTTGAGGCTTATAGCTTAATTCACTTGCTAGTTGAAGCCCGTCCCCCATCTGTATATACTTACTTTGAGCTTTTACCCAATCCCAAATAGTGATTTACTTTCTTGAACAGACTTTATTCCTTTGTCACAATCTGGTGGAAAGACAGGCTGAAGAGGTCTTTTCTCTCTTGTTATCTCTCGATACTGTCTTCTCTAGGGCAGATGTTACATTGCCTCAGTCCTAAGATACACTTTTAACATTTTAATATCTTAAAAATTGGAATACATTTTGAAATGGAAATCTATTTTATGTTATGTTGTTCTCTCCCAGAGCAGTTTTTAAATTAATATTGTAATTGGTGGTTTCTAATAAGCGAATGATTATACGGGGATTTACATACTAAACTAAGCAATGACTGAATACTGACTTCTATTTTATAGATCATGCCTTTTTTATAAATTTAGAGAGCTGAGAAGAAAAAGGAATAGGACAGCCCCCTTATAGTTTATAGCTTAAAACTTTTTAAAAAATAAGCTAGCATGAGTACATGTATTCACATATGTTTTCTTCTTGTTAGACAATATGTGCGCTCATTTGTGGACGTCCAATTGTAAAGCCAGAATATTTTACTGAATTTCTTAAAGCAGTTCAGTCCAAGGAACAGCTTCCACAAATCGAAAGGTATGTTGTGTGTTTTAAGTATAATAAAATACGATATACAAAGTGTGATAGCACTGATTTTTTTTATTTTTTATTTTTTTTTAGGCGAGGCAACCCTTGGTTGACCTCACAGATTGCAAGGGCCTTGTCAGCTTACAATCCTTTATTTTTTTTATTTCAATGCGTACAGCACCTGGTCTTCCTAGGTGGTCTCCCATCCAAGTACTAACCAGGCCCGATCCTGCTTAGCTTCCAAGATTAGCCGGGATCGGGCTTGTTTAGGTTGCATGGCTGTAGACTAGCACTGATTTTCAGGCTAATTCCCTCTTTAATGATTGTTTCAGTATCTGCTGTTATAGTTCAATTTTATTAGTGAAGTTTTTTTGTTAGCATGTAAAGAAAGGATCCCCAGATTCTTTGTTGATTGTTTCTTCGTGAAACAAATGTTGCATATGTGCCAGTACTGGGTACAGTACACTGTTATCTGTGGCAGAGTTAAGAATGACAGTGTGGATAACATAAAGCCGTAGATAATTTTAAATTTTAAAATCATATTTTGTCGTCATTGGAAAGCAGTAAGAATCTTGCATCCTTTCAGTCATATGTGTGTGTGAATATATATTTTTGTCTGTAGTGTTGTTACATTACCATGTAGACTAATTCATAATCTAACCATTTGTATACAAGTGAAATGTTAGTTGCCTTTTATACTAAAAGGAGTGTCAGATATGGAAGAATTCTTTTTAAAAGGAAAAAAGGATGAAAGATGTTTGAAGAGATATTAAAGATTTCTCCTATTTATAAATTAGAATTTTCTAGCTCTCTTTTCTTATTGTAGATTTAACGTTAATAGTTAAATTAGTTTCCACTAGTCTCTTTGTATCTTTATAAGTAGCATGAATAGAATTTAAAGTCAGTTACCTAGGAAACCAGAATAATGCAGTGGGTTGCACTCCATCCTGCTAGGTCTGTCCTGCTTGCACATAACTTGCTTATTTGAAGTTGTGGGTTCTAGGAGTCACTCCTTTGTAGTCGAGTTAGAACATCCTCTTCAGTATTTTGTTTGCTGTTCTGGGTCTTTTGCCTCCGTATAAACTTCAGGATCTGTCGGTATCCACAAAATAACTTGCTAGTAGTTTTATTTGAGTTGCATTGAATTTACAGATCAATTTGGGAAGAACTGACGGTGTGACAATATTGAGTCTTCCATTATCCATGAACATTAGTAATTTTTACTGGAAGGTAGAGGTACCGAAATGCTGGTAACTTAGGAATAGCTGTAGCAAAAGATCTGATTATGTAGAAAGTTGAAACTATAGACTGAGAGGCTTGAGAATTAATGGTTGATTTTTCTCTCTCTATTTTCTTCTTTTTCCTCATTCTCATGGATGATTAAGACGTTTTAAACCTGACTTTGGAAATTTTATTCGAATTGACGGAATAATGAAAGTTTTAATTTTCTCAGCTTCTCCAGAGAGATGTCTAATAAAACTCTTTAACTTATAGTTGTAGTTCACAGAATTGGAATATGAACATTACTAATACATATTTATTCCAAAGCAAACACAAGATGCTAATAGAATTTGATCTTTATGGATGATGTCTCTCTCAACCTTTGTAATTCACATAACTTGTTTGAGTCATATATATTAATTAGATCTTGTTATGATTGAGTTGCCTTGGATTATTTATTTTCAGGAAATTAAGAACAGTTCTGCTATTCTATATGGCACCTGTCACAATATTTCTAGAAAAGACATTTGGATACTTTTTGTCCTTTTGTCCTAGATAAAAACTTACTTTTAAGAAATAATTTAATGTTGTTATGGCAATTAAGCCTTTCTACTATCTAGGTAGCCACTTCATTTACATATACAGAATAGTGTATAATTAGAATATACTGTAATTTTTTTCCACAGTTTTTACCCCCCTATTGATGAGCCAGCTATTGGAAGTAATAATATTGACCTGTCAGGACGACAGGAGAGAAAACAAATCTTCAAAGGGAAAACCTTTGTATTTCTGGATGCCAGACAGGTAATGTTATAAGCTAAATTTTGCTAAGGAAAACATTATCAACTAAGACAAATTATTACTAGTATTAGTAGTTACCAATGCATCTTCTTTTTGAGATCTTGTGTAAAAGTGCAAAGTGGAATCTAAAACTGCCCAGGCACCAGAACCTGCCCGTCGTTGTAATATGTAAGGAGGGGCAGAAAACTTGGGTTTCAGTTCTTAATTGCTCAGTTAGTAGACCGCTGTCGACCGTGTGTGTGTCGAAACGGGGGTTCCGGGGCCTTCCGCCAGAGGGCGCGTCGCGCCGGCAGGCACAGGGGCCACCTGGCCGCAGAGGGGCCTGCGAGCCGGGCGCTTCTCAGCCCGCGAGCTCAGGTCGTGCCCTCCAGAAGCAGGACCAGTGCCACTTCCCTGTGCTCTTAGGTCCAGGTGACTCGCAGGGTTTAGACTACGCTCCAGCAGATAACCGTGGCTCTTTCCTTTTTCCTTTTTTCCCGCTTTAGCATAAGAAGTTGAGTTCGGCCGTCGTTTTCGGAGGAGGGGATGCCAGGTTGGTAACGGAGGACAGCGGAGAAGACGACGGCTTCTTCTCAGCGCCTGGGACCTGTGTGGTTGACGTCGGCGGCGCAGGGCCAGGGTCCCAGACCTCGGCTTCTGACGCTCAGCGGGCCCGCGCTCACGCCATCCTGGGGCTGCTGCACAGGTGCAGGCTCGTGTCCGACGGGACACAGGTGCCAGTGGGCGGTTCGAATGTCGCGTGTCGCCCTCGGCGCGACAGGAGAAGGCGTAGCCAATCATTACTATTAAAGGCGTTTTGTGACTAGTGCTTGAAAACGTCTTGTGACTGAGTGTGCTAGAAATAGAATGTCTTTGTCCATGGTAGTTTTATCTCAGTATTTTCTCCCTTTTCTTATTACTTTAATAGAATTTGCAGAATTCTCCTCTCTAAATTAACAAAGCAGTACTTTAGTTTTTTTGAAGACTAAGTAGCAGCTGAGAAAGTTAAAACTCATATGTAAATTTTTTTCTGAAATTGCCTAGAGCAGAAATGTGTTTGTCCCTTGATGATTATTACCCATTAAAAATGCATATAAAATTTTTTATTCCTCTGATATAGACTATTATGGGAAAGTAGGAAAAACATGTCAGAATAGTGTTTATAGTGGGGAGGGAAAGTTTGAAAGAGCTAAATCAAGGGTTTTTTTCTTAGACTCTTAATTGGTGTTAATAATCTTAGCACTGTTGAAGCCAAAAAGTATTGTCAAAACATTGGGCTTGGCAGTCTGTTGACTAAATTTCTATTCACCTAACATAAAGTAGTTAGGGCCAAGGGTACCTGTATGCTTAAAAAGCCTGTAGCTACCTTCTTGCAGTATTCATTTTTCCTGTCCCAAGAGTCTTTCTAACCATGGATATTGCTTTTTTTTCTTTTTTTCTTTTGTGGATTTGCTGAAGTAAAAAGTAAAGTTTCAGTTACTCATACCATAAACATTTCACTTAATGGAGATGTATTCTGTGAAAAAGAATATACCTATTTTTTTTTTTTTTTTTTTTTACTAATTTTTACTAGCGTTTTGATATTTTGTTTTTTAAATTTGTTTGAATCTATCTGGAAATGAACTTTTTAACTTTATTCTGTCCTGTCGATCAGTATGTCTGTCCTTGCCCACACCGTTAGCCACACTGTCTTAATTTCTATAATTTCAGTTACGGTCTCTTGTCTAATAGGACAGATCTCTTTCTCCTGCTCTTCTTCAGAAGCATCCTGGCTATTCTTGGCTCTTCCTTTTGTCATGTACATTTTAGAATCATCTTTTCAAAAACCTTGTTGGGAATTTGATAAATTCCATTTGCATTCGCAAATCAGTTTAGGGAGAATTAACAATTTTTATAATTTTTCTTTAGAGGTCTTAAGTACCTTTTATTAGATTTATTCCTAGCACTACATGTTCTCTGGTAGATATTATATCTATGGTAGATATAATATAAATATATGATATTGTCTCTTTAATTATATCTTCTAGTTGTTTACTGTTGGTGTGTAGAACTTTAGTTGACATTGAGATACTGTTCTTATATCCTGTCACCTTGCTAGACTCCCCTTTTATTTCTAATCATTTATCTGTAGTCTTTTTTGTAAAATCATATCTGTAAATAATAACATTTCTATCCTGTTTTTAACCCTCATGCCTCTGGTACCTCCCTCTCTCTCCATTTTGTCCCCACTGGGATTCCAGAGCAGTGCTGGACGGGAGTGGTGCTGTTAGCGACGTGTGCGTCACTGTTGACTTGGCAAGGAGTGTTTCCACTGTTTCCCATCTAAGATGATGTACTGTCGTGTGGCTTCATTATTACATGTGTATTTAAAGTGTTTTAATTTTACTTTAGCCAATCTTTATAACTAATTTTCATAGTATATTTACAGTTTCAGAAACATTAGTAGAATAAAATATGGATTTTGAATGGCCTGAATTATAAGTAGGTATATGCGATCACTTGGTTATAATACTTAAAAAAAATTTTTTTTTAATATAATGCTATTAGAATTGTACATATAGTTGAATCTAAGTTAACGCAAACAATATATACGAAAAAGCAAATGTTAAGTAAGCACCTGAAAAAAACCTTTTAAACTACTGCAGCCATTTCAGGTGTCTTACTGTAAGTATTAAAAGTGTTAAAATTTGAGGTATTGTATCTATGTAAGACTATTAAATCGTATTAAATTATTTTTGTTTTATAAAATCAGTTATTGTCCACATTATAGAACAACAGAGGATAGGTTCACCATAAGATTTCTTTAATAAGGTTGCTTAGCACATGTCAATTTGGTAAAGTGATTTGATTTACTAAACTTAAAGTCTTAACACAGGTGTAGATACGACTTCCATACAGTTCTTCGTACTTTTCTCTCTCCTTCCACTTCTCCCTGCTGCTTCTTTCTTCTAAGTTTTATAATAAATATAGATTTGCTTATAAACATATATTTTATTGCTTATCTGGATACTGTGAAAATTAGAGAATTTTAGATCTGGAAGGACTTGTATCCTTTATTCTAGCTTTTACGTTACAGTCGCAATAACCGAGTTAGTAAAACATGGTGGACTTGCTCATTTAAGGCTGCTCCAGCGAGTAAGCCAGCACACCATGTATTTGAAATTGCTGTACTATTTTGGGGGAAAAAAGAGTCAACTTGACATCATATTAATAAATATGTTAGTTGGAAGATATTATCATACTTAAACTATTCTGTTTTTACAGGCAGGGTCTTAGACCTATTCCTGAAGCAGAAATTGGATTGGCAGTTGTTTTCATGACTACAGAGAACTACTGTGATCCTCGAGGCCAACCCAGTTTAGGTAATTACAGCATTCTTTTATTCTTTAGTAACTTTATTCTCTAAATTGACGATAAGCTACATGCACATTACTACATACTTGCCGGGGGTGACCATTTTTACTGTCTTTTAAACCTCACCTTTCCCATTCATTTATTCATCTGACAAATATTTGTGGCTGCTGCATACCGAAGATACAGTGTGAATAAAGTAAACAAGTTGCCTGTTATTGTAAACTTTATATTCTAAAGGTCAGGATTCAGATGGTTAACAAGCACGCAAGCAGATGCCGGTCAGTCCTGGCTGGGTCAAGTACAGAGAGGAAGCTAAAACAGGTGCTGTGGAGTGATTGCGAGAGGGCTTGTCCAAATAACTTATTTTGCTGGAATTGTGATGTAATGAATATTTCCCCAAAATTCATGGCTAACCTTCCCAGAATTCATCCTGAGAGTCGGAAACTAAAGACCAACTTTTCAACCTCTCAGAGACAGAACCACTCCATTATGGATACCAGAGAGAGAAGCCCCGCAGCCTTTAGAGAGAGCATGCACTGTAGATATTTTTTTGTTGACAGTGGATTTCTGTTCTGGTACAGAAAAAAACAGAGGAACCGATCAGTAATTTCAGACTTAACACAACAAAACCATGCGACACAGACAGAATCGTATCTGCGTGAGCAGCTCCCCTCATCCCAGCTCCTTTACGGGACAACTGTCTTCTGTTTCTCTTTTAGAAAACTGGTTCTCAACTAGATAGATGCCTCAGAAACATTTTTAATGCACATTCACATTCTCTGTCATCGAGAACATTCTGGGGTGTAGCCAAGGCATCTTGGTTTGTTTGGATTGATTTTAAGCTCGTGTTTATCATACAGATGCTAAGAACCTCTGGGTGAGAAGATCTGGGGAAGGACTGAGCTTGAGGGGAGCCTTCTGTGCAAACCGAGGGGACATTCTGGCTGTAAACTTCAGTCCTTTCTTGTTCTCGCAAGACCTGAAGTTTTTCCTCTGTAGCTTCTGCTCACGAGGCCTGATGCCATCCCTCCTCACGGCCACGGCCCTGTTCGAACCCTCCATATCTTTTCTGGAAGGCTGTCTTATTGCCCCAGAACAGGTCCTGTCTCCACAGTCATCTCCACAGTTAATGCTCTGCTTTGCCGCTGGTCGCCTTCCCTTTCAAAGGCACAAGCTCTCGCTATCGCTAGAGTAGGTCACTGAGCCCTTTCCTAGACTTCTGAGCACCAGCAGTTTAGCTGCAGCCTTCTCCTGCCACCCTCATCTCAGAAATGCACCTCCCTAAGAGTGCGTATGCTGTATCACTTACCGTCCCCACGCGCCTGGACCTCGCCGTCACGGTCCCTGATCCTGGAACACCAGCATAGCCGATCCAAACCTGACGCGTTCCACAGATGCTCGTCTGCTTCGTGAGGTTTTCCAAGAGGTTTTTTCTCTCGTAACTCTCCTCCAAGTCAGAGTTAGTTATTCTGTTTTCTGTTCCCCAGTAACTGTTTTTCCTGGCATTCCAGTCAGAGTTTCTTCCTACTTTGGAACGTAACCAGTGGTTTCCATGCCTCGTTCAGCCACTGGATTGTGAGCGCTCGTTAATTTTGGATTCCCTACAGCAGCAAGCACCGGCCTTGTCTGTAGTTTATATTTGCTCAATTGAACAAAGTTACACACGATCATCTTTTTCAGTGTAGAACAACCACATTTGATCGTCCACTGTTGGAAATGTATTTATGGCTGAAAGGGCCGTAGAGATCCTCTACTTTGTTTTTATTAGAAGATGAGCCGTCTCGAGGCTGAGCAAAGTTGAGTTCTCATAGATAGTCCACGGCCAAGCTGGTCCTAAAGTGTGGGTGTCCTGACTGCTAGGCCCGTACCTTCCCTGCTGTGACATTTCACATGGAGACAAGGTCATGAGGAATTGGGGAAAACTCCATTAGAATTAGTAGTACAGCTTCTTGCACTAAGTCCTAGGTAGGTCTGTGTGGGTTCTAGTCATACACACAGTTTTGGAACACAGCCAGTTTCAGGGGGACAGAGAATGCGTGTCTCCTTCCCTCCCTTTTGCCCCTCCTTTCTTTCCTCTTTTTGGTCCGTATTCATTCATTCACTTATTCAGTAAGTGTTTATTATACACCTGTAATTATTCAAAGCAGTTGGAGTCCAGAGGCAAGCAAGTCAGAGCAGACCCGTCCCTCGTGTGCCCAGCACGGCGGACGTTGCGAATGATGCCATTGTCGGCGGACACCGGCTGTTCTCAGTCGTTAGGTCCCATTTATGAATGTTCTTTCGATGGTCGTAGAAGCATCCTTAGTTGTTATTTTTGTCAAAATTCTGTGCAAGCTAAATGAATTTTAGGGACGTGTGTCTAAGGAGATGCCAGTGAGCTCCTAAGGCGGTCGGTTAAGGAGAGCGGCAGAGTCGTTTGGAAGCAGCAGTGAACGCTTATTAAACACACCCATGTTACGAATGCCTAGCAGTGGGTGCTCAGCACATGGCAACTTTTAAAAATGATCAGTCAGTAATTTAATTTCGTTCACTTATTCATGTCCACTGTACTGCAGACATTGCGGAGATGAGCGAGACTCCGTCCCTGGCCCACGTCTCCCAGGGACACTCACAAGTGAACAGGCGTCGTGAGGCGTGAGGACTGTGGAGACGGCTCACGCTGGCACAGTGCTCATTACTATGTCCCAAGCATTTTCTGAGTACTCTCATTTCTCTGTTCATTTTGTCCTCAAAACAACTTGTGAGGGAAGTATCATAATTACCGAGGAGAGGAAGGCGTAGAGGGGTGAGGCGGTGCGGTCACGCAGCTCGCGCCGAGTGCGTTAACGTGAGTGGGCTGACGGGGGTGTCATGGGAGCCAGAACCAAGAGCTCCCGACAGCCGCAGCTCTGTGCATGAAATGGTGAGGTGGCCGCGCTTTCCCGTAGTAGCCAAGAAGTTTATGTCTAAACCCATTTACGCATTTTTTTCAAATAGTGTATTCCAAACATGTTGAGTTTGAATTGTAGAGACAGTAGGGTAGGTATACTTTCTGTAGGGAGGAAATGTAATTTTTTTGTCTACTGAAAGCATAATTTGAAATAGAATTTAAGTTGATTATTTTTATTTTAGTCGATAACACTTTACTCTGAAGTATTTGGTGTTGCCGAAAAATGATTTGGTTTAGACAAGCTCGTCGCAGATGCTGACCGGCCGCTTATAGGCCATTTCAGTAAAGAGCCGCTGGCTCCGCTGGCTGGAGACGACCGTGTGCTGTCTTCCCCAGTCAGCCCCTCAGCACGACAGTCTGACAGGGCGAGCGGCCAAAGGTCAGTCTTGTGAGTAGCAGTCGTGTTCTTTCTCCTCTCGTGTGACTTACAGGATCGAAGGCGCCGACTGCAGGGCCAGGCCTTGCCCAGGACTTGTCAGTCAAAGAAAAACTAATGCCAGGTGCCCCAGCGAACAAGATGACGTGCGCAGCCCACACGGAGTCAGAGCAAGCAGACACACGGTAAAGCCTCGCCGCTGACTGGCTCATTTTACTTCTATCTGTGATGACTCTGTGCGTTTGTCCGGTCATCTCCTGGGAGATGAAGCGGGGGAGGTAAAGATGCCAGGGCAGATAGTATCTTAGCACAAGGATCAGCAGGCTTTCTCTAAGGACCAGAGAGTAAATATATTTGGCTCTTTGAGCCGTTGAGCTCTGTCACAGCCGTGGAAGTCCGGTCATTGTACCACGAGAGCAGCCATAACAGCCTGCAATGAACGAGTGTGGCTCTTCTCCGGTACACTTAATTTACGAAACAGAGAGCAGGCCACGTTCGGCCTGGAGGCCGGAGTCTGTCAACCCCTGTCTTATGATTTCAGTTCTTTTTTGTTCCTTGCAAATGTACACAGAAGACTATAAAGAATTATACTGCTTTATTTGTGACCGGTGAACTAAGTTTGACAACTATGCATTGTAGAACTATGTGTGCGTACGTGTGTTTAAAACATTTTTCTGGTAGTCTAGAGTTGAGTTCTATTATAGAGACTGTCATCTGCCTGGAATATAACCACATCAGTTCATTGAAAGTGATCTAAAAACCCCATTATATATGATACTGGATGATAGGAAATTATTTTTCTGATTTTCTGTTTTTTTATTTTTTTGCATGGAAATAATTTAAAAATCTTAAAGTAAAATTACCTAGGCTTATCACCCCGTTTAATTTGTTATGGGGTATTAAGTCGACATTCCTTCCGTGTCCGGTTGTTTTCTCGTGGTGCGGTAGGCCTGCTGTGTGCCGCAAGGGTGAAGAGGGGACAGGTACCGTTGGTCCTCAGGGAGCACTAGTGACTCAGGAGCTACTTGGGAGAGTAAAATATTCGCTGAATTATTGTCTAAGGATAATTATGTTCTCAGGCCGTATTATGTCAGTACTACTTAGAGGACACTGTTTCTAGATAAAAAGTGCTGTAAACTTGATTACCTTGCATTCTTTAATTTTGCCGCAGTGTGGATTTGAGTGAAAGGCCAAAGGAAATGCAAATCTCCGGAGTGGAACAGAAATTCAGAATGCCTTCACGAGAAACATCCACTGTGAAGGAACCCACCAAAATAAATTCTGATAATAGCGCTGTCACATCAGGTGCTGTGGCGAGGACGAACACCCCAGCCTGCCAGCTGTCCCCCACCCAGCCCTCGGGGGGCAGCAGGAGGGCTCAGGCTTCCTGGCGGCTGCAGCCCAACTCCATCAGGAACTACTTCCAGCCGTCCGCCAAGAAAAGGTGCGCTTGTTAGGGACACCTCTCCGTGCCTCCGAGAAAGGCCAGGACTTGTTATGTGCTCGTGGCGTGGCGTTTAGTCTGGGGAAAGCTGTGGCCCTTGACCTGGTTCCCTCTCCCGCACCGAGGCCCGCTTCCCTCTGCCACACCCGGGCCCTCGCCCGCCCGCGCCTCAGTGGCCTCCCTCGCCGCCAGGAGGAAGGACGTGCTCCGTCAGCCGTTCTCTCGGGCTCCGGCTCTCTGTTCGGGGCTCCGTCTCCCTTCTTAGAACCCTCCCTGACCGAGTGTCTCCCTCTCGCTGCTGCCTGCGTCCTTCGCAGTGGCTGGTACACTTCTCAGGAACGGAGATGGTCGCGAGAGCTGCGCTCCCGTTTCTGTAGGATCTTCCTAAACTGGCAGCATTTCATCCTGATGATCCTTGAAAGTCACCACTGACACATCGCCAACTCAGATGGCCTGCTGGCATGCAGCTCCTGTGCCTGGCTCGTTGAGTCTTCTCAGCTGTCGTGGCAGTGGCCTGTCCCAGCTCCTTCCCTCTCTGACTTGCCCTTTGCCCCTTTTTTTGGAGGACTTTTTTCTTCCTGCTACTGCATTTTATACCTGGAGGTCTCTACCTTCAGGATTTCATGATGTTATTACAGATGATCAATGCATTTGGCCCTAATTTATCCTTTAAGATTCACTTTTATTTCTCCACAGTAATTTCCTGCTGTTTTCCCAAATGGCAGGCCTGGTTTTCTCCCCGTGAATGAATGTGCGTTTTCTGTTAATGGTGCACTTTGTCACAATCTTCGACTCTTCCTCCTCTGCCTTCCCAAACCAGTAGTGTTGATTCTGACTTGCAGTGCCTTAAAATTCCCCCCTTTCCGTCTGTGCTGCCAGCTTTCTGCTTTGAACTCTGACCACCGAAATTATTGCAAAAACGTCTTGATCAGCCTGCCCAGGATGCTGACATTAGTTAGACTTATTAAAATGTCGCCTTGAGTGTCCCATTCAGCGTGAATCCAGGGAACTCCTGGAGAGCAGAGACCTGAGCTTTTATGTCCTCTACAGGCCTTAGCACAATTTAATGCCTACAGTGTTCAGTGCTTACGGAACAAACGTACAGTATTGTCTAGAAAGCTCTGGGCCGCGCGTCGCTTGCAGTGTGTCGTCTGTAGAATATTCCGGATTTAGCGTCTGTGACGACTTGTCCTGACTCCAGCTCTCATTAACCCATTATGTTTTATTCCCACAAGTTCCCTACATTGTAAAGTAAGCTACTGTGTCCCGGCAACAAGTCGTTTGTAGTTTTATATTTTTTTACCTTTTCTCATTGATTTATCACTCCTGCCACTTCAGCAGAGAAGATGGACATCTCCGCATCGTTTTGGCCATAGCGTCAGTCTTCTCAAAACAGTAGAGTATATATGAGTTATCCACTGTTTTCGGATGTCTGTTCTTTTTTTTATTTCTAGTAATATTGTTAATAAAATCAGGAATATTGTGAATTAAATGGGGGAGGGCATGCATACTGCCAAGCTATTAAATTACTTCGCTGTTTACTTGCCTATTTTTTTTCTCTTCTTTTTAAATCTAAGGGAAAGGGATGAAGAAAATCAAGAAATCTCATCTAAATCAGCAAGAATAGAAATGTCTTGTTCTCTTTTAGAAGAAACACAACCCGCTACACCCTCAATGTGGAAAAATAACGAGCAGCCTCTGCCTCACAATGAGCCTGTGGGGAAGAAACCAGATCACCTATTTACGGATAGAGACTTAAAACCCACTGTGAAAAATTCTGCCAATAAATCTCTTTCTACAGAAAAACTGAAGTCAGAAAAAAGGACCATCGATGACTTAGCCATAGAAGATGAAGTATTGGAACAGTTATTCAAGGACACAAAACCAGAGCTGGAAATCGAAGTGAAAGCTCAGAAGCAAGAGGAAGATGGTAACGTTAGAAAAAGGCCGCGGCTGGACGTGGAGACAAATGGCTCCTTTAATGATGAGAGAATATCAGAATGTAACAGAGTATCTGTAAGTAACGTTTTTTAATGAAAAGTATTATAAATAGAAACTTGAAATGTTAAAAATACTTCAGATATTTATATTGATAGTGTGAGCACCCATTATGTTTCCCTTGAGGAAAAAAATTTAGTATCTTCAACATATTTTTAAGTATAAGAATTCATTGGTTGATAAGATAAATTGCTAAAAATACAATGATTCTTTGACAGTATATAATAAATGACAATAAATAAAACTTATGCACGATCACTTTAATAGATTTCGGGCCGTACAATTACATCATGCATTTGGCTATGAGTATCAGTCTAGGAGGTGCCTTAAGAGAGTAAAGAAAGATGAACAAAGTTAGTGAAACAAAATACTAAATAAATTTTTAGGGTAACATCACTAGGAATTTTTTATTCCATTTTGATCTTTAATGTTCTATCCTGTTTTCATGAATATCGATTATTTGTCTCACCCACTTTGGTCTAAGAAAACTGTTTAGACACTTCCTATTTTATGCGTAAGTTGCCTACTATCTGTAGACGAGTTTGCTCATTAGGTGGGAGCACAGATTTCATGAAATCTAGATTTCCCATTCTGATCCCCCACAGAGGTCTGTTAGCTCTGTCGCCCACCCCCGTGACTGGGCGTTAGCACCGCGCCCTGTGGTGTGGGGACCGATGGCAGTCTTGTGGCCCTGAGACCTTGCGTTCAACAGCCGCGGTTCACATGCTGGCGATGATGTCAGGGAGTGGAATTGTTTTATTTTGTTCTATGGTTCTGTAGCATAATTTGTCTTTGCCTTTATTTTACTGTTTGTGGCCTTCTAAGTAGAGATAGTGCAAAATAAATATGTCGTGTAGACTTGGAGAGTGAATAGCAATGTATGGCACACTTTCGGATATTCTAAAAGTTAAATCACTATTCCAGCACTAATTTTTTTTAGTGCAAATCTTGTTACAAAAGTAGACTTTAAATGTTAGATACTTTTTAAGCATTGTTTATTTTGAGGTAATTGATTCACAAGCAGTTAAAGGAAATTGCTGTTGCCCCTGATGTAACATTTTGTAAAACCACAGCACAATGTCGCAGCTGGGAAACGGGCGTGGACACGGGATCAGCCTTACGCAGACCACTGAGTGTGTTTTTCATTTCTTCTGTCATTTTAAGAATTTGTCTGAAAGTCCTTTTTGTTCATGGACTAAAGTAATTGCGCTTAACATTTCAAGCTACAGAGGTGATTATCAGAAAAAAGTGTTTCTTAACCTTTTTCTTTTAAAAGATGTTGCACTTTTAAGAAGGCAAAAGATGTGATACTTTTCGTTGACGTTGGATCCTTAGCCATAATTCAGAAAGGCAGTTTCTAAAATATGTTGATAATAGAATTGTTGTTTTTCCGTTTAGCGGTTTAAATGCAGATCCTAGCACGTCTGTGAGGTTTTTCTGCAGGCCGGAGCAGAACGCGGTTGGCGGGGCGCTGCTGCCGGGCGTTTATCTTGATGTGACTGGCCGCTGTGCCTGCATCAGGGCCTTGCTCTCCACCTCCCGTCTCCGTGAAACGCGAACATGATTTGGCATCCCTATTAACCTTCTTCTTAACAGCACCTGCTGTCTACACAGTATCTCCTCTTCACCTCTAAGTTAAGGTTTCCTGCTCTCGTATGCCTCCAGCATCTTCCCAAAGCCCAAGGGCAATAGCCACCACCTCCCGCACACCGTCATTCCGTGCGCAGCAGCCCTGCGGTGAAGCATGCTGTCCGCATGCAGCAGAGTAGGAGTCTGGCAGTGGGAGGGGTTCGGTAACGTTCCAGGGTCGCTTAGCTTGGTTTTGACAGCGGGGACAAGAGCACGGCCTACCATCATGGGATGGTTCCCGGGCTTGCAGCCCGAGGGCCGGGGTGGGTTGTCGTATGATTTTCTGAGCTAGGAAAGAAAAGCTTGCAGAAGAGTTTGAGCAGGTTCGACAGAGCAGGGCAGGGTGGGGGGAAGGTGCAGGGAGTGAACTGTTCTGACGGCGATGACGTGAGCGAGTGGCCAGGAAGGGCACGCGGTCGGCTCAGAATCCAAGTTTTCATACAACATTCGTTCTCGAGTCCCTAAGCAAGCACAAAGTACGTTCTTTTCCTGCGTTTTCTTTCCAACTTTAATATTAAAATAAATTTTTCTGAATTTTATTAATGAATCATTGAAAATTTGATGTAAAACAATAGAACAATATGCCCTTTTATTGTATCTGAAGGGACTGCGAGTTGATGGGAAGTATTAGAAAACCATGTATGGGATGCGCTTATGTGTGGAACGGGGTCGGGACATGTCAAGGTGAAGGGCAGTCTGGTTGCATATAAGGTGGTCTCCAGTGTATCGCAGATAAACATCTTAATTAAAGTAACTTTCTTTTTTCTTGAATTAAGGGTGATTTAAAATTCAATTCTAACCATAAATTTCGATAGAATCCCTTAACAGTGTTTGTTTTATTTTTAACTGTAAAAGTAGTATATAATGTAGACATGTGGGAAAAAGTAACTATTTGTTGATAATCCTACTGTCTGCAGATAACTACAGTTAATATTTTAGTATTTACTTTTTAAAATCATATGCAAACTTGGAATCCACTGTTAATGCAATTTTATAGCCACTTTTTTCTCTTACATTTCTGATACTAAGTATTCCTTAAGTAAAGAATGTAAACAGATTGCTCCCAGTTCTTCGCTCTCAAAACTAACTCATACTGCAATGTGTTTTCTCCATATATTTCTATTCCCATCTTATAGTTTCTCTAGGAAAATACTTGAAAGTCAAATAACTGGGTCTGGAGTGTGAATATTTCTTAAGGTTTTTGGAAAGGGTACCATTTTTATAACTCTTATGAATGATATTTTTTTTGTTTTTTTTAGCAAGAAAATGAAATTGGGAAGAAATGTGAGCTCAAGAAAGAATTACTGTGGTCAACTAAAGAAGAACCATCTGTGAGGAAATTTTTATTTTGTTTAATTTTTATGAAGATTTGACTTATATGGAACATAACCTCATCAGTTTCTGTCAGCTTACATTCTTAGGATTAATTATTTCTCTTTCTGTGTTTTACTTTCATAATTATGCGAATTCTGGATACGGATAGATCATTTTATAACCTTGATGTAGCAAAAAGAGTCTGGAGAAATGCCCAAGTGTGATTCCCTGCCCTCTACTCCATAGATAAGTGACCTTGAGCAAGTCATCGTCACATTTATAAACCTCAGGTCCTTCGTTTACAAAATCAGATTGACACTTCTCCAGCAGGGTTGTTGTTTATGTCAAGCAGAGTAATAGATGTAAAAAATTTCTAAACTCTAAAACATAGTACAAAACTGTTAGGCCATTGTTATTTTATTAGAGTTTCTGATTATAGTCTGTCACTATGAGACGAACCTTTTCTTTTGACTTTTCCCTTTTTTCTTCCCTCCCTGTCTTTATCTTAGTCCTGGCAGCGCCTTCCATATTAACATACAGTAAAGCAGTTTGAAAAACCAGATGTTGAGCCTTGAGCCGCTGTAGCAGTGTTGGTTGTGACTAGTTAGTGGCAAATGACATAAAGACTCTCATTCAGCTGCAGGAAGGGATCTTTAGGCCAACTTAATAACTGTTAATCTGGAATAAAGTGGCTTTCAGTTAATGAGGTGTTGTGTCCAGAATTAATGATTGACTTCTCTAAGATGTCAGAAATAATAAAAAATACAAATTATTGGAAGTCCAAGAAAGCTTAAATATAGGAGATGAGAAAACTTAAATATAGAGTGGAGTGTAGGTGTGTGTTTTTAATGAAAAGAAGTAGACAGTACTGGGGTTCTTGCCAAGAAAATATATGTAAAAAGATGAATTGTTTACTGAGATGATACTTATTAAAATAGACTACTAAATTAAAAATACTCTAAGGTGTTTAGCCTTCTAACATACATTAGTATGTTGTAAATGTTTCTGAAGTTAAGGGAGCACTTGAATAAATAGCTTTCTGCTTTTGAAATAGGTGTGATTCGATTCTAAATTCAAGTGCCAGAAATGAACTTTGTTAACTGTTTTTTCAGAGTATTTGAACTTTTTTCTGTAGACCTCTTAATGACAAATAATTTTGTTATTTCTCCTTTTTATCCATCCATCTTAACCCCATTCAAGAGCAGTGACGGGCTCCCGGAGGACGGCGAGCTGCTTCCAGCAAGGGTGTTGCTGACTGAGTTCAGATCGCTGGTGGTTGGTGACTCCGCCTCCAGGAGTGCAGCTGGTGTAAGTGGCGACTACGGGCAGACGAAGAATTTCAAGAAATTCAGAAAGGTGTGTGTGCCCTTAACCAAATGTAACAGGAGGGCGGCGTCTGAAATAGTGTTGTGCTAAACGGTGAGAGAAGCAGGTCATGTTGGAAACTGGTGCTGTTTCTTCTGCTTAAAACATTAAAAAGTTGCTCTAGGAAGGATGTGAACTGACAGCGAGAGAGTGTATGGAACACCTAGAATGAAACAAACTTCGTGAAGACTGCATTCTTTAAAGTGTGTCTACCTGGTTCCTGGTTTTCCCACCTTAAGCCACAGGCATTTGGCCGCGTGAATAGGGCCCTCTCAGTTCTGATACTGATGTGCGAACAGATTTGTTGAAAACAACTGAGCACATTCAGTAATGAACACCAGGCATGTTGTTATCGCATGTGCGTGTATATAAAACAGTATAAATACGTGCACTGAGTATAATGAACCAGGCATGTTATTACACGTGTGTGGATATGAGCAGTATAGTTACCTGTGCTGAGTGTTGCTGTTGGAGCCGAGTCCCTCCTTTTCTAGGACCTGATAGTCAGTGTGGTTAAAGAATATTTCTCACTCAGCCTGTGTTCTTTTGTTCCCTGTTCTGGGATATTTGCTTCTTGCTTGCTTATACCTACTATTGACTGCTAGCTTTTGCTTATGCATTTGATGAGATAGAACTTTTTCAAAAGTGATTTCTGTGAAGACTGCTTTTCTCTAGAACATAATCGATATGGTTCTCATTGTGACCATAGGTGGTGTAGCTTTTTTCTCTCTGATACTATTAACGTTCCTCAGTTAAATAAGTTTTCTGCCTACTATGACAATCTCTAAAGGGTTCTAAACTCCTTTTAACAGGAGGAATCTTGTTTAAGAGTGGAACATGGGAATATCTCCACCTACATGGCACCCACCTACTCTTCCCCACCCTGCAGCTGAGGCTCATGAATAGCACAGG
>NW_006443225.1:22709452-22713384 GCF_000325575.1 Pteropus alecto | reverse complement strand
ATTACAGATTCAAAAGACATACTATTTTTGCGTTAATGAAGTTACCAAAGGGAGGGCGAAGCTCTCCACCGTGTGGAGTGGCGGAGCAGTGTGAGGCAGCACAGACTTCTGGAAAGTAGTTCGGAAAAATATAACGTCTTCAAAAATATTAATATCTTTGACCAAGGAGTATTTTCGAGAGTATAGAAGAAATTTGACCCAAAATTTGTCGGGAAAGATGTTTCATTGTATTGCCTCTAATGAAAGGATTTATCTGAGTTTTTTGCTATGTACCCAAATCAATGACATGGCTGTATTTGTACTTTTTAAATACTGCGTACTGATGAAAAGTAATTTGACATTCCCTTTCCACTTCGTATATTGAAATTTTAAAAGTGCATCCCATAAACATTAAAGATTTCTTACTTATTCCCTACATATGATATTACCAGTGGCTTGATACGCATTTTCACATTTTTTAGCACTTCTTTATTTTAAACAATTAAAGTTTCAATTAAAAGTATAAACTGTTGCTGTCTCCAGCATCTCTTCCTAGAGATACATAAATTGGAAAGTTTTGAATACTTAAGTTTTCTTGAGTACTAGAAAGGATCTAAGTTTTGAAATCTTTAGAGCACAGTATAATACTTGAAATTATAATGTGTGTGTGTGTTCACTTTGAGTTGCTTTAATGCGTAGATGATGAGCTAAGGGCATTTTTGAGCAAAACCTCCTCATTAAAATTTAAAATTTTCTTAGTACACGAATCCCAGTTACATATCTAAGTCTGGGTGTAGCGATAGCCAAAAATAGGGCAAAAACGTATGGCTCTAACCCAGTTTCTGCTCGGTCTCAGTCATGTTCATTTATGGGCTATAAATCTTTGGCACTTGCCTTTTGTATGCGTTACATTCTTTGCTTTTTTAAAGCTTTTTGAAGCTTTCTTAATGCAGGCAGCCTCACCACTTGTGTTATCTGACAGGTCGCATTTCCTGGGGCTGGAAAGCTCCCCCAGATCATCGGAGGGTCGGATCTCATAGCTCACCATGCTCGGAAGAACACGGAATTGGAAGAGTGGCTAAGGCAGGAGCTGGAGGTCAGTGGGCGTGAGGCCTGGGAACTCTTTTGATTTTGGTCCCTTATGGTTTCCTTAGAGTAAATTCTTTTTAAAACCACACTTAAGTGACCTGAGATCATTCATTCAGGAAAATTCCTGAGTTACAGAGCGTTAAGATTGATTTGCACCTTCCTATAATACTTCTTTGAGGGACTAAAACAAATGAGTTAAGTTTACATCCTAATGTAAAAGGGATAAAAGACACTTACCCTCCAAAATTTAAAAGAAAACTAAAAGATAGCAATTAAAAGGATGGTCATACAGTCATGTGGAAGGCGTTACAAATATATCAGTTAATATAGTGGAAAGGACTGGGTTTTCTAAATCTGAGAATTGTCTTTCAACGGTTCTGAGACTTTCTCTTTTCTTGAATATTACCATTTTCCTGTTTTCTCTAATATCTTTTTTTTTAATTTAAAAATTACTGTTTTCTGTAGCAGCTACTCCATTTTACATAACCATCAACAGTGCAAAAGAGTTTCAGTTTCTCCATGTCCTCTCAAACGCTTGTTTTCTGTTTTTTTGATGGTAGACATCTAATGGGTGTGAGATAGTATCTCATCTGATTTGCATTTCCCTAGCGATTGATGATGTTGAGCATCTTCTCATATGCTCGTTGGCCATTCATGTGTCTTCTTTGGAGAAACGTCTATTCAAGTCCTTTGCCCAGTTTTAATCAGAGTGTTGAATCGTAAGAGTTCTGTATATAGTCTGGGTATTAACTCTTTATCCCATATATGACTTACAGATATGTTCTCCCATTGTCTGGGTTGCCCTTTCACTGTGTTGATTGTATATTTCGGGGTACAGATGTTTTAAATTTTCATATAATTCAATTTATCTGTTTTTTTTTTTCTTTTGTTGCCTGTGTTTTGGTGTTATGTGATCCAAGAAGTCCTTGCCAAATCTAATGTTGGAAAGCTTTTCCCCTATGTTTTCTTCTAAGAGTCTTATAGTTTTGGCTCTTACGTTAGATACTTGATCCACTTTGAGTTAGTTTTTATATGTGGTTTTCGGGTAGGTCCAGTGTCATTCTCCGCGGTCACACTTTTGCACTTTGATCTAATGACCTGCGATCGTTGCGATCGTTGCCATCGTGAAGGCGTGGGGGGGAGGTAGAGTCAGCCACGCTGTCGGCAGCTGCTCCTGGCGGCTCCTCCAATGGGCAGTTGTTGCTGATCTGTCTCATTTTTCCCCAAAGAGGCTTTCTGAGTTTTAAGAAGGCAAACGAAATTGTTAGATAGTATTAATCATTGAGTAGTAATTTTTGTACTATTTAGTTTAGGTTCTTAAACTTTTTATTACGAAAAGTTTTCAAATACACAGCAAGTTAAAACAAACCCCCAAGACCACAGCTTCAGCCGAATATCAGCACGTGGCACATCTCGCTTCGTCTGTTCCGTTTCCCAGCTTTTTTCCTCTCTGGAGAGTTTAAAGGCAAACGCCAGTCATCTCATTCACATTTCTACACTTCATGCAAACGCGCAGATTTCTGATCAAATATGTGTGACGTCACAGCGTTGCAGTAGGGTGCTCGTATGATCGATTCGAGTACAGACGCCGTTTTGAAACTTTTCCGTTTTCCCTTTTCAAAGGCCTTTATGCTCACCGGGTTCTCTACATTTAAGCTGCAGCTGCCCGTCATCGCCGCCCGTCGCCCTCCACACTGATTTCTCCTGCATTCACCGTGATTTTCTTAAGCTCTTTCACTGTGTCGGAAATCCAGATTCCGGTTGTGTCTGTTCTGTTCCTCACCAGCTGCGTGACCTTGGGCAGGTAACTTCTTGAGCCTTCGTTTGGCTGCGCAGAATGGGAACAGAATCACACGTCTGTTCCACAGATGTCTTGAGAAGATTAAATGAGATACTACTTACAAAGCTTTCGCGTCCGTGGAGACAGCGTTAGCTTTTTCTGATTTCTTTAATTCTTAAGTGGTGTTGTCATAGTTCTCGGTTTGTTTCCTTTTCGTTGTGGCTTTTATGTAACTTGTTTCACTGCTCTCATGTTCTTACTCATTCGCTTGCTCTTCGTTCTTGGGTTATTGTTTCTTCTAGACTAGGTTCTTGCTCATTTTGTCCTATTCCCTCTTTTCCCCTCTGGTATGTGGAGTGGTATTGCTGTTTCCTTTGGTCTTGTAGCTGTCGAAAATGAAAATATTCCCTTTGCTGTGTGAAGCGTTGTGTGCCATCTTATGCACGGGCTACATTCTAAAGCCAGTCGGTGAGGCAAAAAATTGAATGTAGTCGAAATGACTCCTGTCCCTCAGCTCGTGAAGAACAGAATGACCTGGTGCCTCCACACGCCAGTGTGGCCACGTGCTCCCTCGGGCCGTCGCGAGTCTCGTCGAGTTGCTGCTGCCTGAAGACCCCGAGTGGAGTCGAGCGCAGGAAGGGCTCAGCGGGAGCTGCGTGCTGTCTCCTGGGATGGGGACGAAGCGCGCGTCCCAGCAGGGAATAGCCTGGCATTTTAGGGCGTTTGTGATGTGTAGGGGATGTGGGTCGCGGTCAGGCCCTCGACTCGCCTGCCCCGCAGGAGTCTGCCCCGCAGCGGGGCGTAAGAAGCCTGGGGGGTCAGCTCTGCAGCGCCTCCCCCAGGCAGGCAGCGTCAGGAGTCCTCGGCATCGCCTCCGCACGGCCGCTCTTCGAAGTCTGCGGCGGGCGGGGAGTTCTGCTCCTGATCGATTGCGGCCGTCGGGGCTGCTTTGTTCTTGGATGGGCAGAAGTCCAGGGAGTGACAGTGCAGCTGCTGACTTTTGCGTTTATTTTGTCGGGATAGGGGAGGGAGCCTGCGTTCCCGTTCATTCCGCCGAGGCGGTCCTGCGCGCTGGGGCCGCCCC
>NW_006443225.1:22706733-22709327 GCF_000325575.1 Pteropus alecto | reverse complement strand
CCCCCGGCCCTCGGCCCCTGGCTTGCTCCAGCCTCCGGCTTGCTCCGGCCGCTCTCCGCGGTTCCCGTCTTCAGTTCCTTCACCATTCTCTCTCCTTCTGCTGCAGACCGGTCCTAGTTTTCATCATCACTGAATTTTTCCCAAATTTTTCTTGAATTTGATATTTTTTTCATTCTGTGCATTAAACATAATAATTCTTCGAATTCTGTCCAACCTGATTTGAATTTTGAAAGATCGTGAGATATAGTTCTCCCAAACTCTAGAAAAAATCCCAGTAATTTGAAGCTTTCTATTTCTTGATACTACTTTACTTACCGTTTGTACTAAAGTATATAAAATAAAGCTGATGTTTCCTGACTGTCTTATAACTTTAAAATTAGCTCCCCCTACCAGGAGGCTTTAAGAATATTCAGGACGGTAAGGGCGTCAGCAGCTTCTCTGACAGCTGCTTTGTAGACGCACACGTCTTCTGTTTCACCTGGAGAGCCGCTCAGGTCGCAGGTGGGGCGTGTGTCGCCCTCAGCTCCGTCGTCAGTGGTGTGACCTCAGAACACTGAGGGTACGGTTAGCGAAAGGGTTCTGCTGGCAAAAGGTTTAAAAACTCAACCTCTCAAGTGGTCGCCTGTGAGAGGAGATTGGCCGGGGGAAGTTGTTTGACTAGAGGACTTTGCAGTAATCGTGGTGTGCGTGGCAATGGAGAGGGGCGTTGGCTGGGCAAGAACTCAGAACCTGGCGGCCTGGTGCGGACATCGCAGAGGCGACTGACCAGCCAGAGCAGCAGGCCACTAACCGTGTGTGCATCGCGGAGCGAATGTTTGAAATTCTGTTGATTTTACAGGTGCAAAATCAACAAGCAAAAGAAGAGTCTCTCGCTGATGACCTCTTTAGGTAAAGTCTGATTTCAGCTTTCTCATGAATCTTAAAGCGAGCGATGTATATAAAATTCAGTTTTATTCGTAGAGATGAAATATTTTTCTTCCGTCCTTAGAAACTGACACTTGGTCCCTTCACCTAAAGGGTGTTTTGTTTTTCACCTGTGTATTTCTTTTTACTACTTGAGCACTTCTTCCTTGGGCTCACCGGACATAGATGGCATCACGGGTGGGGCGGACTCAGTGGACCGCACCACAGGATATGGAAAATCTGCCCGGGGCATTCAGGCAAAGAAGCTTCTTGAGCCGGGTGAATTTGGCTGATAAATTCGTGAGATTTTCAGCTGTTAGTACAATTATGACTGAATGGTTTCGAATTAAGACAAGATACCAGACCATTTGTTTAGTTTTAATTGGCACATGCATAAAAACAAAAGGCTGGATTAGAGTTTCAAAGCAGGTTCTTGTGGGAGGTTTAGTGAAGTTAAAATGAGTAATTATAATTCAATTCTGATTTAACTTATTTTCAGCATTCTTACAGGCCCAACAAACCTTATAATAATTAGTTCTCAAATATTGTAAAATATTCTATTATGGATTGATAGGGGACAATAACATTTTCCCAAACTTAAAGGCAAAATAAAGAAGGTACTATATTTTTTAGTCTGTTTTGCAGCAAATTTGGTTATTTAATTTTATCACTGACAGTACGAATCGGTCAAAATGTTGACAGTGCTGATTTTTCACTTGATTTTAGCCAAAAGGCCGAGAAGCAATGATTTTTCATAAGTAGTCAAATGAGAACATCTGGTTGCCCAGCTACATTTGTTGAATTGCTATGGGAGAAAATTCTGTAAAGTAATTATATTTTAGGTTCGTTGCGCTTTTTTGTGCAAATGGTATGCGTTAATTGGGACTGTGGGGGTGGGTTAGGGTGGGGAGGGGAACGACTGTTTGAAATCGCACCGGAAGAAGTATAGACACATATTTTTAGACTATTGTTTTTGTTTATTATTTTAATGCTTTTACAGGATTCTTTTTGTTGATATTTTACTAGTCATCAAAGCAACATCAAAAGGATAAGTGAAAGTAAAAATGTCAGTGCTTAATATCTGATTCTAAGGGTAAACTTGGGATTCTCATTCTGTTTGCTAAAGTGTGACTGTGTATTTTGAAAAGTGAAAGAAATGCTATCATTTATCTAGATATCATTTAACCCCATTTCTTTCTTTCCAGATACAATCCTAACATGAAAAGGAGAAGATAATTGAGCATTTTATAAGGAAGCCACAGGAAAACATTTTCTATCAAGCATTTACTTCCTTTTTTCCTCTGGGATACATGCATATAGTATATAGAGTGAACTTAAGTTACAAATATGCCATGGCCTGAATTTGTTAAATAAAATACACAAAACTCCATTTCTTTTGTGTGTGACAAGTAGTATGGTTTGTTCCGTTTTCAGTCTTTGTCATCTCATCTCTTACGATAATTTTTTTTCATCTTTAAATTTGCTTTTTATTGAGTGGTTAGTCACTGTTCAAAATTCTGAAAGTATAAAAGGGTAAAGAATTAAAAAGTCTCTCTTCCACCACTGTCCTAGCTACGTTTTTCCACTCCTCAGAAAAAATTCACGATGTTCATTTCTTATGAGTCTTTGCAGAGATTTTTAATGCCTATTCAATAATTTTCTACAAAAATGATAGCATATAATATACAGTG
>NW_006443225.1:22692371-22706700 GCF_000325575.1 Pteropus alecto | reverse complement strand
ACCATAGACAAATCAGAACATAATTTTTAAAATTTTTTTCTTTTCCATTATGCAGTAGTCTTCTCTGAGCTGAAGTGACCTTAAATGAAATGAATTTCAGTGAAGATGTCACCACATATTCTGGTGCTGGCAACTGCAGACACTGTAGAAGACTTCCTGAAGCTTGTGGGTACACCTCACTAGAGTGGAGAGACCCGTCTAGTCATCTTACTGAGCTGGGTGCACCTCTGTTTTGAGCTTCTTACAGACCTAGCTTTGTATCTGCAAAGTAGAAACAGTAAGATTGTCTTCTTTCTACCTTACAGGGAGGTTGTGAGTAACAAAAGGAATGCATTTTTTAAGATTTTGTTAAATGTAGACAAACAACTTTAGCTGTACATTAGAATTATGGTAAAGTTTTTTTTTTTTGTCACTCTAAGGACTGGTGCATTATGTCCTAGGAAGCAGAACAGGTTTTCGATATTGACTGAAAGGTTCCTAGGCTCTGCCGCCCAAACAAGCTTACCTTTTAGGTTGTTAGAGATAGCATAGTACGAAGAATTATCCATAAATTAATTTGTACCATTGCTAGATCTTCATGGAAGATGAAGCGTGGTAATCATTTTGCAATATATATAAGAACCTTAAGATCTCTGTTATCGGCTATCAAATATGCAAAATCGTATTGTTAATAATAGGCACCATGCTGTAAATTACAACCCCAGAACTCATTTAACTTATAACTGAACATTTGTAGCTTTTGATCACCTTGACCCATTTCCCCACCCCCTGCCTCAGGCAGCCACCAGCCTGTTCAGTTTCTAAGAGTTTCTTTTTTGAGCGTCCACATATAAGCGAGGTCATATAGTACTTGCCTTTGTCTAACTTATTTCACGTAACATAATACTATCTAGGTCCATTTGTATGTCTTTGGACAAATGTCACGTTGTCACAAATAGCAGGATTTCCTTCTTTTTATGGCCGGGTAGTATTCCAGTGTGTACGTATACTACATTTTTTAAATGTATTCATCTGTCGATGGTTGCGCAGGCTGTTTTCACGTTCTGGCTGTTGTAAATAACACTGCAGTGTACCATGGCGGTACACATCTCTCTGAGATAGTGACTTTGCTTCCTTCAGGTGAATAGCCAGAAGCAGAATTGCTCAATCACATGGGAGTTGCTTTTTTGAGGAATCCCCATGCTGTTTTCCATGGCCGCTGTATCATTGACATCCCCACGGACAGTGCAGTAGGGTTCCCTTTCCTCCACGTCCTCACCAACACCCCTCTTCTTGGCGACACACATTCCAATAGGTGTGAGGTCATAAATACCTCGTGTGCTTTTCATTGCCTTGTCCTGATGGTTAGTGGTATTGACCACCTTTTCATGTACTCGTCCGCATCGTCGGTCATTTGTATGTCTTTGGACAAATGTCTGTTTAGTTCCTCTGCCCATTTTTTAATCGGATTCTTTGGTTTTTGCTATTGAGTTGTATGAGTTCTTCATATGTTTTGGATATTAATCCCCTCATCAGCTATATGAGTCACAGATGTTTGCTTCCATCTTCTAGGTCGCTTTTTCATTTTGTTAACGGTTTCTTCTGGTGTGCAGAAGCTTTTTAGTTTGATGTGGGTAATTCCACTTGTTTTTCTTGAATTGCCTTTGTTGTCAAATCCAAAAAAATTGTTCTCAAGGCCAGTGTTAGGGAGTTACTGCCTGTTTTCTTCTAGGAGTTTTATGATTTCAGGTCTTACGTTCAAGTTTTTAATTGGTTTTGAGTTTGATTTTCATGTAGGATGCAAGATACTGGCCCAATTTCATCCTTTTGCACGCGGCTCTCCAGTTTTCCAAACACCATTTACTGAAGACTGTCCTTTCCCCATTGTATATTCATGGGTCCTTCGTCAAAAATTAATTGGCCATAAATGCCTGGCTTTATTCCTGGCTCTGCATTTTGTCTGAGCTACGTGTCTTTTAATGCCCATAGCACGCTGTTTTGATTAACACAGCTTTGTAGTATACTTTGAAATCAGAAAGTGTGCTGCCTCCAGCTTTGTTTTTTTTTTCTTAGACTGCTTTGGCTATTTGGAGTTTTTTGTGGCTCCATACAGATTTTAGGATTGTTCTACTTTTGTGAAAAATGCCATTGGGATTTTGATAAGGATTGCATTGAATCTGTCCATTGCTTTTAGTACTATGAAAATTTAACAATATTAATTCTTCCAATCCGTGAGCTTAGAATAGCTTTCCATTTATTTGTGTCTTCTTCAGTTTCTTTCATCCGCATCTTACGGTATTCAGCAAATAAATCTTTTCACCAACTGGGTTGAATTTATTTCTAAGTATTTTCTTTTTTATGCTGTTGTAAATGGGATTATTCTTTTTCTGGTAGTTCATTATTAGTGTATGGAGATGCAAGTGATTTTTGTATATTTTGTATCTTGCAACTTTACGGAATTTATTTATTAGTTCTAATAGCTTTTTGGTGGAGTCTGTAGGGTTTTCTATTTATAATATCCCGTCATCTGTAAATAGAGACCATTTTGTGTGATTTGAAGCCTCTCGTTTCTTTTTCTTGCCTGACTGCTCTAGCTAGGACTTCCAGTACTATATTGAGTAGCATGTTATTTCAGTGTCTACATATATATGAGTTTTCCAGTTTTCTTCTTACAATTGATTTCTAGTTTCTTATCATTATGGTCAGAAAAGATACTCGATATGATTTCAGTCTTAAATTTACTAAGATTTGTAACCTAACATATGATCTGTCCTGGAGAATGACCATATGTGCATGAGATGAATACGTATTCTGCTGCTATTGAGTGCAGTGTCCTGTAACTGTCCATCAAGTCTATTTGTACTAATGGCTCGGTTATGCCTCATGTTCCCTCACTGACTTTGTCTATCCGTTGCTAAAAGCGAGGTATTCAAGTGTTTCCTACCATTATTGTGTTGCCATCAATTTCTTCAAGTCTTAATATTCGCTCTATATACTTAGGTGTTCCTGGGTTGGTTGCATATTTACATTCCTCTTGTTGGGTTGATCCAGAATAGTACATAATGACCTTCTTTGTCTCTTGTTACACTCTTTGAATAGAAGTCTGTTTTGTCTGACGTAAGTGTAGCTACTCCTGCTTCTTTCAATTTCCCTCTCCACGGAATCTCTCTCTCTAACCCTTCACTTCCAGTCTGCGTGTGTCCTTCAACCTAAGGTGAGTCTCTAGTGTGTGGCATGTATTTGGGTCTCCTTGGCTTATCCATTCAGCCACTCCGTGTCTTTTTATGGGCAAATTTCGTCCACTTACATTTAAAGTAATTATTGATAGGTGTAAACCAGCTTGAGGGGGTGGTCTCGTGTAGGAGATGAACCTTGCTGTTCGGCCAGGCCTTGGCTCTTGGCTGTCTCTCAGACTTTTGTGACTGTCCAGCCACTGTCTTTGTGCTTAGTGGGTCCCGTAGGTGAGAGTGTGCCAAGCTCTGCGGATGTCCTAAAGGGGAAGACCTCAGTCAGTACTGAGGTGAAGACTGACTTTCCAGAAGCTGGGCTCTCACCCAGCAGCTCTTTAAGTATTCAGGCAGATCCTTCACGGAACTGCGAGTGGGGCATTATTGTCTGTTTCCTCTGCACTGAGCTCCGGGGGAATAGCCAATTAAGAACTTTATTTTTTGCTACAATTCAGATATGCTAAAAGGCGTCTTTCAGGGAAAGACATGAGCTGGGCATCTCTGTCTGCCACCTCAACACTGAGCCTTAGAAGGATAGCTGGTTAAAAACTTGTGGGTCTTGCAGACACCAGCCCCGTTGGCTTTCAGAGCTAGTTGTCTTGGGGAGGACCGTCCCTCAGGTGGAAGTCTTAAATGTTGGGGTGCTAGATGTTGGGTTCTAACCCTTCACTCCTCAGAAGGGAGTTGGGAGTTCCTTCCTGTCTGTATGTCGCTGTGCCAGAGGTGTGCTTAATGGCCAGAGTGCGTCTCGGCCTTTCCTACACCTTCTATGTGGGTTTTTCTCTCATTCACACGATATGTAGGAGTCAGTCGCTTGGCTAGTTTCTGGATTTCTTTCGGAGGGAATTGTTCTGTGTGTAGCTGTAGATTGTGTGCATTGGAGGAGGTGAATTTAGGAGCCTCCTGTATGGTCATTTTGGACCAGAAATTCGCTTCATACATCTTAAAACTCGATAATTAGGGGCATATGTGTTTAAGATTAGGTATATCGTCTGGATTTACTAAACCTTTTGTTATGAAATACCTATCTCTAGTAATACTTCATCTTGAAGTCTCCTTTCTTAACATTTGCATTTTCTGTCGTTTTTTAAAATAAACTATCAGTATCTACATTTTTATGATTCTCTTGTAAACACCATATTGTTGAAGCTTGTTTTTTATTCATTGTGGCGGTATTTGCATTTAAATGGGTAATGCTTAATCCATTTACATGTTATATAATTATTGATATGGTTGGGTTGAAGTCTCATCATGCTTTTCTCTTTGTCCCATCTGTTCTTTTTTTCTTATTATCTGGCTTCTTTTGGCTTAATCAAAATTTTTTTTTTTTTTTAGTATTCCATTTCATTGCCTCTATTGGCTTTATAGCTACACCTTTTAAATTTTTTTAGTAGTTGATATAAGGATATGTAGTCTTACTGCAGTCCAAGTAAATAACATACCACTTCCTGTATAATGCATACATCTTATAAATGTGCGTGCCAGTTTATCATTATTTGTGCTATAATTATATATTTTACTTTTACATGTCCTAAATCTTAGTTTTTTAGTTCCCGTTTTAAATTGTTTCTGGTTAAACACTATTATTTTCTTTTCAACAGTCAATTGGATTTTAAATTTAAGGAATTTAGAAAAATCATTTTAATTTTTACCTCTGGCACTCTTTCGTTCATGTAGACGTGTGTTTCGTCATATTATGTATCTTTGATGTGAGAACTTTCTCTAGCATTTCTTGTTCTTCAGGTCTCCTGTCATCAGTTTTTCTCAGCTTTCATTAAATTTAAAGGATATTTTCACTGGATACAGTTTTAGTTTGAGAGCTTTTTTACTTCAGGACTTTAAAGAGACATTGTTCCATTGTCTTGTTACATTTTTTTTGGTCAGTTATTTTTATATTAGTTCCCTGTTATTTTTTTTCCTGTGCTTAAGATTTCTCATCTTTGTTTTTCAGCAGTTTGTGGAGTGCATACGTGTGGTTTCCTTTTTTATTTATCCTGTTTGCAGTTTGAGTTTCTTGGATATGTATTTCAAAATCAAATTTGGAAAATTCTTTTATTTATTCATGTATATTTTTCTGCTGCAGTCTTTTTGGATTCCAGTTACATGTTATTTATTTCATGTCATTCAGTTTGGTTATTATTTTTTAATCCTTTTACCTGTACTTCAGTTTGGATAGTTTCTATTACTTTGTCCTCAAGTTCATCGATCTTTGCTCTGGCAATGTCCTGTATGTTTCTACACTTACTTAGTGAATTTTTCATCTAAGGATGTATTTTTCGGCTGTGGAATGTTCATTAGTTTACCTTTCTTCTGACAGTCACCACTTATTCACTCACTGTTAATCTTTTCCTTTAATATTTTTGAATGTATTTATATAGTAACCTTTAAAAGTTTGTCTACTGATTCTAACATCTGTGTCTACTCTGGATCTGTTTTCAGTTTTTTTTTTCTCCTGGTTATGTCACATTTTCTTAACACCTAATAATCTGTTTATTTTATGTTAGTGATACGGATGCTATGATTCTGCAGAGTGTGGATTTTGCTGTCTTCTTAGATCGTCAGTTTTGTGCTGGCAGGCAGTTTACTGGCAGATCAGCTTGATCCTGTTGATGCTCAGTGTCAGGCTAACGTGGATTTAGAGTAGACACATTCCCAAGGCCTGACCTTTTTGGGTCTCAGTTACATGTGTGGGTGTTTGGCAAGGTCTTGCTTCTCTGGCTGGGCGCAACTCCAATGCCTTACGCACTATACACCTCCACGATGTCCATTCAGCCTCTTCTTACAGTTACTGGTCTCTGCCAGGCCTCTTGGGTTGTCGGATTTAAGGAAATTATAATGCAGATTTCTGGAGCTGCTCCTCAGGGCAGCTCCGTCCTCTCTGGCGCCCTGCTCATCAAACTCCGGCAGGACCCTGAACTGTGATGTTTTCCCCCCAGACATCCCACTTCCGGTGTTTGGAAGGTGGCCTCGGGCAGGAAGTCAGAATGATTGTGGACCTCACTTCTCGTTTCTTCTCTTAAATATCAGTTCAGGGCTTCTGTCCACTGTGTGAAAACATTGCTTTATGTTTTCCCCCCCAATATTTGATTACAGTTAAGGGGAAGTTCAATTCCCAGTAATCTACCATAACTGAAACTAGTAGGCTCTCCTTTTAATTTTAAATTCGAAGGTTATTTTTCGTTCTTTGTACGTGTTATCAGTTACTTTTTTGCCTTGCTGCCTCCCCAAAGACACCATTTTTCTTGACTAGCCTGGCAGTGGGTAGGGGAACATTCAAAACAAGCAGATCTGTTTAATTCTTACTCCACATACTCTTTACCAGGTTAGGTTTAGCGACCCTGGTCCCCCTTTTTACCCTAGGAATTTACAGTGTAGTTTTTTAAAGACTGTGATGTGGTCTGATCACAGTGGCTTATGCAGTAAGCAGCCCTGGAAGCAAATTCGATTTTTTAAATGACCTTTAAATTCAGTCTGGTTTTGTTTCATTCTGGGTGTCTCAGTGTTCCAGAGGCTGGGACTTCAGTGCTTTCATTTAATAGCACAATTTATTTAGAATTTTTCACCATTTTCCATTGACTACATAATATCTTCAAATACCTTTCAGTCTGATTTTTTAAATTAACTAGAATTTTCCACGGAAACATATTACATGATAAAACTTGAGGTTTTCAAAAAAGTAAAGTTGAACTAAGTTCACATACTCAGACTGCCTAAAACACTTAGAAGTAGCTTCTCTTATTTTTATTGCATTATTTTGAAAATCCTGAAGAGATTCTTCTGCCTTTTAAACCTTCTGTCAGGAGCTAAGGCTTTTGAAAGATGAAGGAGATGCCCACATCGTGGTCTGACAAGTCAGCTGGATAGTGCTTTTTCCCTCTCTGACTAGCTAGTTGACACTGAAGAATAAGGAATGATTTAGAATTCTGGGACAAATATTAATCAATTTAGGAGTACAAAAGTACAGGAAAATGCTTTAATGTTATATGCAACACAGGACAGCTAGGTTTGAGAGGTAATTGAGAAATAGGAAGGTTACTGAAGGTGAAATTTTCACCAGGTTTATTCAGGGCCTTCATGAAGCTTTATTTTCCCTAAAGTCTTTTTTTTTTCTTTTTTTTTGGTGAATAATCTCATTACATAAATACTATTGGATGGGTAAGAGCAAACATTTGAGACCCAGGGGATTGTCCACGGTCTTGTCCTTCACTATCCTAGAAACCATCTTTATAATGATGTCATTTTCAGTTTAAAGGTGACATTAAGAAAAAACATCCAGTCCAGCTCATTCAGATCTCAAAAGAACAGGCAAGCAAAGAGTGCTCAGTTGCAGTGTAGTCAGAGGGTGTTATACCATTTCCAGCAGATGTGAAATTAACCTGAAAAAAGTTAGCATTATAATAAACTAAAACTGAATCATATCATAAAATCGTTAAACTTAACCAAACATGACAGTCATCAAGAATATAAGAATTGATCAGTTTATCTGAAACAGCTAATTGTAGAGGCAAGTATATTCTAAATGATTCTATTTTAAGGTGAATTATGATCCTGTAAACATAACACTGCAAAAAGCTGGACAGAAAAATATGTACACTTTAGTCCATTTTTTAATACTAAGAAAAAAGAGAATTAGATGTTTAAAGACACATTCCAGATGAAATAAATTCTAAGAGAGCAAGCAAGCAAGAGAATGAGAAACTCAGTTTGCCATGGAGAACTTCAGGAAAGTCTTCTAACTAAAAGTTCTGAGGATTTGTATGAAAATACAGATATTAAGTATATCTAAATAAATATACACCAAGATAGAGCATACAGTTCAAACAATAACCGTAGAATGAGATGCTATGTCATCTATAACAAATTTCAGACTAATCTTGGGAATGGAAATGTTTTAACCTAATTTTCAGTATTAATCTTTAATAATTCTGGCAATACCCAAATAGTATTACAATATTAGAAGTACTTATGCCCCAAAACCTTAGTTTCAGTGACAGAAATTAACTCAGTGTTCACAAAGAGATGGGTAGTTCCAGTCACATTTATTTATTTGCAAGTAATATTAAGTGTTATGCTAATTAAGTAGAGAATAAATCTCCAGAAAATACTTGGCAAGCTCCTGGCTATCTAAGTGTTTGCCAACATTATTGGACCATTTTAAAATTATTAGAAGCTAAGAATACGAAGTATCTGTCAAGCTTTCAACAATAAAAAAATATTCTTAAAAGATCATATTTGGTAATAAGTTTGATTTATACAATTGGTAATTTCAAAATAAATCAAACCTGAGTTAAATGCCTGTCTCCAGCCCACCTCCAGCATAATACCTCGCATCCCATTTTCTTTTAGACCAGTGTGTCTCCTACTTAAACAGCACACCTATTCCTTGAGGATCCCGTTAAGATGTGGTTTCTGATTCAGCAAGTCTGTCCTGGGGTCTGAGAGTCTACACTTCTAACAACTGTTACAGATGAAGCTGAGGCTGGTCTTCGGACCGCCCTTCGAGGAGCAAGGTGACCCAATACGTAGTAAGGAGAATTTCCGGTCTAATGACTGTGCGGTTTTATAGGTGTAGGCTGTAATATTTTGGAGTCAATCATAACAAATAACCAGAAATGATCACAAAAAGTACCTCTTGGAAGAAAAGAATGTTTTAGTTAAGTGAGAGCATAAAGTATACCAAATCAGCAGTGTTTCCATTTGGCTGACAGCCACACCTTCGATACATTACAGTATAAATCAGAACACCAAGTCCTTGTAACTCTAAAAAATAATTAGTATAGCCTGAAGCTCTCTTCCCGTTAATTCAAGTCCAGAAAATTCAATCCAGTACACTGCAAAAACACTATTAAAAATCTTTAATGATGAACTGTCCATGTAAATGACTTGGAAAGCGCTTTAAGCTACCCCATCTCCTCTTTCAACAAATAAATGCTTTTTCTTCTGTCTTGTAGCTAAACAGCGTGTAACACCCAGTGCCCCTCCCTTTAAAAATCGAACAAAATTGTCACCGACTAAAGGACCCAATGCAAAAAGGTGTGCTTCTTGAACACACTCGTAGGTATACGGGTCTATTTCCACAGGGTTCCCCTTACACGTGATCGGCTGGCTTGAGTTATGGCCCAGGTAACAGCCCTGCTCCTTCAGAAAAGACAGGTTGGGATGAGAACCTATCAGCACTACTGCTGCAGACAGTTTAAATATTTTCTTCAATCCGGAGACGCTCTGAAGAATGCATTTCATGTCCGACTTAAAGGAAAGCACGTGGTGCTCAGGAAAACTGGTGTAATCAGATAAAAGATTTGAATCTGCAGAGTAGGACTGAGTACACATCATGTGATATACTTTATGGTATTCGGGATAAAGCTTTTTGGGAAGCTGTTTGAAAATTAAACTTGGATCTGTTGCTCGTCTGCGAAACACATGAATCACAGGGATGTTACTGTTGTAAGCGCACAGCACCGCGTCGGCTGCAGTGAGCCCAGAGCCCACAATTAACACTGGGTCCACTTTGCCGCGCAGCTTCCCTTTGCTCACAGCCGCTCCGAATTCGGGCATCGAATGAAACACAAAAGGGAAGTCTTCGCCTTCGATCTGCAGGTGTGCAGGAGAGTCCAGCGTTCCGGTTGCCAGAGCGACATTCTCGGCGAAGAGACAGAACGGAGCATGGGAACCATCTGCTACTCGCTGATAGCCCCGGATCTCCCAGTTTCTCCTGGTGAACTTTGACTTCTCGATCTGTAGACGCTGTGCCGCAACATCTCTGTCTTGACCGTCACTGCCGTCCGGACCTCTGTAGAGTCTCGACACAGAGGTAATGTGCGTGTTCTCCCTGAAATTCTTCTGGAGACCCATGGCTTTCACATAGTGCTTATAGTAGCGAGCCACTTCCTCTGGCAAAACCCGGTCCGCTTTTAGGTTCCTAGCCAAGGAGAAGGGAAGACACCCTGTGAGGACGGGTTACTGCCGCTCCATCTAGGAAGCTGCTCCAGCTTTTTAATTCCCCTGAATTGTCTTAGCTATGAATTATCCTAACAGTTTACAAAGAAAGAAAGTTTTTCTCTTTAGTTAAAAAGGGGAAGCCCCACGAGGGTAGAGACTATTGAACGCATCTTTCTTTCTCTGGCGTCTTACACGGTAGCCGTTCGGATTAGCTGCCTCTTATTTAATAAGCTTTTATTAAATAAAGGTATTTAAATATGGATATATGAAAAGTATTTTATAGTCTCACGAATATAAATAATTACCTGTAACTATACGTACGGACAAAATTATTTAGGTCAGAATTATAGAGATATTACAGGTCTAATTGCAATACGTATACTTCTTAAAGATACTCCGGACCTCTTGACAGTTTTTAGTAAGTTGCTTTCTATTTTCTTAATGATCACAAAAAATAAGTCTTCTGCTAAACCGTTTTACATCTAAGTACATAAAATACAACATTTCTGTTTTCCTACTCATGAAGAGATTATATACCTTATAAATATGTGCATTAATATATTTTTCATTTTCCACTTGAATTTTAAAACAATGGGCATTAGCACCCCCTCTAAACACTGTGCCCCAATGAGAGATGAGCGACAGGAAAAACATACCAAATCCTTTTGCGAAATTAATTATAACATATTTGGAAGAAGTTCATAAAAATTTTTCTTCTTAAAGTTTAGTGACTATAATAGTTAAGATTTAGAATGTATGAACTTTCAGTTTTTACAGAAATCCTATGTAGCAGTTACTACCACTGTTATCCCCCCGCGCCCCCCATTTCACATGCCAGGAAACTGATGGGCAAGTTTATCTGACCAGGGTCCCAACGTCAGAAATTACGGAGTCAGGATTCAAACCCTGCCAATCTCTAGAGATCTAAGAGTCTTCTCTTAACACTATACAAAGGAGAACTAAGGGTAATACTTACCAAGAGATCCCTTTTCATATATTCTATACACAATATCCCCAATTTAGAAGGATGAACTCTTCTGGTACATAAAGCACAAAGCTTTCTTTTCTTACCCACATCTCAAAGGGATGACTATTGAGCAATTTGGCTTGCTTACTTATGAAATCAAGAACTTGTCCAACTTGCCTGATTGTGTAACTTTACATTTCAAACCCATATAAAATACCTTTTTAAAAACACAAAAGGAATATTGGAGAGATTTAATCTCAGTTTACCCGTACTGGTCTAAATCTGCTCTCCTTAAATCTTCTCAAGGGAAATTGCTGTGGATTAACGTGGTTTGTTAACATGGTTTCTGTGCAGCAGGAAGTCAAGCTCTGGATGTCGCAGCCCGGTTCTAACAAAGGTTGCGTAACCTCCTGCTGCCAGTTACTGTTTCTATCAGCAGCCAAATTAGAGTAGGTTCTCTGTATTAGTAGCTCCTATCTAGTTTAATGTTTACTATCCTTGAAAATGATAGGGCTTTTCAGATTTCTCTTTTAAAACTCTGAGTTCTTTCTCCCAAGTAGATAAACTTACATTCTTCCAAGTTGACAATCTTCTGTTACTCCTACTTTCTCATTAAATATTTACCTCTATATCCAAGGGGCGAATCACATCACAGATTCTAGTTTATTCCATCATTCTCAGTTATTAATCATACACACTCTTCTGCTCTGAAAGTCAAGCACTTTAGGTATGTGTACGAGATCTACACACATGAAGTTCTCTGTCCATTCAAAAAATAAGTGAATGTGGAAAGGATATGTGGGTGGACGAGAAAGTAACTGAACAGAGTGGTTTAATGGGACGGAGTAAATCCATCATCAGAAGCACAGAGGAACCCAGTCTCCACACAAGCCCTCACTCACCTCTGTGCTTCATTTACGTGTCTAAGTGGGGACTAGCTTCATCACTGCTGCAGAGAGGCTTTTAATTTGGCAGACATACTCATTTATGTTATTCATCTAGGACAGGAGCACAAATATTTTGAAATGTGCTGACACTCTTCCCATTGTACACCAAAGAATTTTAATAGTTTGGTCTTTACCTTCGTTTACTAGACATCCAGTCTTTAAATTTAAGTCCAGGTAGCTCCATCCAATTTCCAAAGCTGATTGTCAACATGGAGCCTTCCATATTCTATTTGAATAAAAAATGTACAATCAAAAAACACACTTAAGCAGTGAACATGGATTCTTTTTTGAACCAAACCTATCTCATTTACTAAGAGTCTGGATAAGTAGAGCTCAGAGTCCTAAATGGTTGTGTAAATTACTTCTCAAAAGTTTATTCCAGTAAACTTTCAAATCTCGCTTTCATCATTTAGTGTATCTACACTTCTTCTTTCATAGTTATACGTTTGTAAACAAATTTACATTACCCAATACTACACGATGTTGATAGCTTTGCCTATAATCAACATGATAATTAAGATGCAGAATTTCACGTTAGAGAAACAAATCAATATTTTCGCTTTTTAAACAAAAGGAAAAATGTTCATTAATTTCCATACTTTGGATGCCTTCCCATCTTAACATTGATAGATTTTTTAATGGCAGAAGTACCCCCCACCCCCATCAATTATAATAGTAAAGTCCAAGCTGGTTTGGCTACAGCACGCATCTCCTACAACTTGGCAAAGCATCGGTGCCTGGCGGAGAACACACTCCCTGCTCAGAGTGCTGCCTCCACGGGAGCGAGCCCTTCCAGCTGCAGTGTCCTGCTGGCTTCTGCGCTGCTCAGTACAAAGGAAAGCCCAAGGGCCAGCAGCACCTGTCCCAGTGACAGGTGATCTCTTTCAACCAGCTTTTTCTCTCTTAACTCTTGCCCTGTTTCTGTACAGCCCAGCACTGGGAACAGGACTTACTATTACTGGCCAGCATTTACAGAACACTTACTATGTGCTAGGCCTTATGGAGCCTATTATTCATGACAGTACGTAGATCACAGGCAGAGGACGCAGCAAGCTGCCTGAGGCAGGCTGGGCCTGATCCTAGGATCAGGGCTAAGATGAAAAACTGGGATCATCAGAAGGGGGGCTGTTAAGATTCTGTTACATATCAGAAGTTATCTGGAGCCGCAAGCATCTCATCTGGAAAGCCTGAGTACCTACATTACAGTGTCATTCCACGATAAGGAAATGGCAGGACGCCAATGATAAAGCTGATTAGTTTTAAGCAGTTGAGTTTGACAGCACCCGTGGAACAGCTGCAGAAATGCATCTAGTTGGCTACAAGACCAGCGATCTGGGCTGGAGACTCCGGTTTTGGAACCAAGCGGCATTGACATGCAAGTCACTGAAGTGTGAGACAACCCAGGGACAAGAAAAAGTTAAAGACCTCGGCTTGGGACAGAGCAGTACAGAAGCACAGTTTTAAAGAACAAGAGCCCACAGGGGAACTGAGAGTGACCGAACAGGAAGCAAAACAAAGATGAAAGAATCTAAGAGTGGCAGTCGCCACTGTCACGTGTTTCAGAGGTCAGGAAAGATAAAATTTGAGACTCTGTCAAATGGAGCACAAAGGAAGTTGCTGACCTTCAGAAAGAGAAGTTCCAGTGGAAAAACAGTGACAGAGCGAGAGTGAGGGGACCGAAGGAGGCGGCGGCAAAGGCACGCAGATAATACGCTATGGGGAGCTATTTCAAGACAATGGCTGTGAAACAAAAGGGGACAGATAAGCCGGCACATAAGAATTTTTTAACGGTAGAAAATAATTTTCGCACGTTTACATACTGATGAATATAAGCGAGCGGAGAAACTGAAGGTACGAGAGCAGGGGGCAATGTCCCCGAGAAGATGGGGATCCAGAATGCGGCTGGGAGGCTGGGCTTAGGACTGATGCCTCTTCCATTGGAACACAGGATAAGAAACGAAGACGCAGCGTAAATGCAGATTAAACGTGTAGGTGTAAGTACAAAATCACGTAAATTCGACCCTGATCGATTCCCTTCTCTCTGAGGTCATTAGGCCTAAGATGAGGTCATGAGGGTATGGCCCTCAGGACCGGGTCAGTGGCTTGGTGAGAACAGGCAGAGAGGAAGCGGCTCTCTGCAGGTCAGGGAAGGAGCGCTCACTGCGAACCCAGCAGGCCGGCGGCCGGCGGAGCTCACAGCCTCCACACTGTGCTGAATAAGCCCCTGTGTTTTTAAGCCCCGAGCAGACTGATGCAGCTTTTACGATGCA
>NW_006443225.1:22683885-22692317 GCF_000325575.1 Pteropus alecto | reverse complement strand
GACTATGAAATACTGTGTGAGATTCTGTCATCTCTAAAGTGAATAAATTAAACATTTTTTAATATGCAAAATAGTCTTGAAATATTTTCTGTATAATTCTCACGAAATAGTATAGAGAAATGCTTAGTCTAAGACTATCGGTTGTCAAATTTGACCTAACTTCTAGTAATTAACCCACATTTAATTGAACGGGATTAAAATTTCCAGGTAAAAATTCAGTAATATCATGTATTATCTCAATATTTAAGAATCAGATGGTGTCATCGAGATGCCCTGTAGTAAGTCACCTATGCTGAAACGCTGCAAAGAACGGACTCACGTGCCAAGCTCCGCCAGGTGGGCCTTTCCCAAGGACCAGGTGAGGGATGTAATGGTGGCGCTCTAATTTCCAGTGCAGCACGGAGGGGTAGTCGTACCCGAAGTCAGCATCTGGATGAAGAAGCGTGTCGAAAAGCACTGCGACAGGATTGGACGATCGGCCCTCAAGACCCTCAGACAGGTATTCTAAGTCCTGAATGAAATTTTAAAAAGAAAGAAAAAAAGGCATAGTTTTTTGGGGAAAAAATAACACTAAAAAGCAGCTATCACAGCTAAGTGCAGGCCCTTACACTAACCCAGCATTTCCCAGATAGTGTGCTAGAGAACACTGATGTTCCTTGAGACCATAATAGATTCTTCAGTCAAATAAATATTGGAAACGATTGGGTTTCAACAAATCTAATCGGATCCTTTTACTGCAAAACTTGAAGATGCCTGGAAGATGCCTTAACATGTCTACAGTGACCCGGAAGTTATAAAAGCAGCGCTCCCCGAACTTCCATAAGCAGACAGCACCTATTAAACGTCTATCAGGAAACCAGTTGGGAATTCCGCTCTTACCAATTCGGGAAAATAGAAGTAACTCAGCAGAATATATTTACTAATCTAAAAAATGGTAGTCTTGTCTAGAAGAGGATATTCAACTAGGAAACACAATGCTCATATAAGTAGAAAACTAATCATGTTTCAGAATAAAAAAAAAAATTAAAAGGATTGACATGTAAGAAATAATACCTGATCAACAATGGAAAGATGTCTTGCTTCTTCTAATTTACTGTGTAAGATTGTATTAGGATGTATTGCTTCTGATGATAAATATGGTCTGTAGCCTGATAACATATAAGAAAGGCAGATCCCTGAGGGTCCATTTCCTATTTAAAAAAAAAAAAGGGTGGAGAGGGGTGTGTCATGCATCTTAATGCTATTCCTTGGCTTTTCTCCCTCACCAATTCTCAATTTCTCTCAGCTCTTAAAACCAAGTATTCACAAGATTCGGACTTGTGTCTTCACTCCCATTTTCCTAGGTGAGCCCCATGTAGTCGGAACTTCAGCTCTGTGCTACTGACTCCCAGAGTTAGACTCCCTAGGTTGACCTCTTCCCAAAATATATCCCCCGTGTCCACATGCTACTTCTTCACTCCACCTGGAAGACCACTAGTAACATCATCGATGTGTTCACAAGCAATTCATGAGCTCTTGTTTAGGTGCCTTTTCCTTTTAAACACCATCCCTTCTTGACTTATGGCACCAGCAGAATCCTAAGTTAATCAGGTTCTGGTTCTAAACCTGTCTTGTCACCTCTATCCGGTCAGTGTCTTTGTTGTTCTCACTCCTACACCCTCTTCCGAGACAGAAGTCTCCTCCTGATTCTCCTTAAGACTCACCTACCCCCAAATCACGTCACATTCTATATCCAGGTGAGTTTCAGTAACACGTGATCTTCAGCATGTTGGCTGCTCTATTCCAGTGCCCTCCGTCTTCTGATCTGAACCATCTGTCCAGTCCTGTCTCCTATTACTACTTTTCTATGTTTGATATGTTTTAACTAAAATCAAACTGGACTTTGTGTTGAACGCTGGTGAACTGCTTCCATTTCCGTGGTCTCTTTAGTCTGGGTTGCTACTTCTTTATTATCCACATCTATCAAAAATTTAATTCAACTGGGACAACTGCCAGCCATAGGGAAAAAATCCTGTTCCTTGCCTAAGATTTTGTCCCAAATAAGCTCACAGATGTAAATATGAGAAGTAAAATCATAAAGACTATTAAGAAAGCGGGTAATATTTCTACTTAGATTGCTGGAGTGGGAAGCCTTTAAGCATGACGCAAAACTCAAAAGACAAGGAAAATAAATCATTTGCCTTCATAAACATGATAAATGACAAAGAGTGGGAGTTAAGATCTGAGGCAAAGAGCTAAGTTCCTTGAATCAAAAAGACTAAAGAACAGACAGATCAATGGAACAGAACAAAAAGCCCAGAGATAGATTCTCACAAATGTAGTCGACTTCTTTTTGACAAAGGAGAAAAGGCGAGCCTGTGGAGTCAGTCTCTTCAACAAATGGTTCTGGAGCAAGTATATACACACATGCAAAAATATGAATCCAGAGACCGACCTTATATCTTTCACAAAAGTTAAAACAGAGCACAGACCCAACTAAACATAAGAAACAAAATTATAAAACTTCTAGAAGACAACGTAGGAGAAAAATCTAGGTGACCTCTGGTTTGGTAGTGAGTTTTTAGATATAGCACTAAAAGCAGGATCCATGAAAGAAAAAAACTGATAAGCAGGACTTTGAAAAGTTCACATTTTCTGTTCTGCAGAAGACATTGTTAAGAGAATGAAAAGTCCCAGACTGGGAGAAAATATGTGCAAAACATACACTTGATAACATACTTGTTATACAAAGAACTCTTGTATATGAGAGTTCAAAAAGCAGGCAAAAGATCTGAACACACCTCGAAGAGACACAGATGGCAAATACACATATGAAAAGATGCTCAGCATCATGTCATTACAGAACTTCAAAATGAAACCACGGGGTAACACGACACACCTATCAGAATGGCTAAAACCCACAACAGACAATACCAAGTGCTGACAAGGCCGTGGAGCAGCAGGGACTCTCGTAACAGCTGGGAATGCAGTGCCACAGCCACTTTGGAAGACCGACAGCTTCTTAAAAAGCTGAGCATTGTCTTATATGACCCAGCACTCACACTCCTAGGTGTTTACCCACAGGAGCTGAAGATGTAGTGAACATACACAAACCTGCACACGAATGTGTGTAGCATCTGTACTCGCAACTCAAAAGGCAGAAGCAAACAAGATGTCAACAAGTGACTAAACTGCGAAACATCCAGACAATAGAAACCCAACGCATATACTGAGGAAATGAGCTCGTTACGTATGCTCGGGCTGGCGGTGCCACTCGTCGGCCAACTGGGGCAAACAGGACTAGGGGACGGGGGACTGAGGTGCGCAGGTGAAATGAAGGTAGTTCTTCCTTCCAGACTTCCCGACACCGAGCTAGAAGCAGCAGCCATGGTTCCTGGTTGGAAGGCAGCCAGGACAGAAAATAACTGTGGCTAGAAGCTGGACAGTGGACCAGGAGTATGGTCTCCAAGACATCCAGGAGGAGCACTAGGGCAAAAGCTGTCATCTCTAGCCTGTTCCCCAGAGGTGACCAGTGTAGAACGACCTGCTTCCTTCCTTCCTTTCCTTCTTGTGCTGACCGTCCCCCATGCCAGTGAGAGGACAGGGCTTCTCTCTCCTCTGCCCTTTCTGTGAAACGGACTATCAAAGGAACTGCAGAGGCTGCCTGCCACCAAGGTACGTTATGTCCCATGTCTCTTTCTTCAGGTTGCCGCACACTATAGCACTTGCCAACCTCGTGTGCGTTTGAATATTAGATGGAAGATACACATGACAGGGAAATACAAGCACTAAAACAATCATAAAAACTTTTGTAATTCTAAAGTAATTAGGTTTTATTAATAGCTTAATTTTTAATTTCTTATACGCCTATCTGTTGAGGTGGTACAAAGGAGAAATCACAGAAATATTGTGGTTAAGGAAATTCTAAACATCACTGCAGAGGACTACGATGTTCGTCACGGAACCGCGCTGCATCGGAGGGCCATCGTGCGGTAAGACCTCACCCGGCGACGTACACAGAGTGCCCGGTGCGGGGAGGGTGTGAGCAACACTGGGCGTCGTTACTGCAACGCTGTCATATAATCAACGCGACTGACTGAGAGCCGGTGCTTTAAAATAACGTAGCATCAGTTCTTTAATGAAAGGATGTCGCATTTTAACTAGGACCTAATATCAGATAAACCAATTTGTCTCTCCTAAGATTTGATTATTGGTTGCTTTAACATATCAAACCTAACGACACTTCTTCAATACAATCCTAAGAACTTGAGTTATGCAACTGTACATTTACAGAAGTAGTAAGGATCACAACAAATTTAAGAGAGAAAATGCAATAACTTACCTATTATTACCACAGGCAAAGTCACTGATGAATCTTCAAGTAAGGAAGTTTCTTCAACTAATGGCATCGCTTTAACTTTTCGCCCCAAATTATCACCAAAATATTTCACTAAGGAATCAAAAATCTCTCCTTCGGTTTCAGTGTCACTATAGCTTCTTTTTTAAAAAGAAAAACAAACATGGAACAAAGACATAAAAGACATGTAGTCAATTTAGCCTTTAAAGAAAAATCTCTTTACTCAGATTTTATTTAGGCCATGATATATTCAATAGTTCATACACGGAGCAAAGAAAATCCTTCTGATTAATGCTTTCAAATTAATAGCTTAGCTACATGTCAACCTAGACCACGCTGAAATCTTAAATAGCTGCTAATGTCTCTTAAGTGCTTGATAGGCAAGTTCTACGTAAGACAAATCCTAAATAAGAAGCTATCTTTAATAACCAAAAATGTAGTACTGTATTAGAGATTTTTATGGTTCTCTGAGATCTCCAAGGAATAGGTAGTTTCTCTTTTCCTTTTCTCTCAATAAAAAGGGGAGTGTATTAAAGCCTGTATATTTAGAAAGAAGTCACATTTTAAGGAAAGGTTACTGTACTTATAACTTGTGCATTTTGGTAAAAGAAATGAGGTTTACACATTTATTAATTCCCAAAGAGATAGAGATACTGAAACATGGAAAGATCCTAACGCTGGTTCCCAATCTCCCTTCCTTCCCAACCGCCTCTATAGGAATTCGTTTTAGCTCTGAGCGCTCCTGCAATGACGGACGATGATAAACACCCTTTCACGTGCTCATGGGCCATTTATGGGTCTTCTTTGCAGATACAGTCAAATCCTTTGCCACTTTCAAACTGGGCTGTCTTTTTATTGTTGAGCTTTAAAAATTCTTTATGTATTCTGGATTCACGTCCCTTTTCAGATACGTGATGGCAAATATTTTCTCCCATCCTGTGGATTGCCTTTTCACTTTATGTTCTTTTAATCACAAAAGTTTTCAATTATGATCAAGTCCAATTAAGTTTTTTCTTTTGTTGCTGTGCTTTTGTTGTCATGCCTAAGAAACTACTGCCTAATCCAAAGTCACAAAAACTTCAGTGTTTTCTTCCGTAAGTTTAATGGTTCTAGTTCTTACATTTGGCATTTCATCTACTTGAGTTAGTTCTCCATGAGGTGTGAGGCGGGAGCCCCACCTCGTTATTTTGCTTGTGCATGTCCATCTGTCCTGGCACCACTTGCTGAAGAGGCTGTTATTTCTCCTTTGTCTTGGGATCCCATGGAAAACCAAGTGACCATGAATTACATAAAGATTTATTTTGGACTTTCAATTCCAGTGTTAATTTGTTTCTTTGTAATAAATCCTGAAGTGTGGAAGTGAGGGTCCTCCAATTCTGTTCTTTCTCGAGACTGTCTTGGCTATTCTGGGTTCTGTGAAATTCCATACGCTTTTCTGAAAAAAAGACTGCTAGCATTTTGATAGGATTGTACTGACTTTGTAGATCAATTTAAGAAATACTGCTATCTTAAGAATATTATGATTTTCAATCCATACACATAGGATTCCTTTTATTTAGGCCTTTATTTACTCTCGATGATGTTGTGTAGTTTTAAGCATACAAGTCTCACATTTCTTTTTTTATATATATATTTTTCGATTACAGTTGACATTCAATATTATAGTTTTGTCTTGTTTCTTTTCTTAAAATTATTCCTATTTCATTCTTTTTGATGCTAGTATAAATGGAATTGTTTGCTTGATTTCATTTCCAGATAATGCATTCTTAATGTATAGAAATATGACTGATTTTTGTATGCTGATCTTGTATTGTGCAGTATTGCTGAATTCATTTATTATTTTTAGTAGGCGTTTTTGTGTGTGTGGGCCTCAAACAGTTTAACTCTAGTCTATCCCAGGACTCAAGTGGAATAGGTAGAACCAAAGTTTTAGCTTATCTAAATTCTCTGTATCATACAGGCAATTTGTTTTGATTTTCTACTAGTCACTGGTATAAACTATGTGTAATAATCTGTATAGAACCTATAATACTGCTATAAGCTTGCATGGTATTTGATAAATTTAATACTGCTTTAACACAAATATGAAAAACTGAATCAAGAGAAACAAACGAAAAACAAAAATATGGTTCACTGGTTTTACATCAGGCAACAATGAAACACAGGACTACTAGTAAATATTCTTTCTAAAAAATTCAGAGACTAAGTTATAAATTTAGTATTGTTATACACGTGTTACAGCATGCGTACTAAATCACAGGCCCATGAACAGTGTAAATTTCTATTTTAGATACCCAATTTGATGAATTTTTCTTGTTTTAAAAAGTATTTCTTTTGAGTAAAAAAATCTACTTTATTTGGGACGCTAATTAGATTGAGGAATATATATAATTACATTTTAGGAAATACTAAAGAACAGCACTTCACACGTTTGAAAAGACAGTTATCCTACCGTTAAGCATCGAGTTAAAAAACTCTGAAATTTAAGATGATTTTAGAGGCCTTCTATCTTTCGCTTTGAAACATCAGACTCCTAAGTCTCAAAATAAATTTAAAAAGATGGCACAGGCATAGTACTTAGATAATAAAAAGACTTTCTCAGATCTGGCAATGCGTCTTCCAGTGACCAAACTGAAATGCAATGCTTGCTATCTGACTTTCCGTAGTCTCTGGAAGCGTGACCTTAGGAAAAGAGGTTCTGAAGTCCCAGATGAAGCCAGCCACACTGCTCATCTTCCAGAACAGGAAGTGTGGGGCCTTCTCCCTCGGGAAGCTAGTGGGCAACTGCCTCACAATACTATCCCTTCAGATATTAGACAAGATCTAAAATGTAGATGTTGTCACAACCTGTTTAAAATGTGTTTCTAATGCAAGTGCTCAAAAGAGAAGTGTTAGTAAATTATAAACTTTCTAAAGGGGCTGTTTTAAATATTAAATGTTTTATTTAAAAAGGTTTAAATATAGCTGTTTTCACAATGAAAACATGCTTTATTAATCCCAATCTTTATCTTTTGGAAAGCAGGCTTGTTTTCTTTTATCCTCCGAGATGAAAATATAGCACGCACTTTGTTTTCAGCGCCTCCTCCAAACCTCTGTACAAGGAGGTGAGCGTATGGTATTCACCACCTGGGCCAGCTGAATGGATATGAATCCTTGGCTGTGTTCCTAAGAGTTCAACTGTACCCAAGGTGTCAAAAGGCTGTTACTTTCTCAGGGGCTTCAGGTTAACGAGTTTGCACTAGCAAGGCCTGTTTTCTAAAACCCGCCAAAGTGTATCTGATACTGGCAAACCCACTGTCTGTAAAACAGCTAACATGCAAATTTGCCCAGAACTTAAAATCCAGCAGTTTATTACATGAAACCATTTTATGAAATATCCAGAATTTAGAGATGCCCACGGAACCGAGAAGCTGGGCAGGCCTGGACTGCGGTTCCCTATCTCGGCAGGGCTTCTGAGCCTTCCCTGTGCCTGGCACCCTTTCTGCAATTCGGTGAAGCCTCCGGACGTCATCTTTAACATTATTAAACGCATAAAAGATATGTAGCGTTTACAAGGAAACCTATATATTAAAACAGTTTACATCGTAAACTTGTGACGTGTTTTACAGGCACGCCTCCAGGGGCTGCGGGCTGGGTTCCAGGCGCCGCGATAACGCGGGTCGGCACCTTTTCCCTGGAGGAGGCTCCGGCGCTGGCAGACGCGGCCTGCAGGTGCGCGCTCCTGCTCCGGAAAAGCTCCCGCGACGCTGAAACCGCTGCTGACACCCGCGACGGCTGCGCGAGGAAAAGCCTTGCGGTTTCCCTTAGTGACAGCGACAAATAGTACTGTGATTTGTTGCTTCTCCGCGTCATTGAAGACATTGGATTGTGGTTAAGTTTAGTGAAAACAGTGCTGTGTCTTTCTTCACATCCAAGTTCGTGGGCCACTTCGATTCCACGCACGAACTCCAACTGCAGAGGTCTCGGTGAGCGCGTCGCACCTGACCAGGCCGGGTCTACCGGTCACGACCCGTCCCCGTGCCCGGGCGCGTCCCTCGTCACGGGGGTGCGGCCGCGCCGCGTCGTTCCGTTTCGGCCATAAACACGCCGGCGGCCG
>NW_006443225.1:22625728-22683081 GCF_000325575.1 Pteropus alecto | reverse complement strand
TGCGGCCTGGCGGCCCCCGGACCACGCAGCGGGACGACGCGCGTCCGCGTGTGTGCTGCCTGCCGCGTTCCGGCTGTCCCTGTGGATCGCTGACAGTTTGACACATTCGTGTCACTTGGATGTCGTTTCGGCAAGTGAAGCATGAACTTACCTCCGTTGACGTTCGGAGCATCTTCCTAGACCTCCGAAGTCCTGGGAGCGCAGGCGCTGGCGGCCGCAGGCACGGGCCCGGTGGGCGCGGGCTGCCGGGTGGCCGCGGCGTCTCACCTTGCCCTCGCGGTGTTCTCAGGTGGCAGAGTGGGCGTGCGCACACGCCGGCCCAGGTCGCACGCCGCCAGCGAGCCAGCATTTAACTGCATGGAGGGGAGGAACACGGGTTACAAAGGGGAGCAGAGTTTGCCACCCCAAAATATGCCTCTTTGGGATATAGACTGGTTAACTTTAAGAAACTGCAGACAGGGAGAAACTCCGAAAAGCGAAGAGAAGTTAACTTTGTAGGGAACACTTGCGTCTGTAAGTGACAGGCCCATCTATAAGGGTGTCTCCGTCACTGTGCCGGGCCTGCCTGCCTTGTCAGCGGAGAAGGCCCGAGCTTAAATCTGTGTGACAACAGTTCCCCTGTTACTGTGCTTTTCCTGGCAACCTCCCATAACTGTGTCCACCCCCAACATTTTGTCTTTAGTCGAAGGTGCTATTTAAGGGGATGGCTTCCACCACTTTGGAGAGTTACTCAGTGTTCCTGGTTCTCTCCTACGAATGCAGGAGGTACACCCGTTATTAAACTGTCATTTTTTTTCTCCTGCTAATCTGTCTCATGTCAATTTGGTTATTTGTCTGGCCAGGAGAACTTTAAGGGTAAAGGAAGATTTTTCCTTCCCAACTTTTACCACTCATTTCTGTGTCTCTGCCTGTACAGTCAAGTCGTAGGCTCTGTTTGCATTACTGCGAGATTAGAGGAAAGGAACGTAGAAAGCAGTAGTCAGAGGCAAAAAATGTGAGAAGAAAGATAAGTCAAACAGTATTGATCGAGGTTTGCAACATCATCGTAGAAGTTCCAGAAAGTAAGAACAGAGAAAAATGGTTGGGTGAAACTTACAAGAAAAGAAATTTCAGAACTGAAGGGAGACGTGAGTGTGCAAATGTGTAAGACCTAGTGAGTACTGAGCAGGAAAAGGAAAAGTCTACATATAGGTGTTTCATGAAATTTAAGGATAGCAAAAATAAAGAGACGATTCTGAAGGCTTCCAGGAGCAAACACAGGTCTTCCATAAAGGAGTGAGAACAGGCTGGCAGTAGGCTTGTCAACAGGACTGGATGTTAGGAGACAAGCAATGCCGTCAAATTCCACGGGAAAATGACTTTGAAGTTGAAATCCTATACCAAGTACAGGGACGGAATGAAAAATGAAATAAAACATACACTGAGAAAGCTTTACCTCCAAATACTCTTTTTTTTTAGGATGTTACTTGAGCATGCGGGCTGGCAAAACAAGCGAGTTATCCAAGGAACTGGAGCATGTTGGCTTTGTGAACAATCGAACCCATTCAGCAAAGCAGTGAAGGTAAGTCCCAGAATGACAACTGCGCAGCAGGCCTGAGAGCCACCCATCCAGACCGCGAGCAGACCGCAGGGCTGTGAGAAAACATCCTGGGAACGAAAAAGTCCGTGGGTGCGACCGTATCCTGAAAATGTGGGAAGAGCCTATTGTATTGATGCCATAAAAGTAGACAATTCAAGACAAGTACAAAGGCTGTTGGAAGTCCTGTAGGGGTGGGGGCAAGTGACAAAAATATACAAAAAACAAGGCTAGTCATAGAATGCAGCTTGCCTGAGCAGAGAACGGTGTTTAGATCTGTAGATGCTGATTTCCAAGTTTACATCCGCCTGCAGATAAAGCAGGAATCCCTTGTCCCTGGTTACGAAACCGATTACATAAGTGTTAACCATGATACTGTGGAGGAGCAAGAGGTGACGGTGGCTGTGGCATGCAGCATGCTTACCTGACAGTGACGCGGTACGGCCTGCGGGTGAAACGAAGCAGGCGTGGGAGCACGTAATCAGTGGAAAAGCCCACAGTAGTGATGACGTGTTATAGAATTGTCTACTTCACGTAGCTGCTGTGCAACGTTCGCTTCCTCCCACTAGAGGAATCTGTAAGATAGGGTTGTTCGTTTTGTTCACTGATGAAGCTTAAGTGTCTGGAGCAGTGCCTAATACATGGTTAGCACTCAATAAATATTTGTTGAATTTCAGCGGCCCCTGAACATTTAGCTCCTTTTCCCCACAAAAGAGAAGTGTTCAGCCATGTTATGCAATATGTGTTTGGAATGTGCTAGCATTACACGTGGCTTAAAGTCTCCTTGAGGTTATAAATCTCCCCAGGCCAATGTCCTGTCTTCCAGGGCAGCGCTTGGCTATCTGGGCTGGGAGTCAGAAGATCCTGGCTTTAGTCTCGCCTTATCTGTTAAGTAGCTACACAATGTTGGGCAAGGTACGTTCTTCACCCCTCAAAGCCTCACTTACGTAATCTACGGAAGGAGGTGGCTGTAAATGAATTCCGAATTCTCGTCCTCTTATGTCACACGGTGTTACCAGTTACGAGATGGAAACGCAATGTTAATTTTGTGGTGTTTTCTATTTTCACATGAAAGCAGTTGAAACATGCAGCTGTCTGCATATTTTGAGTCGAATCTAGTAGAGTGGGTAAAAGTTACCTTCTTGGGAATCGGATTGTCTTTACTTTAATCCTCGCTGAACTGCTCCTTACCTGTGTATGAAGTTGATTAACGTCTCTCATCTTCAGTTCCCTCTTCTATAAAATGAATATTGTACCAATTTCAGAAGGCATTGTTATGTGTACTGTGAAATTAAATTAGTGCATGTAAAAACATTTACTGTAGTGCATGGTTCATGGTAAGGGCTCAGCAATTGTTAGCTATTAACTTTTTTATGAAATGTTAATCTTAGTGATAGTTTCTATTGCATAGTTTGCAGAAATAAATGAAGACCAACCAGATCAGAAAAGCAAAGGCTGTTTATTCTGAGCTTGCCATAGAGATGGAGTCAAACACTGTCATTTGCATTTTGGCAGAAACTCAAAGGCAGGCTGACCGTGGGAAAGCTTTCAGTGGAAAAAAGAGAAGTCTTCGGTGTGCCCCGCTGGGGGCTGCTGGCAAGCGGAAGCTACAGGCTGGTTAAGTAGAGTGAGGCCCCCTGGTTGGGGGTGCGTGTTTGGCCTTCTGTGCTTAGTACTAAGTTGGAAGCGGGGACAGAATATAGGGAAGCTGTCAAATCCTGGATTTTCGAGGCCGACTGTCACAGAGGTTATTGTTTAGCGTCCCAGATTGTCACTGGAGATAGCGATCTGGCCTCCTACAAGTCCGACATAGCCTGGCTTCCTGGACATTTTATTGCAGATAAAGGGACTGGTCTCCTGGGCAGGCTGCTGCAGGTTGTGTGCCAAAGTTCTGTTTTTATATATAGTCTGGCCACGGTCTGTTTGCATATTCAGTCTTTCAGGTTCATAAGAAAACGGTAAAATTTTCATTTTTTTCATGGAATTAGGCTTTCTGATATCTCAAAATAATATTAAATGTAGGGATAGTTTAACTCAATTCATAAATTTACAATGACATTGTAGTTCTAGAGTTTGTTCCAGTTAAGTGTTAACTTAATGCCAGAGTGAGATTCTGTTTGGCTGATAGTAACTAAGACTTATTAGCAGTTGTCAAGAATATGGACCAGAGAAAAATGAATTGCTTTAGTTTTTTTTAAATCAAATTTATTTAATTGATTCAAATATTGATAGTTTGTTGGTATAAACCTATCCAGTCAGCATCTTGCAAAGTGCATTACCTTCCCTTAATCCGTTTTACCCATAAAAAGGCTTAGAACAAATATAACGATAGATATTCTCTACCTAATCTTCCTCATCAAGCGTGTTTGCCCATTAGATCAGAGAAGACTCAGATTCCCACAGAGGTGTTTTTGGAGAGAGACTCACTTCCTACGTTTCCCTCCAGAGGCTTCAGAACTTCAGCGTAGGCCTCGAAATAGGATCGTTTCATAAGAACGCTGCTGTTATTTTTTTCATGTTAAAATGTAGTTTTGTTATTTTGCTCCTAGCTGTATTCTTTTAGTTTTAAAAAACTATTTGGCCTCCCCAGTTAATCATGTGGCTCTCGGAGTCTTCAGAGGTACTTGCCCACTCACAGCGACGTATTCGAAGATTCTCTCGCCTGGCAAGCTTCAACTACTGTATTTTGCACTCATTTCCTATAAATTTGAAAGGAAAAGCTATTATGTCAAATACATCACAGTTCAGATTATTTGGAAAGAAAACCTGAATACCTGTCATTACGTAGTTTATTCTTGATATATTCCAATGGTACAAGAAGAGGAATTGTTAATCTAGCATTTTAAGGCATTTAAAATTATAAAATTATTTTAAAATAAGACAACCAATATTTATGTAATGGTGATATTATCAGATATGTAGTATTACTAAAATAACAATATATCTGTCCTTGTTCTTAGTCTTAAAATAGATTATTATAAATCCCCCAAATAGTGGCTTGAATTATAAATGTAAACATATAGTTATAGCTTAAATTCTATTTTAGAATATGTACCAGTCATGGCAGTTAAAGCAGTCATTCGCTGTAACTCAAATGTTTGATAGGGTTGTTCTTTTGGGGGGTTACCAAGGAATGTGCTTATTCGTGTGTATTTTATGTTAATTTATGAACCATATTAGAAATCAATTAAAACTCATGCTAAGTGTATCAGAAATTTAGTACGGCACCCAGGGCTCAGGACCAGAGTTTGGAATCAGTTTCTGTAAAACACATCCAGCCTCCTCCTGTAATGTGGGGAGGGGGTGCTAATTTTCCTTCCTGTATGAAAATACTATGTATATGCAAGAGTTTACCTCCAGAGTTAACTAACAAAAGACGCCAGCACTTTAGATAAAGTAATGAGATAAAGGAGATTTGAAATGAATCTACTCAGTGTTTCTTTCCTTATGAGTATGTATTTTATTGGTAGAAAGATTCAGTTTGACTCCTTTACAAATCTGTCTGTGCTTATTTAAAATATTGTCTTCTTTCATTGTGATTTATATTCCTTTCTTTCTTCCTTATAAGTATTATGTCAAAATATCTTTCGGATACTATATGGCATCTTTTTTCCTAGTCCTTGGTGAACAAATTCTTGTATTTGTTGTGTCTGTTAGTACTTTCTCGCAGTGATTCATTTCCTCAAGTGGATTAGAATGTCCAGCTATAAATTCATCTTGAGCAGGGCTTGGTTTGGGGGTTCAGGCTGTGTACTTGGGATGTAGGATCCTAACCACATTTGCGTCTGCCCAGACTGGACGGGTCTCACCATTAGACCAGTTATCTGTGAGCGTCATTGCAGCTGAGCAGACACATGGATTGGACCCCACAGCGCCCCCCATGGGTGACTTCCTTTCCTCCCAGGCTTCCTCATAGTCTCCTAGGCAGGATCAGTGCTGAAGTTTTTCCATTTTATGGAAAAGTCAGCTCCTTAGGACTCCTGATCATATGCGGGAAGTTTAGAGTTAGGTCTCTCGTCTGGGACACATTTCATCCATGTTTATCAGAGTCCCAGCACCCCACTCTGTCATGAAACTGGTTTCAGCAAGTCCACTGGCTAGAAGGACCTTGTAATTTATCATCTCAATCAGGACACTTTGAAAATGGGGAGGGGCATGATTATTAATTACTCTGAGGCAGTAGATGTCAACCAAGCCTGCCCTTAGCATGCCTGTACCTGTGCGGTGACACTTCAGTCACCCTAAGGGGCGAGCTATTTTGGCTTCCGCTTCTGCTCATTAATCATGGCCCCGCGTTTTCCATTCCTTTATTTCCACAGTCTGGAGGGGTCACGGCGCCCCACCCGTCACCAGAAGTGTAAGCACCAGGGTCCACTGCCGCCGGCACACGGTGTGTTCGACCTCGTGGAGTGCGGGTGGCCTTCTGATTCACAGACAGTAAAATGTGGAAAATGTGTACTGTAGGACCAATGAGATATTGTCTGTAATGGTAACAAAATTTTAACTGCTGATATCTTTTGATCCTCTTGCTAGCAACAATCTGTTGCTAGGAGTCTATCTTGAATAAATAATGATAAAGGCAGAAAGTTCTGTGTACAGAGATGTTCACAGCAATGTTATTTATATATGTAAAAATTAAAATATTTTCTGTTTCTGGCAACAGGAACATTAAATAAACATGATAAATTCACTCAGAAGGCAAAACACAGATATGCAGTAGGACTTCATTGCTATATATAAAAAAATACCCAGAACTTAGTTTGCAAAAGAATACATCAAAATGCAAAATGTTATCTATCATTAAAATAAAATTTTTTAGAAGTCATCATTTGTGTTAGGGTGGTTTGGGCTATGTTTTTGCTGTTCAGTATATTGAATCTACATTTTCTTTTTAAAATTACACATTTTCTAAAAGTATATACTACTTGTATTGATTTAATATTATTTGGTGTTTTTATTTAATGAAAATCTCAACCGCATATTGTATAAGACGGTTTTAACCTTTAGGGTTTTTTTATTATCACATGCTACAGGCATTTTAGTGATTTTAAAAGCCCGTAAATAGAAAAATGTTTATCAGAAGGTTTAATATGTCTATTTCTTCCCAAGATTTTTAGTCGACCCCAAACTAATTCTTTCAGAAACTCAGAAGATAACATTTCAGTCTGAAAGTACCCTTGCAAATTGATTAGTTCAAGTCCCTTTTTAGTTCCGAGCATTTGTCTCTCCTCGGTGATGGGGTAGCAAGGCAGGTCATCACTGGGCGGTGTTGCCTGCCTAGTCCTGACCGCGCGTGGACTCAGGGACTCAGCGCGTGGACTCAGGGACTCCTCCCACCGGTTCTCGCCTGCGACACTGTCGGTGTCACCTTCCCTGTCTCTCTCTCCGTTACAGTTCACGAAAACAGCAGCCAGGGATCTGAGCCAGGCCTGTTGTCACACCTCCTCGTAAGTACATTCGTCTCCCTGTGTGGTCTGGAAATTCCAAACCCAAGAGCCATCAAAACAGAGAAGGGCATGAGGTGTGCTTCAGAATCTAGGTTGCTAACGACCTGTCCTGGGCTCAGGGAACCAGAGTGTTATGAATTATCAGCGTGTTGGCAACATCCGTGTCCAAATGCAGGTATAGAAACACATTCTGGCGTGAGAGAAGATCTGTCTTTTACTCACACTCTGTTATTCACACTGACATTGCTTCCCATAGTGTCTGGATTAGCTAAACAGTGGTATTTTTCACGTACATCAGTTCAGTGTGTTGGCGTCAGCGTGGTGTTAGGATCTGGAGTCACGTGGTGGACTCTGCTTTCTCGCCCTTGGTTCAGGGATCCCTGGCAGGTCGTTGAAATCCTCCAAAGCTTGGTTTGCCGGGTTGTACATGAATAAAATGACAACATTTACGGGAGGAGAGATCAGGCCTTTGGGCGGATCGCTGTAATTTGCCTCATGGACAGCGTGATAAAACATCTCTACCTCTGGTCTAGAAACTGCACACAGGCCGCCATCCTCCCCGCCTGCATTGCGAAAGAGACACCTGCCTCATGAGTAAGGTCAAAGTTTACAAACTGGTTTTGCCAGGAGAGTGCTTGGGGACAGAAAGTACGCGGGGACACTGTGTGCTGTTGTGGCTGTGGACATGCAAAGTCAGAAGCTCCTCCGAACGTGGTGGCCAGGGCACCGGCTGCCTCGAGGCCGGCGGGGAGGGGCGTGGCACGGCCCATGACTTCACATGCGCTGTTGCCTTTAAGTCTGCGAGGGCAGGTCGCCGCCCCGTGGTGGGTAGCAGTGTGGACATTGGGCCTCGGGTCCAAACTATGATAGCTTGTGCCTTTTTAATGGGGACTGTCACTATACAAACTTCCAGACTAAACGTCTTTCCATTTTAACTTGACGGGAATACAAGCTTCTCCCAGATGCTCCACTGTGGAATGAGAAGAGCAGCCTGAGCAGCTGCAGCTGAATAAACTGTGCACCTGGGTCAGAATGAGTGTCAAAAACTTCTGTCTCTCCATTATTAGATGAGCCATGTGAAGCCATACCTCACCCAAGTCAAACCATTCCCAGTAGAAAATATTTTACAAGGAGAATATTGAATATTTGGTTTTACAGAATAGTTTTAAAATCTTAGGTGTTTATTAACACTGGTTTCTGAGTTCCCATGAATCTTCTTTTATTTCAAGAGTTTCATGACACCCTCTCCCCTGCAAAAAGAAGAAAAGGAAAAAAGGCCAGGAAGGCGGCCCCATGGGCGAGTGGGCCCCGTCTGACTCCGGGGCCGACTTTCCGAGTCAGCGGAACCAAGGCCAGCTCACTGGACGTGACGCTGCCCGCTTGGGCCACCTGAGCGCGGCCTGGCCCCGCGTCCGGTTAGACCAGCGACTAAGCAGCAAGTGGGCATTCCATTCCAGGGTGGGCCGGGTGACCTCGCGCTCCTTCCCCAGCTGTGGGACAGTCACTTTCAGCTCAGCTGCTGGGAAACAAGGAAGTTTCTGCTCTGTGAAAACTATAGCTCAGGATTTTTTTTGGGGTGGGGGAGCGTTTTGGCAGGACTTTTATTTATTTTTTTAAATTTTTTATGCCTACAGCACCCGGTCTTCCCAGGCGGTCTCCCATCCAAGTACTAACCAGGCCCGACCCTGCTTAGCTTCCGGATCAGACGGGATCGGGCTCGTTCATGGTGGCAAGGCCGTAGACCTTGGCAGGACTTTTGTTGATTGAGAAAAAACGAAAAAATTTTCACAATGTGCTTTATTTGAAATATTAGGTATTTCTGTATATTCAAAAAAAATTTTTTTATTAAACGTTTATGCTTTGTTAAGTACCAGAGATATGAAAATCAGTATTTTGCTTTCCTCACGGAATGCACAGGTCAGTGCGTGGACATGTGCGCATGGTGGGTACATGGCCATCGCAGCCTCTGACCCCGCAGGGACCTGGGCTGCCTCTGCCGTCCCTGCCAGTGCGGACACCGCCAGTCCGTCTACCTTACAATGTTACTGAGGAGGTGAAAATACACGTCTGCAAGTGTTTTAAACACGTCTTTTAGTAACGTGGCCCAGCATGTGATCTGCCTGAATTGTGTCCCTAGGGTTAGAGTAGGGGGCGCTCGCTAAAGGGAGGGGTCCAGGCTCCACCCCACACCTGCCCTGTAGAGTGTCAGGGAGCGGAGCCGGAGCTGCGCTTGGTAACGGCGTGATTCTCAGCACGTCGATTCGAAAGCTTTGTTTTATTCGGGTGTTTCACACGGTTATCATCAGGCCGCTTGGGACCCGTAACCTGCCTAGGTCCTCGGCATGTAGGGGAGACAGGGCCCCCTCCAGTTACCTCTAAATCTCGTTCCCTTCTTACCACTTCACGTTGTTTCTTACACGGAAGGATGAAGTGGATGGAAAGTACTGTTTTTGTCGGCAGGAGACACTGACTCTTGTGAGAAACGTCACGTGAGTGACAGACTGCCCCGAGCCGGGCGGGGCAGACCATGGGGGGTGGCCCCTCGACTCCTACCTGCTCCTCCAGTCTCCCTCCAGAGGAGCCCCCTGCCCCCCACAACTAAACAGACGTTTCGACGGTGGAGGACTTGCACGTGACTGACTTTTCTGAGAGTTCGCTTCCGTAGCTGAGCTCTCGGGCCATCACGGTTCCCACACTGTGTCCCTCAGCGCCCTCAGACTCACGGGGCTCCATGGGACATTTAAAGTTCCAAGGCAGTGTCGTCTGTGCAAAGCCCTAGCTCGAGGTGGCTCACAGTTCTGTAGAATGTGCTGCATCCCTTTCTGTTATATGACATCTTTATGAGACCATTGTAGCTGCCGCTGTGATGAGAAGCAGTTACCGCCACGTGTAACCAGGAAACGCAGGCGGCGTCCAGCCTGGTCCACGGTCTGAGAGGCTGCCCAGTGCCCAGCCAGCTCGCACGTCCCTGCCGTCAGTGACAGCGGTCCTTTCTGGGCAGAGTAATAGTTCTTCTAATTTATGGGCATTGTTTTTCCAAACAGTGACTATGTTAAGACGACACACATATCGATCGCGTTGCTCGGACTCGACTTAACCTAACCCCGAGGCGTTCGAAACGGTGCGACGGAGCCGCGGAGTCTGGGAACTTCTACATTGGTTGACGGGAGAAAACAATCTGATTGGAACTTTAAACCCAGTTAAACACGTGTGTTCATAGAGAAGCCGCTCATGTCCTCAGCGTCGGAAGGCAGCGGTGGCTACGCTGAGGGCCCAGACGTCCTGGGCCTTCCCGGACACGACGGGTCAGGACTGGCGGGGCCCGGCGGTGGCCTGCGCACGGCTGTCCTTCCTGACGTGGGACCGTCTTCCCGACATCCCTGCATCCGCCCCACACCGTTCTGACCTCTTGGACTCCCCCTTCCCGGGACTGCGAGCCTTGGAGGGACAGGGATGTGGAGAGGGAAAGGCCGCCCACCTCCCCACTTGCCACTGGCTTGCACCTGTCACTCAACACAGAGATTATTCAGCACATTATTATTATTGCATTTCTGCCTCTTCTGGGACTTTCACTTCATTATTTTTCAAGAAACAAAAGTAAAAACCAGGAAAGACTTGGTTTCATTTGTACAGTCTGCTCTTGCTTGGTGACAGGCGGCCGTGTGTGGGACATGGGGCGACAGGCTGCCTTCCTGGCCTCTCGTCTTGTGAGACGGGCATAATGCCTGCTGCAGAGAGTTGCCGACAGGACCTGCTGTGCATGAGGCAGGTGGCACGGGGCTGGGCACATCTGAAATGTCCAGGAAGCACGGCTCTCCCGCCTCGGGCCTCCTGCTAAGCCCACCCTGCAGACGCCGTCATTCTCCTGTGGTCACGGTTTCAGTCCGTCACAGTCAGCCGCAGTTTGAACATACCAAATGGAAAGTCCCGGAAATAAACAATTCTTAAGTTTTAAATTCCACGCCGCTCTGAGTAGTGTGATGAATCCTGCTCCATCTTACCCAGGACGTGACTCACCCCTCTGCCCAGCGTCTCCACGCAGTATGCACGGCCCGCCCCGGTCTCGGAGCGGCCATCTCGGTGACCAGAGGGACTGTCTCGCTGTCGCAGTGCTGTGGTCGTCACCCTTATTGTGCTTCATGTCGGCCCCAAAGCCAGTCACGTAACTATTATTACAGTGTATTGTTATAACTGTTCTGTTGCTATTGTGCTAACCTCTTGCTGTGCCTTATAGATCGAATTGCATCGCGGGTGTGTATTTATAGGGGAAACATGTGGATCTGGGGTCTGGTGCCACCCGCGGTTTCAGGCACCCCCTGAGGGTCTTGGGCGTGTCCCCGCCGATGAGGGGGCGGCTGCATCTGCATTTATAACACCAGGAAGCGGAGCCCATGGAACGTCTCCGGCTTGGAGACGGCCATTCTGTCTCTTCCGCCTTCTCGGATGAACTGTTTTGTCTACGAGTTGCTTGGCTGCTTCCCGCTGCATCGGGAGGGGCTCCGATGATGGCACTTGACCCTGTTCCGTGGGAGGGGGCCGCACGCTTGCCCTGGTTCTCTCGGCGCCCACACTGCCGTGCGTGCTGCGGAGGACACATTTGCTCTGCGCTCTCTTGACACAGCTCTGAGCTGTTCTGTCTTTGCTCATACTCAGAGTCACCTCGTCCCTCCTCTCGTTTTTCTCTATCCAAAATTTACACCTCCCTTTAACTGTGCCGCGGTGGCGGTGGCGGTGGCGGTGGCGGTATAGTGGTGAGCATAGCTGCCTCCCTCGAATTGTGCCTTTTCCGATCATCCCATCTTTCTGGGGTTCTCCCCAGCCTGCACCCCCTCCGCAGCTGTAGTCTGGATGCTCACGTAGCACGTGGAACATCCTGTCACCTGAGGCACATTTTTAGCTCCAGTTCTGTGATGATCTGCAAGCGGGTCTCTGTGAGACTTGGCTGCGCAAATCCAGGACTACTGCCCCGCACCCCCCTGCTTCTGTCCTCATTGCACTGGGCCTTGCAGTAGTAAATTCTTAACAAATTCTTGCTGAATACTTTGGGTCGATTGCAAAAGATTCAGTATGTGACATACTTGGATAAGCACAGATAAAGGGAAAAAGATAAAATGTCAGCTAGTGTCCTAAACGAATTCTGTTCATCTGTCAGATGGGAAAAGTTTCCCCCAGAACTGATTTCGTTAGAGTGTGTCTTGCTAAAACGAAGTGAAAGCCTTTCTTCATCTTCGGCTTGTGTTGGTCTGAAGGAGGAGATGAGAGATGGTTGGCCCCTGGGTGAAATGCCGCGACACAATCAAGTCGATGGTCAGCAAAACAGAGGCTGATGTGCAGCACGCCCAGTGCTTAGAGTGAGTCGGGCAGCGCTTCGTGCCCTGCAGCCATGTCAGTTCACGTGACCCACACGCTGGCCATGCAACGCAGGTGTATTCTCATTCCTGTTTCGTAGATGGGGTCACCGAGACAGTGTTTCGGAGACCTGCCTCCAGTCTAGAGCGGACGTGTTAGGCCAAATAACAGCCTCCCGAAGACGTCCATGTCCTCATCCCCAGACCCTGCGACTGTCACATTGTCGAAGGGGCTTTACAGGTGCGATTAAGTTTAGGATCTTGAGATGGGGAAATTATCCTGGACATCCAGGTTCTTAAAAGAGGGAGGCAGGAGGGTCCGAGGCAGAAGAAGGAAGTGGCAGCAGGGAGCGGGAGCCGGAGCTGGCGCGGTGCGCCCCGGAGCGGGAGGACAGGCCGGGGGCCGAGGCCGTGGGCCCCTGCGAGCTGGAATGCGGAGGACCTGGCCGTGCCCCGCAGCCCTCCGAGGAACATGCCCTGCCCGCCGGGACGTCTCCCCCAAGCCTCGTCCCAGACTTCCGGCCCCCAGGGCTGTCCGAAGAAGTCTGTCGTTGGAAGACACTGAGCGCAGGACGGATGCAGCGTGTGCATCTGTTCCCGAGGAGCTGGGTCTGCAGGGGAAGCGGGTGAAGCTGCGGAGACAAACTGTTCTGGGCGCTGCGGGGGGAAGGGCGCAGGGAGGAGGGCGAGCTCAGGGCGTGGCCCACGGAAGAGCCGCGCGGCCCTCTCAGGCCTCGTCCCCACCGTGAGGCTCGGCGTGGGCGGCCACCCCAGCCGTCTGCGCCTGGCCTTGTCGCCTGTGAACAAGGATGGCGTGCCACGCCTGCTGTGGGACGGAGGGCGGCGGCCGAGGTCTGTCGCCCTGTCCCTTCCCAGGCCGAGGTCTGTCGTCCTGTCCCTTCCCAGGGCCCCGTGCCCTTTCCTTTGTGCCTCGGGGTCCTGCGTCCCCACCCGCAGGCGCACGCTCTCTCCTGTGCCAGCGCATTGCAGGGTCATCCTGCGCTGGGTCAGAGCACCCGGACGCGTGGGTGACCATCCCCAGTGACCTGGGGCTCTTACTTTGGTTATGGCTCGTCCCTTCGCTAGAAGTCAGGCTTGTGAGAGAATATGTGTGATGTTACTATCCTTTTTACTCTTATTTACAAGGCTCATTCCATTCTGTTATTTCTATGAGGCCTTGAATTTTATTTTTGTTCAAAACCCAGTAAATGTTTACTGTCTTCTAAAACTTTCATCTGTTGTTTTTTTTTTTAACAGCTTGAGTCCCAGTTCAGTCCCTTTGGCCGTAAGTGGCGGTTCGAAGATGGAGGTCTCCCTCGTTTTAAGGAACGCGAGCGTCACCAGAGGTGAGCTCGTGGGCCGCTCGCCGTGCTGGCGGCACAGGGGTAAAGAGGGTGGCGCGGGGCCGAGGGCCGGGCCTCGTTGCCGGTCGCTGCGCTCACGCCCCGGGAGACGCCTCTGAGACACTGGGCTGGCACAGCTCAGGCCTCGCGTTCCAGTCTGCTCTATCTTGGACCTTGGCAAAGAGCGAGCCCCTTCAGGAGCTTTCAGGGAAGTGTGTGTGTCATCTTGACAGTGGCGCCACAGACACAAAGGCGTTTTTGTTTGCTCCAAACACCGTGAAGAGTGTGAGAGCTAATGCTTTCGGTCGCTCTCATTCTCCAGGAGAAATAATGGTGCCGGCCTGTTCGGAAGCCGCTTTCACACAGCGCAGCGGGCTGCAGGCCGCCCTCGCGGTGCCGTGACGCCCGCGTGCTGTGACGTGCGGGCTCTGAGAACGAGCAGTGCGTGCGGGCCCCTCTGGTGGCGATGATGCAGATGCATCCAAGGACTGTGACACTCGCAGTTCAGCTCAGTTGCTTGTAATTTCATTAACTTACTTCCATTCTACTTAATTTTATATAACAGGTATTTCTCGAGTCAGGAAACATTTAGTAAAACTATAACTTGAAAAGATTATTTACTAAAAGATTCTATATTAAAAATGGAAATTCTAATAACCGAAAACGCCTCATGCGATCATAGCCTAGTGTGAAGAAGATTTCAGCTCAGTTTGTTTGTATGAGGCAGCCCCTCCCCGCAACGCGCACAGACGCTCACACGTGCCAGCTCTGTTCCCAGGTGCTGGCCTGACCCCCAACCCGTCCGCCTTTGTGATGTGTGTTTAGTTGTCCCAAGAGATAACATGGACCTGGCTGGGAGTTTTGCTTTCAAAACAACTCATCTGACCTATCGGCTGTCTCACGCTTTGTATCTATAATTAAATATAAGAAAATCACAAGCCGCAATAGGTACCGGAACAGAAGCATCTCGGACACTCACTGTTTCCATAGCACGTGGCTGAAATCTCTCCACAGTCTTTCTGGGACCCGCTCGTACAAACGTAGCACCCTGATACTGTGAATGTATGTTCTTCACTGTTGCTAAACTGGTTGGTTCTCTGTCAGACACACCCTTATTTCTCCCTCCCTCCGTCCCTCCCTCCGTCCCTCTCTCCTCCATCCCTCCCCCGCTCCTTCCCAGACTGGCGTGCACCCCTGCCCTTCTTGTCAGCACCCTTGAGGATCAGCTCGGACCCCACTCCCTCAGCAGACGTTTAGCTCAGGAAGCCTCGCAGCGTGCGGAGCATGTGCCACACGCATCCCTCACTGCGCAACTTCAGCACATGCTGACGGGGGCGGGGCGCCTCAGGGGGACCACCGTGGGCTCACCCGAGCGGGGCAGAAGTACTCCCTCTCCCCCTTGGGGTGCCCCTGTGTTCAGGGTGGGGTGCTGTTCACTGGAGGTTACCTGGCCACTGTCAAAATATTCCCCCAGACTCCGATTTTGCCGAAATGAGTAGGTTCTGATACTTCTAAGAATGTGACACCATAAAAGTTATTTTTAGATTTTCTTATGTTTAGGAAAATTGAGCATTTAAAATTAAGATTGGTAAAAATTGCCAATTTTTATTACTGAGGACACAAAAAATAATGTATCTTGAAATTTCACATAATTTATATCTTAGTTTTTTAAACACTTGCACATCTATCATCTTATTTCATCCTTCGTACAAATTCACAAGCATTATTTCTCAAGTGGGCATTAGGGGGCCAGGAGTGAGTCTCAGAGAAGCGCCCTCAGCTTCTCTTTTCCGTAGGTACCAGGGAGCCACGAATGGGGGCCTTCCTGGTGTCCTTGTGATTTGTCCCTCACTTGGGATGGCCCGAGGAAGGTCTTACTGCAGACACCGTGCTGGGTTAGATGTCTCTGCCCCTTCCTGTGCCACAGCTGTTGTCAAAGATGCGAGTGTGGCGGGGGAAGGACACGAGGGAAGGGAGCCAGGGCCAGGTGGGGAGGCTGACGCCGGGAAGGGCGCGCGGGCAGGCCATGCGGCGGGGCAGAGGGACGTGCCGTCGCGGGCTCACTGCCAGGAAAGAAGGGGAAAGAAGGTTCCCCTGCGCGTGTGGGATGCGTTCCAGGGGGCGCCGGGCCATCAGCAAGGGGAGGGGAGGCGGTCCCCACTAGGGTCAGGAATTCATGAGTCCCTGCAGATGCGCACCACGCAGCAACACGCCGCTCTGGGAGCCAGTGCTAAGGGGTAGCCCGCCTTGTCCCCAGAGGACTGGGGAGCAAGCTCCTCCCGTTTCGCCTCTCACGTACTTTCGGACAAGGCCTTGCGTTCAATGTAATTGAGCTACTAAATTTAATTACCACTCTCGGATACTTACTGAGAACCTGTCATTAATACCCCCTGGACAGTGGAGAAAGACTGATTGCAATACAGGAAAATGATGCCTGCCCTGGAGAAGTTCACAGCCTGTAGGAAGCAATGATTCAATTGCAGGTGCCTCTAAAGATGGTACAGACTTCTGACGGCCACTGGTAGGATATCATTTATTTTCAGGGCATTGTGTCATGAAACCATTTATTTAATGGATTGTTGGACACCAGAGAGACAGGCCGGTCACCGGTATTCCCCGATGCTAGTCTGATGACTTCGAGAAAGGAAATGACATGACTGAGGCATGACTTGTGCTTCGTGAGTTCATGCTGACTTGGAGTGATCACCGCTTCCCTTTTCCCGTCTTTAAGATCTGGAGAATCTTACGCACCTTCCTAAATGTTTGGTTGCCATCTGTATTTCATTTTTAGTAGGTTCAGAACTTCCTAGAATCTCTCTGAAGATATTAAATACATTTTAATCCCGCGTTTTATTTCGTGTCGTGTTTTGTATTTTCTCGGGGGAGCTCTGCTTATGGAGTTGAGTGGTTTTCTTCCAGCTTCTTGGCCGTTTGGTCACGTTTGTAGGTGAGACCCGTCCCTGAGCAGCGCTGGTGGCCAAGACAGTAAGACATCTCATTTGCCTGGCTAGAAGCACAGGTGTGGGTCAGATCAGCGCTGCCTCCAGGACGTGTGTGTGGCAGAGGGCAGGCGTGCTTTCCCGTAACCTGGGAGCATGGCTGTCCGCAGGACGTGCAGCTGTCCTCCGCCTGCGACGAGGCCCCGGTTCTCTGCACCTGCCGTCCATTTTGGAGTCTCGTGTGAAAACACCCTGTCCACAGTGTGAGCACGTCGCCATCAGCTTCAGGGGGCACAGAACAGGTGCTGCCTCTGTGAGCAGCCTGGCGCTGTCCAGCGCGCGCTCCTCCCCGCCGGCCTCTGCGTATTCTGCAGAATTCTGCTGGGAAAACGCATTTTCCAAGTCCTCTTTCCTGGCTCTGGACATGGGGGCAGCTTGGCTCTGTCCCCCGTCAGCACCGGTCCCCCCAGAAGCTCCTCGCTGCTCCAAGGGACCTTTAGCAACAAACCCCTTCTGAATTTTCTAAAACGTATTTAGATGCATTGACGTTTCTGTGGGACTTGGGAGGACGTAAATGCATGTATTCGTCCCGCCAGCTCTGGCGAGAAGCCACCCACTCTTCTTGGGTCCCTGGCGATTAGCGTTCCGGGGGGGGCGGCCACAGCCACCATGCGGCATGTGGCCTTCAGAAGGGAGTCTCTGGTCTGGCCCTGAGCTGGCGCGGCCTGTCGTCTCTCATACCCGTCGTTCCCTGCGGTTCCCCCAGGGTGACGGGCGGCAGCCCTCTGCCCACGCGCGCGCCCCGCAAGGCATCGCACTCGCACGCCGGGCATGGTAAGCAGCCTTGGCCTCCCTCACCTGCCACGGGGACTCCGTTTCCTTCGGTGTGCTTGTGCCGCCCTCTCACGTGGGAGAGAAGAAAGTCAGGAAGCTGTGACGTTGGCTAAGCGTTCGCCAAGGATGGGGAGACCCTTGTCTTTCTTACCTCCAGCCTTTCCTTCTTTTCTCCGGGCTAAACTGATTTCCAGCCTCTGCGTTCCTGGCACTATTCATCGAGGTCCAGCCTCGACTCCAAGTTCGTGATTTCGTCCCTGGCCCCGTTCCTTCCCCATCCGCCGGAGGTCTGCGTGTTGAAATAGCTCGCTGCACCGCGTTAGTGAGAGCCGGGTCGGAGAGTAAGTGCTCATTGCTGGCGCGATACCCAGTGTGGCCAGTGTGGCCAGCAGACTCTGGACAGTGCCCTGAGGCAGCTCAGTGCAGCAGCTCTCCACTGGGGCGCACTCCCGCGTCACTGTCACCAGAGGTCCCTGTGACAACTGTGCTAACTCTCCCCAGGCTCTTTGTGGAGCTGTCCTCCTCCTCCCTCGGCTTCCTCATTGCTGTGCTCGCGACGCCCGCGCCCCGTCTGGCCCCCGTCTCCCCTGCTCCAGCGTCTCCTCTCCTTCCGACAAAGGCTGTACTCTTCGCGACATCCAAGTAGCTACTTTTATGGAACTTAATGCTGAAATTGGAAAGGAAAGGAAGCGACCAAGTCCCAGCGGGCCAAACTGCAGGGTACTCCACGCTCCAGAGGGAGTGGCAGGCGTGACGGGCCCTTACTGACCTGCTTCCGACTGCGTTGTAAAGCGTTTCGTTGCCGTTAAATCAGTGAATGCAGTTCACAATACTAACGATGGTTCGATGGTTCGATGGTTCGTAAGTCACGGCAGGGCTCCGGGGGACGTGCGAGGTCTGCCTGGGCGCCCTGCTGTGGGTGGCAGGTCTACTGTCTGTGTATGTTTCACCTCTTCTGATCACGCGAAATGGATTTTATAGGGTGCCCTCCATGGCCCTCAGCGAGGCTGGTTAACGTCCTAGTGTGCGTCGGCGTGGGAGATGGGGCTGGTCGGGCCGGCAGTGGTTGTAGCTACGGTCTGTTTTCAAATCTTGACCAGTTCTTAAAAAAAGTTATTCGAACACATCTGTATCACTGTAACTGAATGTGTTTTTATCAGTAAAAATGGCAATTTTTTTCTTAGGATGACTGTAATCCCTGTTCATTTATTTAATTTGGAAAATACAGACAAGGAAATGGAAGAAACAACACCTTTAATCCCATTACCCAGAGGCAGCCTTTGTTTGTCTTTTTCTCCATTTTCTACCAAACGGCATCATATCAAGCATCCCATCTGTAACTCGTTTCTTCCACATAACAATAGTTAATATCTTTTGATATCAGTATTTATCTAAAACATGAAAAGGTGGTGATCCTCAAACTCTAGCTTTCATTACCATGAAACTAATGAAACTTAACCTTTAAGGCCACTCACGCACCCTGGAACAGGCTGCACATGTGTTCTCATAGTCATATGTTTTTGTAAAATTTGCAGAAGTAAGATACTTTAATTTTTTTTCCCTAAAGAGAGCCCTTCCAAATTTTAGAAGCTTTAGGTCACACGAAGTCTGGATTTTTCCCTGATGGTGAGTCCTTTGCTTTCCCGTTTCCATTCATTAACAGACTTTTGAATATGTCGTATGGGCTGCGAGGTTCTGGGCCCCCGGGCGTGTCAGTGAGCAGGGCTGCAGGGGAGTCGAGCTTTCTTGGCGCTTCGGCTGCGGCGGGGGAGGTGGGCAGCAAACGTCAGCAGCAAGTGCTCGCCTGGTGTGTTAGCAGGTGATGCGGGCTGTGGAGGCGGCAGGGAGGAGGGTAAAGGAGACGGGGCATTTGGCAGAGGCGGAGGTCAGGGAGAACTGAGAAGGCGGGGCAGGCTCGTCCTCAGAGAGAAGAGGACATCTGTGCTAGGACAGAGCCGTCGTTTTCAAGGTCATTCAGACATCCTTTTAGCGAGGTTAGCTTTACAGGCATTGCGAGTTCTTCATGATGACACACTACTTTCCAGATGACATAATTCTATAGGCGATATCCGTATACGTCCTGAAATTCTTTGCCTGCTTAAAGGTCTGTGTTTTACAGTTGGTTAATGTGATGAATAAGACCACATTATGAAGTTTTACCTTGAACCGAGATTAAATACATATAGGCCACAACTGGTTGAAGATTTTGTTTTAAATGCAGTTTTGCTTGCTAACAACGTAACGGTCATACTAACATGAAATTAATAGGTTTTAAATGGAAATTAGAGAAACAGCTGTCCAGATTTCTTGACCCTTTCACAATGTTTTACAAGAAATTCTGTAACCTCGACTTTAAAAATACATAATGGAAGACTCATTTAGCAAGCTCGGCCCACAGATGGTGAGTCTGATACTTGCCACAGCTGCAGAGGCCCACCTTTGAATGACATGGGGGCTCCCAAGTTCAAAGGTCATGGGTGTACATCGTGAAAAGCAAACAAACTCATCAACATAATATAGTTTCTACTAAACCTAAAAATTGGTGGCCCTTTTAAATAAGCCTATTTTTACAAGGTATATTGATGCATCGTTTATATATAAAATTCCTGGAACGACGCAGCAGATTGTTAACAGTACTTATTTTTGTGCTCATCTGTACCTTTTAACTTTTTCAATTTTGTGCACATGTTGCTTGAATAAAGATGTAGTTTTTATATTTTCCATGTTTAACCTCTTCTTCCTACGCAATCTCAGATACAGTCCTCACGCCTGAACTTGATGGAAAGTGTCAGGGCGATGTCTTTCTCCTCACTTCCTGGGGACGCTTTTGGGCAGTTGTCCTCCTTCCATCCCTTGACTGTCTGTAACTCCAGTTCTCTCAGTCGTGCGTGGCCTGAGGGACACGGGGACACCCATTGCCTCTCTTCTTTCGTTGATAGGTCCGGCCTCTGTCGACGGTGTCTGTCTTTGTGTCCACTCCTCCGAGCGGAGCGTCCGTGTCCTCTTGGCTCAGCCCACGCGGAGTCTTCTTAGGACAGCCCAGGGCAGCCGTGTTTTCTCTTCCTTCCAGGTGATGAATTCTTGTTCAGTGCAACGCGTCCTGGTCTGCAGTGGCAGAAATCTGAGGCCACTGCAGAGAGCAGGTGACGCCCGGGCCCTAAGGACCCACGCCCGATGCCGCGGCTCTGGGTGGCCAGGCCGGAGACGCAGACCTCACTGCAGGGCGCACCCCCAAACCCAGCGCCGGGGGTGTGAAGCCCAGCCGAGCCGCAGTCTCATGACACTCGAGGTTTATTTAGAGAAGCGAGGGGACATGACAGAGCGTGTGTCGTTCGGCTTCTGGAATTGCTGCGGTTCCTCATGGTGCAGGGTTCGCTGTGTGACAGACAGCTCACCGTCAGGCCGGGTGATGCACGAGGATTGTTTACAGTGTTTTTTTTTTTCAAAAATGCACTGGGGATTTTCACAGAAATTTCTACTTTACTGAAAACCTTTTATTTCCTCATTTTCCTCTTATTGCCCATAATATATATTTCATGTATATCTGCAAGTTCCTCTCTTCCGTCGTCTGCACAGAAACATGTTTGTTGCTCCATGGTGGAGAGCAAGTTCAAAGAGATGCCGCAGTGGAAAGGTCACAGCCGATGGACTCAGGGTACATCGGTGACGTGGAAGCCAGTGGCAACGTCCCCGCTGTTGCCGTGAAGAAACGCTGGCGAAAGAGAGCGACGCGGGTTCGGGCTTCGCCGTGAGCCGCTGACGGCGGAAACGACGGGCTGAGGGCCGCGCTTCCCTTTCCGTGTCGCTTTTCCGACCGAACTGCTACTTACTAACTTCCCGTTAGCGACTCCTTCAGATCCTAAGTGCGGAGGGAAATTTCCTATAAGATAGACATAGACACGCATCCAAAATATTTAATCACGTAATTTTTAAATTTCAGTGGCAAACCAACTCCAGCAGAGAAGGGGTTATTGCAACATAAAAAAAGAAACTCTAAGGAAACTAGGCTCTAGAGAAGCCCAAGCCATTTTACAGGATGACACATGATTGTAAATATCCACCAAGTTCTACTGAGATTTCTCTTCTGCTTTTTTTCCTGCTCATCATCCAAACCCCTTAAGCAACAGTCACACAGCAACTGAATGATCTCGTTGTCAAAGCTGCAACATAACATAGAAAAACAAAGCATGGGGAATCACATTAATGGAACACAATTTGGGGAAATATTTACTCTCAATATAATATCGTGGACTATCCCTCCAAGAGGCATTCTGATGGATGTTCTTCTCGTCATACCTTAGGACATGGAAGGCCTCTTATTAAACCCCCTCCCCAAAAAGGTCCCATTATTTCTCTTTGGGGAGAAAATCTATTATGTTAATTGTATAAAAGCTCTTCCACCCCCATTACATAGCGATATTTCCTCCTTTGTCTTTGGAAGTAGAAAGAATCTGGTTATTACTTTTCGTAAATATTTAAGATTATCTTGAGAGAAAGGAAGAACAATAAATAGAATCACATTCTTGAGTCATGGTTCAAGAAAAACAATTGGCCTCGAAACTATTTCCTTGTTTTAAGTAAGAACCTTTGATTTATTACTCGTAACGCATGTAAGAATGTAAGAGTGATTGCACACTTTGATGTACTGAGGTAATAATTGACATTCATAAATAAGATGAATCGTAAATGATTAGCCCTGTGAATAGGCATATAGAAATTGTTTATTGTTTTTCCCTGTTGAGGTCATGAGCCAGAGTTTGCTTATCTGTAAAAATCACAGTGTGTTTTGTGTGTCATGGGATAAAAAGCATGTTCCAAACACAACAGGTTGGGTTAGCTCTCACGCCCCTGTTAGGGAAGCACGGCTGTCCCCATTTTTACTGAAGAAGGGGTCATTCCCCAGGAGGAGAAGCCAGTCATGGAGAGCGTCGCCAGGCCTCACCCTGCCACCACCCGGGGGCTCCCCCGCTCCGCCGGTGCTTCTTCCCGCTTTCCAGTCTGTCTCTCTCCATGCCTCTCAGGCACGCGCTGACCTCTGGGCCCCCTCTCCGAGCAGCCCCCAGCTGAGGGAGGAGGGGTTCTCGGAGCAGCCTCTCCTCTGCCCAGGGCCCCGAAGGGCCGTGCACTGACCTGCGCTGGCCGAGCTCCTGTCCCCTCACCCCCAGCACCCTGCTCCCCGCTGCCAGTGTCCTGGCACCGGCAGAGCCTGGGCGTGTCCTTGCAGACACTTTTTTTTTACTGTGTCCTATTTAAAACTTTTTTGACTTCTAAAAACACATATCTGAAGTGTGCCCTCTTAGCCACTTGGAGTGCGTAGTGAGGTTAGCTGTGCTCACGTTGCTGTGTAACAGGTCTCTAGAGCTGTCCCTTCTTGCAAAGCCGGGACCCCGCGCCGCTGCCCTCCCCCGGCCTGGCCCTGCCTCTCCTTTCTGTCACCATGACTTGGGCCGGCCGCTCCAGGTTAATCTCACATGAGTGGAAACAGTATTTGCTCCTTTTGCGACCGGCTTATTTAACTCAGCATAATGTCCTCGGGGTTCATCTGCGTTGTAGCGCGTGTTAGAATTTTCTCTTTTTGTAAGGCTGAGTAATACTACATTGTATGTACGTACCACGCTGTCTTTATATATTCATCTGTCAATGGGCATTTGGCTGTTTCCACCTCTTGGCTGTTGCGAACGCAGCTGACAAACAGGGGTGCGTGAATATCTTTTTGAGGTCCTACTTTAAGTCCTTTGGGATATATACCCAGGATTGGGATTGCTGGATCGTGTGACAGTTCTGTCTTTAGTTTTTGCAGGAGCAGCCGTGCTGTTCTCCGTTCAGGCTGCCCCGGTTCCCGTTCCCAGCGACAGTGCAGGGGGCCAGCTTTCCCACATTCTCGCCAGGGCTCACGTTGTCTTTTTTTGATAGTGGCTCGTTGTGGTTTTGTTTTGCATTTCTCTAAAGATTAGTGAGTATAGCCTTTTAAAAACACGTCGAAGCCTTATTTTTGCAGTCAGCTCTGCGTCATGTGCTAAGCGCTCTGCATGCTCACGCTCATCACTGACCGGCCATCCGGTGGCCTCGGTGTTCTGACCTTACTTTGTTGGCGAGGGAGCTGAGAATCAGATCCGGGTGAGTTCGCTCAGAGCAGAGCGCTGCGAACCGGTGCAGCCGGGCTCCGAAAGCAGCTCCGACTCCGCGGCTCATCGCTCACCCCTGAGCTGCCCCTGCCCCGCCCCGGCCCCGGCCCCTGCCCCTGCCCACCCTGCCGCCGCCCGTTCATCCCTCCAGCCCTCCAGCCCTGCGCCAAAGACAGGGAAGGCCGCGTTGGGGGAACGCCCTGTGCCGCCCCCGCTGGCTGCTTCCAGGGGCGCGCGTGCCACCGTGCGGGAAGCGGGGGAGGGCGGGCTTTGCGTTCCACACGCGCGTTCGCTTGGTTAGCTCTGCGAGCCGCATAGTGCAGTGGAAGAAACGGAGTTTGGGTTTCTTACAGACACAGAGTCTTTGTAAACCTGGAGGTTCTGCTCGTTTCTTCATTCGTTTTTTCCTGGTGAGCACACTCCCCAAATATGCAGGCATTTCAGATAGAGAAATTCCAGTTCCCATCGAGGACTCGGCTGACTCAGAGAGAGAGGCAGCGCGGCCTGCAGGGCAGGGTGCACTCACAGGTCACCCGCAGAGAGGGGCTGAGCGAGGGCCAGGACGCCTGGCACAGGGCGGGTCATTCTCTCTGCGCAGGGGAGGGGCTCGCCGCTGTCCCCAGTCGGCTTCCTGGTCCTCCTGCCCTGGGCGGCCACCCTGCTCCCTGCTCGTCAGGGATAAAGGCAGCGGGGCAGGAACTAATTATAGATGTGGTTTTCCTTACGTAGTGACAAATTCAGAGCTGATTTTGACATTGAAGATGACCTTACACCCAGGTAAATTGGGCCATGTGAAGACACTCCTGACTGTCAGGGGAAATTCTCGGGACTGGAAATCTAGCCCAATCTTCATTTTGTCTCAGGAAGCATCAAGAGGACAGGGAACTAGAATTATTTTGTATGCGCCTTACATTTGAGAAACACTTTAATTCTCACCTCCAACTATCTAGATTGAAATAGATTGGGCTGTAGAACTGCACTGTTTCAAATTTATAGCACCAATTAACAAAAACTTCTTTAGGTAAACGAGTATAAATCTCCCAGTAGACTTACATAAGAGGCTCTAAAAATGACTGTTGGTATTTAAAATATTCTTTGAGTGCTGCCAATGATGCAGGAACAAAAGAAGCTAAGTATTTGTAGCCAGGTGTGGTGTCCTCTGCAGCTCTGAGTCTCTGGTGCCACGCGCAGTTAGATTGGTCATGTGTTTTGTGTCCCTAGCCGTCAATGTAAGTCGTCAAGCCAGAAACAACAAGCCACATCATCTCGGCGTTTGTAAATTGTTAGATTTAGAATGGCCGAATGTCGAAATGAAACCACTGAGTATATGAAATGCTGCTCGCAGACCATGTGACATCATCTGGACTCGCCTCCGTGAAGATAACACACAGACCTACCGTTCCATTTCATCTCTTCTTACGAACATTCTTTTACTCATTTTGCTTTCTTTTTCTCTTCTATGTGATGTTTTCTTTTTCTTTCATACTCTATTAATAGTTCAGTGTTTCTTAATCAAGTTTCTGAGCGACACTACACTGTACTTCCTTTTTCAAGGAAAACGGCTTACGGGAAATAAGAACGCAGCGTAAGAAAACAAAACGAGAGGCATAATTTCTCCACGTGGCTAGCACTTCATTTCTACTGCTGCGTCTCAGTTTAGAAGTTTTATGAATCATTTGCCGGGGAGGCTGCTCTCGGGTCCTGCAAAGCCCCTCACAGCACAGCAGCAGGTTCTGCTGGTTATTTCAGTGATGAGATATGAGTTAAATCTAAAATGGAAAGTGTGTGGCAAAGAAGGTGACAGGTTTTTAGAGTAACTGACGTTCACACGAATATTTTAATGAGAGTTTCAGCACAACTTTTTATAAGTGAATTCCAGTTAAAAAGTTGTTCCTATGATATAAAATTGACGCTATTGGCATTTCTGGGTTACAAATGCAGAAACAGACGCTGAGTAAGGTTAAAGGACGTGCTCAAGGTCACTTGGTTCTTAGTAACTAAATGGGATTTGGATCAGTGTTGTCATATTCCAAAGTCTGTTTTGACCCCATATTGCACTATTATTAACGCTACATTGTATCAATGTTATCTTCACTTAAATATTTCATCATACTTATGTGTCTCAGTGCTTTAAATGCATATCACTTTTATTAGCTATATAATGCTCCATCAAATTGGAGAATATTTTCTTTTGTTGTTTTTACTCTTACAAATAAAGATATTGTTGACACTGTCATACACGTCTTTTCATTTGTTAAATTTTGTCCTTCCGATGAATTTCTTGATATGTAAGCATTGAACAAAAAACGACTTTTTAAAAGTTGCCTTTGCTTCTCATAGGTTATTTCTTTCATTTCAAAAAATTTAACAAGAAATCATATAAAGAATGCATAAATACGTACTAGTGAAACAGTCCTGGGCAGCCTGGCGAGGTCTGCGTGTTGTGCGTCTTGTTATTCTGATCGGCTTGTTCTCCCAGGCGGTTTCCCTTAAGCACAGCAGTCCTGCCGTCGAGAGCCACAGGGAACGAGCTGTCGCAGTGAAATGGCAGTGGACGAGCGGAAAGACGTCCCCTCCGAAGGGGCGGAGGACGCGCTCCGCGTGTCGCGCGCGGCGTTCAGCTGGCTGGCGCGCACGCCGAGGTCTCCCGGAGAAGCTCCAGTCGCCGCCCGTTCCTGGGAGCCCCTGTGACGTAGTTCCTCGGGGGTTACTGCGTCTTCGTCGCTCGGCCGTTAAGTGTCCCCTCTGGAAACCCTTTCCGTGGCTCGCAGTGCCCCGCCCGTGGACACGCCTGAGCTGGCGCACGCGCGCAGCGGTCTGGTTCGCTCTCCAACAGCCGCTGGGGACGGAGCAGCGTCCGAGACAGAGCCAGGGCGTGACCTCCACAGAGCCCTCCGCGCCGTCGGAGGAGCGCACAGGACACAGCAGATCGCATTTTAGGTTTAAATACCCTGAGACAGTAAAACAGGGCGACGGGCAGAGACGGCCTCGGGCAGCGGGCAGCGGGTCGGGGGACAAGGCTTCGGCGTCAGGAGCTGATGAAGTGGAGACCCGGGCGCGTGGGGAGACCTGCGGGCTGGGGACCGAGCGGCGCGGGGTGCGGGGAGGCAGAGGCCAGCACCGCGCAGCGTGGAACGCCGAGCCTTCCTGATTGAGACCGTCCGGCCACCGCGTCCGGCCAGAGTCCTCTCCCCGCGTCGCGTGGTGACGCCAGCATCTAGCACGCGCTACGCACCGGACAGCTCAGTGCCAAGGCCCGGCTGGTTGTCCAGTCTCTCTTGTCTGATCCCCGCGTGGCCCGTTTCCTCTTCCCTGACGACAGGCAAATTCCTGCTCGTCACAGCCCAGCTCCAGCATCACTGCTCCTCACGCCCTCCGAGTGGGGAGAGCTGAGTGCAGCCCTCGGGCCTGCGTCACCCTGTCACCACAGTGGCTGTGCCTCCCGTGACAGTCGTTAGCTGACGTCTGTCCCTCTGTACAGTGTTTCGTCACTTAACCTTCAGGGACTGCGTTAGAGGCTGTGCACATGACCTTTTCCACCGAAACTGCCTTGAACTCAGGTATTGCATCGCTGACGTGAGAGAGAGGGGTCTCTGGACCTTCCTGGACTTCCCAAGCCACCTCCGCACCCTTCACGCTGCTACGGCCTCACCCCAGAGAATTCTTATTCTGCACTAACAGTTGTCTTCCGGCTACCTCCAGATTAGACCTGCTTTTATTACTGGACATGAGTTCTTCGAGGACAGAGTCGGGTCTTATCTCTGAAACTCTGAACCATACCACCGTGTCTGGCACAGGGCAAATACTCAATTGGTGGCAATAATTAATTATAAGTTGCAGATTCTTAAAGCCAGGATCTCTGATGTTTTCCAAAGACATCAGTAGAAAAGACATTAAAATCCTCCATTTATATTCTTTCCAAGGAACAACCGTTTTTCAGTCAGAAAGGGTATTTTCATCGTTGCAATGATCCGTGGAAGCGGTGCATAGAAATCAGTCTTCAGATGTGGAAAGCTGGCCGGGTGAGAGCTTTACACTGGCAAAGCCGGTGATGTTTTTGGCGGTCGCCGAGGGCATCGTCTGCAGTTTCCTCGGTGGGCAGCGCCCGGGCGTGGTACTCAGACGTGCGGCGTGGAGGCGAGCTCTCGGGCTGTGGTCCACAGTCCATCCTGAGACGTGGGAGTGCCGGAGGGGCCAGAGACAGATATGGGGGTCACGGCGTGCAGCAGACACCAGCCTTTGGTTTTTACGTTTGTTTTTGAACACATGGGCAGTAGTAATGGGAAATCAGGGGTTCGGCCAAACGCATGTCTGCACTGTCCCTTTCATGGTTGGAAGAGAGCCAGCTGCAGGGCCCTCTGGGCCCACTCCCGCTCCCCAGTTCAGAGTCCCAAGGGAAGCAGGTGTGAGCAGAAGGGACAGTGCCGCTGTACCAGTGCCCAGCCACCGCCAGCTGTGCCGGCCGGGCCATGTGGAAGTTCAGCCGCAGACCCGGGACCCTCACCACCCTGATGGGAGCAGGAGCGGCCTCGCTTCCAGGCTGCCGTCAAGGACCGGAGGGCAGAGGATGGAGGGCCGTGTGCTGGTCCTTGTCCCTGGTCAGGGTCTGGAGCAGGGTCTTAGGTCCTTTGTAGGTGAAGAAGCTGTGACATGCCGTTCTCTTTGGGACTCAGCAAGACGCGGGCCCCTGCACTCTCTACGCTGAAGCTGGGTGCAGACACGGGGTGCCTTCCAGTCCGTGAATGTGCGGAGTGGGTGGGGCACAGAGGGCTTGGCGCCAACCCATTTCTGCGAGATCCGTGTCGGATTTACTCCCCTCGATGACAGGAGCAAGGAGGGCGTGAGTGTCCCTCGGGTCCTGCTTGACCCACAGAGGCTGAGCCCGGGAAATAGGGGTGAAGAAGGAGAGGCTGTAGCTGTCATCAGCTACATGCTGTGCAAAGCCAGCAGCCAGCATTTCTAATGTAAATGTGCATGGCGAGAAAGAGGAATTCAGACGGCACACAGAATGATTGCTCCGGAAAATCAAAGACCACGCCGGACGGAAGGCGGCTCGGGAAAGCCCCTGGTCCCTGCTGCTGTGCTTAGTTGCTGGGGGCGAGTCGAGGGCGGGGGTGGGGGGTGCACACAGGACCACGTGCTGCCCACCGAGGGTGAGCTCAGCCGCCAAATTGCACAACCAGGGGAAAGTGAAAAACGAGCCAAGCCGCATCCTTCTGACAGGCGCAGACGTCCCGTCACCACGGGCGAGAGGAGGCGGGGAGGCGGCCGGGCCAGGGCGCTGGGGTCGGGCCGAGTGCGCCCTGGGCTCTGCTGCTTCCTGGGACCTTGGATAAACTCGTTGGGTCCCTTGGAATGAGCTGGGTCACTCAACCCAAAGAGAAAGGTGACAATACCACCACCAGCGACAATGCCCCAGGGTTTGTCACAGTAAAGGAGACAAGATTAGCAAAACGAATTCGTTACCATTTTAGTAAAAGCGAGGAGACTCCAGCGAGCTGGGACCGGCCCACCCTTACCCCGCAAAGTGGAAACAGGCCCCCCAAGTCCTCCAGGCGCGCCCGCACCCCGACCTCCTCGCCCCCCTTTGCACCTTGCTGAGCCGCTTCTGTTGCCCCGCCATTGTCCAGCCTGCGGCGGGCAGCGGAGGTGGCCAGAGCAGGGCCGAAGCCGAGGACAGGAAGGGACTGCAGCGCTTGTCCTCACCAGCAGCCGTGTGCAGCTGTCACACCCTGCGTCCCCACAACCTGGAGAGGGGCTCCTCGGGGTCCAGTTTAAGTGGGCCACATTCACGCGTGACGGGTGGAGACTCACGCGACCAGACCTATCCCTGAGACAGAGTCACAGGAACAGCGTGACCGAGGGAACGGAGCTCGGCTGTCTGCGAGCACAGACTGGCGCGTCCCCACGGGGCCCCAAGAGCACCCCAGCCCACGGCGGGGCAGTGGACGAGTCCCGTCCAGCAAAGCAAGGCCTGGCCCCTGCGGTACGGGTCGGCCCTGAACAGGGCCAGGGGCCTCGCTCCCACCGGGCTGGGTAGGCAGCCAGGGTCAGGAGAGAGAACTTGCTGGAAGCTGCCGCTTCCTTTTAGCAGGAATCTCGGGTGCAGAGGTTTGGAATGAAGTGGGGTGGACTCAGTGCCACTTAACAAATCGACAGCTGCAGATTCTATCCCAGTTTGCCCTGTGGTGATGCTCCCTGTGGTTTTTGTAGAAAAATATCAACGAACTCTAAGTTAGCTCATTAATATCTGAAAGAAAATAATGATACTTGTTCGCAGACATTTCTCTAGAGCTGGCTCCCCTCAGCTGCCTCAGGCTCTCCCGGCCGGACGGCACCGTCACGGCAGGCCTCACGATTCCTTCCTTCCTTCTCCCCTGACTGACGGGACGTTAGGGTATCTGTGACGGTGGCCGCGTGGGAATCCACGTGCGATGTCTGATCTGGAGCGTTTCCAAAAGTGACATAAGAGGTGAGAAAGGAAAAGGCGTGGTCAGGCCGTGTTGGGGTGCTGTGGACGCGACCAGCTGCCCCCGGGGTCTGCCGTAGGGGCGGCCCGCACCGGCCCGGCCACACACCGGCCCAGCGCCGAGCCCCTCAGGCCGCAGATGCCGCGGTGTGCCTGCGGCTGGAACTCCCCTCTGGTCTCGGACGGGCTCCACAGGCCGGTTTCTCAAAATAGATGTTCGTGTCTGCGCACTGGCTCCCTCTCCCACGGGGATGCGGATCCCGGTGACACTGTCTTTTCCACGGCATCTCTCCTGACGTGTGCTCAGCGTCACTGGACAGTAAGTGTCACTGCTGCCTTCCTTGTCAGAGAAAGGGCACGCCAGCAAGACGTCCAGACCCCGACGTGGTAGACGATGCTGCTGTGACTGTCCTTGGGGACTGTGCCGGGCTGTGAGCACGCCCTACTGTTCCTTCTCCCTCGGCCGCCCACCGGGGGGGTCTGCAGCGTTTTCCGGTGAAAAACTTCTGCAGTCTCAAAAGATAGGTTGGCTTTTGGCAGAGACTGTGGACACCCGTGTCTCCCGAAAGGAGCTCTTCCTTTAAGGGGCGCCCTGGTCACCACCGTCTGCGTTGCTTCCATTTTAACATGCTGCGTATTTCATTTCTGAAGTTCAAGGATATTTAAGGAAACATTTTTGAGTGGCTGCCATTGAATCGAAGGATAAGGATGTCAGAACCTGAGTTTGCCTGGAAGCAAACACACAAAAGGTTTTCTCTGAGTCCCTGAAAACAGTCTTTATTTATGAGGCTCTGAAATGCCTTCATCCAGATCAGACATGCCACATGAATCACCAAAAACTCATTGAACTGACAGTTAATGGGAAACAAATCACAGCAGTGAAACGATTTTCAAAACAGTGTAAAAATAATATAGAAATGGTTCACAAAATGGCTTAGTTCTTATTCTATTTCAATTAGAGAGAAATTTTATTCACAGTAGCCAAGATATAGAAAGAACGTAAGTGCCCGTCAAGGATGACTAGATAAAGAATAAGTGGTACATGGATTCCAAATGGGGTTCTTCAGCCGTGAAGAAGCACATCTTATCGTTCGCAGCAGCAGATGAAGATCGAGGACACTGTGCTAAGTGATACAGGATGGACACAGAGAGACAAATACTGCGTGGCGTCACTCATGCGACATCTTTAAAAAAAGGCCCAACTCATAGAAACAGCGGAAAAGTGGTTGCTAGGGGCCGGGAATTCGGAGAGCTGGGAGTGTGAAGGGCATGGACTTTCAGCGTAAAGGCGAGTACGGCCTGAGGGTCCCGGGCAGAACACAGTGACCGGCTGGCAGCCCTGGACTAACTGAAGTTGCCGAGAGAGTAGAGCTTAACTGTTCACACCAAAAAAAAAAAAAAAGATAAATGTGAATAAAAAAGAAGAATGAAGGTGTGCCCCCCATGCGAAGCGCGGGTCCCCCGTGGTGCCACAGTGTGTGAGGTCACAGTGTGTGAGGCCCCCCTCGTACTGGAGCACAACGTCCGCGGGGCGGATCTAACTTCTGATTGGAGCAGTGTGAGAGAACAAGCCGTGTTCCCCCCACTCTGCGTCCTTTCCGGTCACGCGGGGCACTCCCCAGGTACTTCGTCCATCAGTAAGAAGCCATGTGTTTGAAACACAGATAAAGGCTTCACAGCAACACATCACTGGCCACTTGTTTTCAAGAAGAGCTATTGGAAATTCCAGAAAGCAGAGGCATAGCCCCTTGTACGTTTCTTTGTGTTCACACAGAGTTCCGTTGCCGTGATCGGTAACTGACAGAAAGTCTAACGTGCTTCTCCCGGGGACAATCCGGACCTGTCCCCTGCCCCTGCTCATTTGAAAATGTCATTAGCAGAGCCGGTTAGTCCTGTCAACAGGAAAGTTCTCCGATCCTGCTCAGGCTTGACCAGAGGAGAGCACAGGTCCTGCCCGAGCCCAGGGTCAGCTGCTCAGTGCTGTCTCAGAAAACCAGGGCGTGTGGAAACTGGGTTGTGGTTTGGGGCTGGAAATAGAAAGACGGGAAGGAGAGAGGGTTTTCCCATGCAGGAAGCTGTTTCGGTTAGAGAAGGATCTTACTCTGTGAAGAGTAAGTGTCAAAATGTTTCCTTAGGAATCTGAGCGTTCCTTGAGCTGGGAGACGGGGGCACTGACTTCCTTGTTTCCTTTCTGGAGCTTCAGCTTAGTCTTAGTCCTCCTGCTTGACTTGGAGAAGCCAAGCTCCTTTAATGGCTGCTAAGCTGGCTGTTACGGTTCAAGGGCATTTGACTCTCGCGTGGTCAAGGTGCAGCATTACTTGACCTTCCTTTGGCAGCAGTGCTAAATTAGTCAGGCTGCGTTCATCCATCGCCCGCCACCCACGACCATGCAAAGCATTCAAAAGAGAACTAGGAAAAAAATAATCGCACTTTTCAAAATTCATCTCTTTTTTTTCCACTGGAAATCAACACCTTCTTCTTATGTAGATTTTTTTCCTACGAAGACGAAATTGTTATAAATGACATCATCATTCCACTTTTTAAATTATTTGATACAGTTCCAGAATCATGACTAACTTAAAAAATTTTAAGTAACAAAGTTGCATCAGAAGTAGGTATTGGAGGAGGAGAATAGGGCTTCAGGTGCTTCCACATCCTGTCCCTTGGGTGGTCACCATCTGCTTCAGTACGATTTTATTTATTTAGTCTTGTCTGTGTGGGTGACTTTCACATTTACTTATCTGGCTCATATATCTCTGATCTCAGACTTGTGCTTGGTATTTTGGGCTTCTTGTCGCGATCTCAAACATAACGTACCCCAGACTGAACTCTTGGTTTTTTCATCTCAAACCTGGTTGTTCCCAGTTTCTGGTTGTTCCCTGAGGCTTGTCTTGAGCCCTTTTTCCACCCCACCCCCATATTTCCATAGCTAATATGTGGACAAGTCTTGTTCTGTCTCCAAAATATATCTTGACTCTACGCCTTATGTCCGCCCCACTGCAAGGCCCCATCCAGGCCACACAGCCTCCCACCTGGACTGTTCCAGCGGCCAAGGGGCCCCGGGGACCGGCACGCCAGGATCTCGCAGGTCTCCCTGGCGTGCGGCTTACTCTGTATACCATCCCAAGGACTGGAGCCGGGGCCAGTAGATACATACTATAGGGCAGCGGTCTGCAACCTTTGTGGCACCAGGGACCAGGGCTCCTATGAGAATCTAACGCCTGAGGATCTGAGGCGCAGCTGAGGCGGTGATGCTGGCCTGGGGAGCGGCTGCAGATACTGATGAAGCTTGACTGGCTGGCCCGTCGTTCGCCTCCTGCTGTGTGGCCCGGGCCCTGACAGGCCACAGACAGGTACTGGTCCATGGCCCAGGGATTGGGGACCTCTGCTCTAGGGAAATTGACCTATGAGAATCTAACGCCTGAGGATCTGAGGCGCAGCTGAGGCGGTGATGCTGGCCTGGGGAGCGGCTGCAGATACTGATGAAGCTTGACTGGCTGGCCCGTCGTTCGCCTCCTGCTGTGTGGCCCGGGCCCTGACAGGCCACAGACAGGTACTGGTCCATAGCCCGGGGATTGGGGACCTCTGCTCTAGGGAAATTAGTTTTCAAATCAGTGCAGAAGGATTACCTGCTGGAACTGTCTGCGGATGAAGGGCATTGCTGAGCAGGCAGTAAGTTCCCCTGGCTTTGGTGGAAGTTTTTGATCTCGAGATATATGTCTACTTAACATCTTTGTTGTAAAGGAATTTGAGGCATATCCGATGCATAATTGTCCCTTTCAACCTAGAGTCATTAATTCTATGACATTGATTTTAAATGATTAAGGACGAAGTTGGTAATAAGTAATTTTCCAGAAAAAAGGACTAGAAGGGACAGTCAGGAGAAGCAAAGGAGTTTTGCCGTTAAAGGAAATGCAGGCTGTTATTGTTCTGTTGTTAGGGGTAATCCAGTGGGAGGTGGCTTGGGAGCTAGGCTCCGTGGGAAACAGGTGCAATTTCCCTGGAGAAATGCATTTCTGAAGCCGAAGAGAGGCCTGTGTGGACAGCTACGTGTGAGCATTTCCCGATTCTCCCGTTCTCCCCGTGGGTCGTAATTGTTCTTCATAAGTTAGGAAATTGAGTATTTGACTGAGGGGGTGAGGGAGGGCCGCGGGTTAATGACGAGGGAGGGAGATGAAAACCAGCCCCACGGCTGCTCCCTCTGGACGGTCTCCGTACTCCGCGTGTGACCATCAGCAGCCGGTCTCTGCTTCTGCTGTCATCATTCAAGTATTTGCCCCTCTGAAGTTCGTCCTTAAAGAGCTGAGTTGTAGATTCTAGGCTACTGACCTGATTATCATCTTTAAGTGAAGTGGTCATTCTAAAGTACAAAACCCAACCAAAATTTTGGGAATTCAAGTTGGATTAAAAAAAAAGGAATATTTTAAAATCAAACCTGAGTTCTGAGACTGTACGTTCTGAAGACAGATGTGGCACCCGGACATAAAGAAAACAGATTTGTGAAATTGTTTTAGGCACAATTCTATGGCGCTTCTCAAAATAGGCTCTAGAACTTGAGCAGGAATAATGGCCCGGAGGGTTAGTGACGGCGGATTCAGGGGCTGCTTCAGACGGTCTGAGGTGGGAGCTGGGCGTTTGCATGACAGGCTGCGGGGATGCTGCTGGTGGCACCGGTGTAAAATGCACTGCCTTGCCTAGTCCTGCTCAGTTAGAAAGCAGATGATTAGAGATTAGCTAATGATTGGAGTGACTGAATCTTAAACTTCATTCTCTACTACTTCTAAGATTCTTGTTACACCTACAGACTGCCTATTTTATAATGTAGTCCTTCGAATTAGCCTTTTAGTCGAATGTTATCAAATGAAACTGTATAAGTAGAAAACTAGTACTACTTGTCATATATAGATCACTTTCAAACAAATTTTTTAAAATTATAAAACTCTTGCTAAATATTATTTCTGAAGTTCTTAGCCCGAAGCCTATTCTTTTCGTGACACTCTCCAGAAGGCTGGAGAACACTGAAAAGAACTTCCGTGCCCTAGGACCCAGATGCCACTTAGCGCCGTGTGCACACACGACCTAAGGCAGCCCGCCTACTGCTAGCTGTGCTTGCCCCTGGCCTGGGGAGCAGGCTCCCCAGGACACGCCTTCCTCTCCTTGTCCCCGGCTTCCCTCCACCGCCCCAGCCAGTCACTGCAGAGGCAGCGGAAGGCGGCTCCCCCGTCTCACCCGCCCCTAGACATCGCTTTGGCGCTAAATATGGGCAGGGACGAGGCGGGCCGCTGGGGCTGTAACAGTGCTACTGGGGATGAGGGCTTCCTGCAGAGCCACCTTGACCCTCGATATCATCTTATTACTACGTTGTCGTCTGTGCACAAAATGTCTACAGAGCCGTAATGATGGTTGACGAATGTGCCTCCCTTAATTAAATTATGGGAGAGAGCGGCTGGAAGGCATGTCCCATAAGCATACAGACTGGCTGCAAAGCTGAGATTTTAGATCTAGAGTCAAAAAAATAACATTTAAAAATGTAAACAGAGGCTCATGGACATGGGGAATAGACTAGTGGTTAACGGAGGGCAGCGGGGGAGGTGGAAGAGGGGAGGTACATGGGGTAAAGCGGGTTAAACATGTGGTAACAGAAAGAACTCTGACTATGGCTGGTGAACACACAATGCAACATACATGTGCATTACTGTTGAATCGTACACCTGAAACTTGCTGCATTTCATTAACCAATGTCACCATAAAAAAAAAATGCTAGGGAAAAAAAATAAAAAGACAGAGAGCTAAAAAATAAATAAATAGAACGTAATCTGGGTAACAGCTTAATGAACAGCCCTTTGGAGGGGGTGGGAGCCCACGCCGTAGCGTGGGAATGCTGCGTCACCTCCGGCTCAGGGATAAAGGGCACAGTTCCGACGCCAACCCGCATCTCAGACAAGTCATAAGTAATCCGCAAAGGAAGTGAACGTGAAAACGGTTCCCAGGAGAAACGCATGATACCTGAAGACACTGCTGTGTACAAGATGCATATAATTATTACATTTGAAAAAGTTTCAATTAACCAAACAGACAAAAAATTGAACTGTGTAGCAAAATGCCAACTTTTTTACTCTATTTAAAAAAATACTGTAATGTCACGGAGGGAGACTGATATTTACCTGGAAAAGAAACTCCACTAAAGCTTCTAATACATGGATTTTTATAAAAACAATATGATCAGGGCGAGAGAAATATAAAATACTTTTTAATAAATGAACCTTTTTTCTTGAAAAAGAGTCACCTATAAGCTTTTATTTTGAAATAAATTTAAAGAGAGCGGGTGAGAAACCGTCAGGGTTTCCGGGTACGGCTGAAGGCCCATCTGCTTGTTGTCCTTCAGCTTTTGTACTATGACTCTGGCAAATTCTTCTCCTTGGATGTCAGTGGTGTCCAGTAACTGTCTGACTTTTGCGGTCCTCGTGGGCTTGGTGCTAATGAGTTCATAGTCCTCCTTCATGATCAAGTCCCTGGACAGCAGGGCGTCCAGCGACTGGTTGAGGCAGGCCTCGGTCATCTGGCTCACAATGTCCTCTCTTTTCATCTGGACCCACTGCTGGGCCACGCCAGGCTGTGAACCCTCTGCGCAAGAGCAGGCATGACAAGTCAAAGGGAAAGATAGACGCGTGGCTAGGAGTAAAATCAGATGAAAAAAGAGGCATAAAACCTAATTTTACTATGATCGCGCTCATAGGGAAAACTAGTATTTTGTGGGGATGCTGTTAATTTTCAGGAAACATTCAGATTTGGGTTATCTCTTCCCTTCCCCTCCCAGAAAAAGCACTGCCTATTTATATGCTATGCATCATGGGGCAAAACTACTTTTATTTTATTTATTTTTTTTTTTCTTATTATAAAAGATACCTGCATATTCGTTAAATAAACAAAAATAACTTTACCTTTAGTAACATATTGGGTCCCACCTCCTCCTAGAAGCCCTCCCTAGGAATACTGTCTGGGCCTGTCGCTCCACGTCAACCCTCCTGTCTTCTGGGGTTGCAAGTGCTTTCCGACTTAAGAAGGTATATATTTATCGTATGGAGGAAATGAGGCCAAACAATGCTGGCTGTGTGGCAGACTGAGCACTGAGTGGAGAGGGGCCTGGCTGGCACCACTGATAGGAAGTCTCACAGCAGACAGGTTACCTGCATGTCCCTCGGCCGAGAGTGGATTTACAGCTGCCAAGGAGCACGGGGCGGTCCTGTGGTCGCAGAGTGCTGTCCTCCGAGCCGCAGACATGTTGCTGTCCCAACTGTGATTTGCCGGATGGTGATGCTGCATAAAGTCTTGACTTTTTCCTGTAAAACGACATCTTCATTAGAGGTAGAATATTCCTTAGCTATTCCTGTTAGCTAAAATGTCCACATCTGGCTCATACAGAGGAGCATTCAACACCTTTAACTTTTCACTGCTGTCGAAGCTGGTTCATGAACCGAATTCCACAGGTCAGTGTCTTTTTGAATGGAAGGGCTTACGCTGAATGTCTTTTTACCATGCTTCTGTTCTATGTAAATGACAAGTACGGGCTCTTACTTCTTTACACATCCCCTACTTCTTCCTGTCTTCTTCCTCCTCCTGCAGTTTAAATGTGTCCTCTAAATCTGTGTATGACGTGTGCTTTTATGTTCTCCTGTTCAACCTCAGGGCCTCAGCTGTCACTTCTCTTCCCAAATCCATGTAATTAGATTTTCTGACTTCATGGAACCCCTCAGTCTCACATTTTAAACAGCCCACTGGACATCGTCCTCATATGCGCTGCTAAGCACCTCAGATTTAAAAGAAAAACATTAAAAACTTAATTATTCATCTTAACTCCAAAACCCAGTTCGACTCCTGTGCCTGTCGGCAGCACCCACGTCGCCCGTCCCCAGGCGTAACTCGCTTTCTTCCTCTCTCCCTCCCGCCAGCGTCCTCACAGCGGCTCCCGCCCCTCCCACCCCCGACACCCACAGGCCGCCTCCCTCTCAGCTGAGCCGCAGGAAGTCACCACCGTCTCCTAACTGGTCTCCCGCCTCGTGCCCCGCTGCCCAGAACACCCTGCACACCCCAGGATGAAGCCCCCTAGGGCCACGAATCTGAGCACGTTGCACCTCGCTCCGTCATCTGCAGTGGCTGCTCCGTACCCAGGTGGCAGCCCAGCCAGCTCAGCCCCGGGCTGGACTTGGCGACGGCGTGGCCGCACCCTGTCGCCTTCCTGTCACGCTCTTCACCAACCCGACTGCTCACTGTTCTGCGTTCTCTGTGCTGCTCCTTGCCTGGAATGCCCATCCTATGTAACTACAGGTCCAGCCTCCAGTCAGAAAGAGTCCTTCGTGATAACAACGCGGCGTAGTGGAGTGACATGAAAATACTTATTGAAAGACCCGGCTTCGAGTCTTGGATTTGCCAGCTGCTAACTATGTGATCCAGGAGTCTCGATCTTAAAGATGAGAAAATGAAGACTATCTCCCTCACGCGGCGGTGGCTGTGAAAGCACGTTGTCGTAAATGTCACCCCCGTCCCCGTCTCCTGCAGCGCGGTGTCCACCTCTCCCTCTCACACGGTGGTTACCCGGACACCTTTCTCCTCCTCCTCACAAGAGGTGTTTCCGTTTCTTTCTCTAGGGCCTAATGTAATGCCCGTGATAGTGAACACGTTGGTTAAACGGCCCACCACTGTTTCCATACCCTTAGACGCTGGCCCTTTGTAAAAACGAGCTATGAATGTAAATGAAAGACACGTTCTATACAAACCATGGTTGCTTGCCAAGAATCTCATCTTGATAGAAAATGGAAACCTTGCGAGTAATAGTGACTGAAAAATTCACGTACTGGATGAAGGCTCATTGTCCTGAGGAGCTGACAGGGACCTGGAGGTTCCGGGGGAACCACCGCTTTTAGGGGGCTGAAGTGATCCACACGATTCCTAAAGTAAGCAGGGGGCGAATGATCAAGGTCAATGAAAAATCACTTTTGAAGTTATACAGCTTTAATTTCTAAATATTTCTTGCTTTTGGCTTCTTATATACAAAATCAAAACTACTACAGATATTATACTTTACAAAACTATATCTGTATTTCTGTATCAAATAAACAAACGAACTTGATTTTTTTATCAACTCAAATTAGGGGGCCATGGTACTGCAACAGTTAATTATATATTAGAAATCATTAAACAGCCCACTGGACATTTTTTCATATTTGCTGTATGATCTCAGAGGCTCTGGTCCAGTCGATGGGACACTTGAAGTGTGCAGCTCTGGTCACCTGTGATTTAGATGGGATTCCTGTTCTCAGGGCCTCGGGCCCACCCATGTGGACGGGCCCATGCAGAGGCGACGGAGGCCGGGCCCTCTGCTAGCTCCTCACGCAGTTACTGATCTGCCTTCGAGGAGGCATTTAACCCTCTGGCCCTCAGGCTCTTTTCTGTGATAGCTTAGTCCCTACCTAAGACTGTGCACGTGTGGGCCCGGGGACCCCGCAAGACGGTGTACGTGAAGGTGACTTGGGCAATGTGCCGTGCTTCAGGGTCCATTCTGAAGGCATTTTCTGAGTCTGTATATTCTTAAAAGACATGACTACTATAAATGAAATAAGCCTGAATGAGGCCTTTCTTTGAGGACAGTCACACAAACGGTATTTCCCTGTTGCCAGTCACTGTGACCTCTCAGGGACGGGACAGGCGGCTGCGACAGCTCTTCTGCGTTTGGCCAGGAGGGCGTGTGCCGGGCGGCAGGGCCGCACCAGCGATCCCCACGCTGCCCGGACACCATTCTTCACACAGAACAATGACCAGGACAGAAGCCAGTGCCGACAAGGAAGCCGGAGCTGTCTTGGCTCACACGACAGTGACCCGAGAGTCAGGAGATCTGGGTTTCTGGCTGGAGGCTGCCGTGGGCGACCCAGCTTCCCAGAGCCCCGCGGCTTCAGTTTCCCGTCTGTAGAGGGACTTAGACGAAATGCCCTCCCACGCTCTCCTCATGCTGTGAGTTTATCAGCGTAATTCTTTTTTACCTCTTGTGGACCATGTTTTAGAGAGACGCTCAGAGATAACTCCGTTTTCTTGTCATGTAAGTGGACAGTACTCGAAGCACTCCGTAACTGCAGTGAATACATTGATTGGAGGCGATTAGGAAATTATGTGAGTAAAATACTCGAACAAAACAACTCACCCTAAATGGTGACCTTCGTTACCAGAAATTTATGAAACATCTTATTAAATTTATATTCCACTCTTGGCCCTGCCGTCAGCTGGCCGTGCAGGGTGTTATGGGACCAACCTCCCTAGCATCAGTCACCTCATCTATAAAATGGACATGAGATTCTCGCCCTGCCGATTTCACAGAATTGATAAAGGGATTTAAAAAAATATATAACAACTCTAAGAGAAAACAATATGGCAACTTAAAAACACTGAAGAAAGTAATACTATTATTAAATGTTATTCCAATACTATTATTAAATGATTATTAAATGATATTCTAGTGTATATATTAAAAATATGTACTTTGAATTATTTTATTTAAAAAGCCAAAATTTGTTCTAAAAATGAACAGTTTTAAATATAGATCCCAGTGTTTAAGTTATTTGGAGAAAAAAGGAACTGGAATGTTCTCTTCTGCTTCATAACTAAGGAAACAGACCCTTTTATCGAGCTCTGCGCATGAGAAGAGAAAGCTGTGAGCAGAGGAGAGAGACTGAAAAGACAAAGCAAAAGGAAATGTTCTCAGAAGTAAATATCTACTAAGAAGTGGAGAAATCAGAACGTTCTGGTCAAGACTGTCTACTCCGAAGTGGGGAAGTCAGTGAAAAGTTATCGTAAGAATTAGCACATTTCCTCTCTAGTTCCTAGTACTGCCATGTCAATTTTTAGTCTGGTGAAGTGTCGCTGTTTCCTTTAAGCACGTACGTCCCTTCTAAACCAAAGGTATGTCGCAAGAGTCCCTAACTGCAGGTTATGCTTGTTTACAACCCAAGAGTCTGGCTAATAACTAACGATTTTTATTATCTTTCACATGCAGTCGAATGAAACGCAGCACGCACGAAACTGCTGACTCTGTCCCTCAGGGGCTGTAGTTGCTTTGCAAACAACTTTTAATGACGAGAGAGCTCTGTGGTAATGGGGCCCGTCAGTTCTGACCTCCAGGAGCCAGCATGAGTAAACGAGACAACTGCTCTAGGTGACCTGTATCAACTGCTGCTTTGTTCTTTGCGACATGAAGTGAATGGGACAACGAAAAACAAGCAATTTTAAAAATATACATTTTGATTTTGGTTATTAATAAAAATTCTACAGCTTAACTTAAATCTTGGAAAACCCCAAGAACACTAGATAAAGTGCAGGTGCCCAGACATCTATTATTCTGTATGTATTAAAACTTTAGGGAAAGCCACGCAGACTAAAACGAACCCCTAGCTGATTTAGGGCATTCATTGCACACACTGGCATCCGTTATGCATTTAAACTTAAATTTGATATGTGGGGGTTCTAGCAATGTCTTTGAAATCCGGAGGTGGCCATTTGAGTGAAAAGGAAAAGCTCTCTCATGACAAGGAAAGATGGTTTCCGGAGTCTCTAGTAAACTCTCCTGCTCCAATACTGTAGCATACCTGTGAAAAGTATGTAGATAAAGACTATAAACTGGACTGAACATCTCCATGACTGACATACAGTTGTTTAAAGTCCGATTTCCAGCATTTCGTTTAGCAATTTACCTTTGTTTTCTTTAGTTGCATAACAGCTTCAAAAAAAGTTATCTCTTCAAATGTCCTCAGAACTGGTTCAAGTTCTATTAAACATTCTAAATAAAAAAATAAATTGAGTTCAGATTGCTTCCAGTCATTAGATGGAATAATATAAATGCTAATATTTAACTGATATGGCCCTAAGTAAATTTTCCCGCAAACTGATGACATTCAACTTATTACAGGCATAAAGGTATCATATATATACCATAAACAAAAATAAATTCAAAATGGATTAAAGACATAAATGTAAGACCTGAAGCCATAAACTCCAAAAAGAAAACACAGATGGTCAACTCTCTGGCATAGGTCTCAGCAGTATTTTCCACTCCATCTGCTCAGGCAAGGGCCACAGAAGCAAACAAACAAACGGGACTAAAGCAAACTGAAAAGGCTTTGCACAGTGAAGGAATCCAAACCAGCAAATACCAAAGCAACAAACAAAAACACAACCTACTGCATGGGAGGAGATATTCACAAACCATACATCTGATAAGGGATTCACATCCATAATATAAAATGAGCTCATACAACTTAACACCAAAAAAACCCAAACGATCCAATTGAAAAATGGTCAGAAGACGTAAACAGACATTTCTCCAAAGAGGACATATGGATGGCCAGCAGACATACGAAAAGATGCTCAATGTCACAAATCATTGGGAATTGCAAGTTAAAACCACAATGAGTTCTCATCTGGCACCTGCCAGAGTGCCTACTATCGATTAATCAACAAACGGGTGCTGGGGAGGATGTGGAAAAGGGAGCCCTCATGCACATCGGTGCAGCCACTGTGGAAAACAGTATGGAAGTTCTTCAAAAGATCAAAAATAAAACTACCATGTGACCCAGCAATTCTACTTCTGGGTACTTATCTGAAGAAAACTAAAACACTTACTCAGAAAGATATCTGCACCACTATGATCGCTGTAGCATTATTTACAATAGGCAAGATGTGGAAGCAGCCTAAGTGCCCACTGATGGACAAATGGATAAAGAAGAGGTGGTCCAGGTATGCAATGGAATATTACTCAGCTGTAAAAAAAAGAATAAAATCCTGCCATTCGCGACAACATGGGTAGACATAGAAGGTATTATGCTAAGTGAAATAAGAAAAACAGAGAAAGACAAATACCATATGATCTCACATGTGGAATCTAAAAAAAAAACTAAACGAACAAACAAAACAGAAAGACCCACAGATACAGAGGACAAGCTGATAGTGGCCAAAGGTGGGGGGGAGGGGATGGGAACAAATAGGCATATAGATCGACAGGACAGAAATGGAATTGACAGTCTAAAAATAAACCCTTACAGTTATGGTCAGTTGCTTTTTGACAAAATTGCTAAGACAGTTCAACGGGTTAGACCACGAATTAGATATGACATTGAAACCGGGATCCATAAAATCACTGATCATTGAACTTCAAAAAATTAAAAACTTTTGCATTTCCAAAGACACTATTAAGAAAAATGAAAAGACAGACTTAGAGAACATTTTTGTATATCATGTCTCTGCTAAAGGACTTATGTCTATCTAGACTATATGAAGAATTCTGGCAACTTGATAAGACAAATAACCCGATTTGAAAATGGGCAAAAGACTAAATTTCACCAAAGAAGATATACAAATAGATAAAAAGCACGTGAAAATATGTTTAATATCATTAGTCATGAGGAAGTGCAAATTAAAAGTACGATGAGATATCATGCCATACCCACTGGAATAGCTATAATTAACAAGACAGATGATAGCAAGAGTTGACAGCGATGCAGAGACGCTGGAAATCTCACACTGGCTGGTGGAAATGCAACGTGATAGGAAACAGCTTGGCAGTTTCTTAAAAATGAAAGGTAAATGTAACCTACTACCCAGCAAATGAACAGCAGCATTATTCATGGGGCCGACAAGTAGAAACAATCATAATGACTACTGTTACTACAACAATAAATGAACTCGTTGCTCAGGGAGCGGCCAGGGCTCCGATATAAAGCTGGGTGTCCCTAACACGGGGTGGCACGTAAAGCCACGGTCTGGCCTGGCTCACTCGGAAGGCACCGGGGAGAGCGAGGAGTTAAGGGCCCAGGTCGGAGCTCTGAGGGATTCGCAGGGTAAGGAGCTGAGCAGAGGAGAGAGAGAGGGTGGGTCTCCTGGGGCTTCGGGGCCGCCCCAGGGAGTTTCCAGGAGAGAGTGGCCAGTCATCTTTGACCCACCGGGAGCCCAGTGAGCAGGCTGGCCCAGCGTCGGTGTCGCTGGAGCCCCGCATGCAGCGGTTCCAGGGGAGATGGTGAGCAGGTGACCGGCAGAGGCTATTAGAGTGAGTCTGGGGAGGGGGCTGGCAGACAGTCCCCGAGGTGCTCAGCTGAGTGGGGGCAGGGAGGGATGGTGAGGGGCCACGATTTTCCCTCCATGTAGGAGACAGTGCAAGAGCTGAGAGGGAACGTAAGGGACGGGAGGGGAAGAGGGCGGTCCCAGAACACGGCGACACGGTTCACGCGGCGTGTGTGTGCAGACGAGATTTCCCGGCGGACACGAGTAGAGTACAGTCTGCAGACCTGGCAGGGGAAGTGTGTGCAGACGTGATTTCCTGGCGGACACGAGTACAGTCTGTAGACCTGGCAGGGGAAGTGTGAGGGGACCCTCTTGTGGTGTTTTCTCCACGTAGTGTGACAACCGGATCAGCTCGAAGGGAGGATGGAGCGTGGGTGTAGCAGCTTTAAGAAGGGAGAATAAGGTTCAAGACATGTTGCCCGTCTTCCCTTCCTAAGCTCAGCATCTCTTAGGAAAAACCGCAGCATGGAGCTAGAATTTGGGGGAAATGGAGAAAAATGACCATTTGGAAGTGGCACTAGGGACAAAGGAGAGATATACCTTCCCACATGGCTCTGGGGAATAAGATAAAATGTGAGCCCAATGTTTTAGCAGCTTTTGACTTTTAAAATACAAGGCTGATGAGCTCTGGACATAAGTTTTGAATGGAAAATATATTTCACTGTATAGCTGGAATGAAGGTTCCCAGTCTGTGGCTTGTCTTATTATTTTTCTTAATAGATCTTTTGCAATGCGAAACTTGTCCATTTTTGTGAAGTCCAGTTACCAGTTTTTTAGGGATCTTGTTTTTGATGTCATATCCTAGAACTCTGCCTCACCCAGAGTCATGAAGGGTTCCTCCTATGTTTGCATTTAGGCGATGGTCCAGTCTACCTCTGAAATCATCTTAACTCCAATTTTCCATCTCTAGGATCACCACCTTAATTAGAAAACGGCCCCAAGCATCTCCTGGCTGGCCTCTTCTACCCCACCAGCGGCAGGAGTGACTCCTGCACTCACACCGCTGCCCCTGCAGGACACACCCCTGGCTCCACACGGGGCTGGGGACAGGCACCCAAGCTCTGCAGGAGGGCCCCGCGGCCTGGCCCACCACTCCAGTCCCCCGGCGCGCCCTCCCTTCCTCACAGGCCTCTGGTTCCTCGCTTACTTCCTCACAGGGACTTCCACAGTCTGTCACTCGTTTGTGTTGGTTCTCTGCCTTCTTGGTTAGGACGTGAGCTCCCAGGACTTAGCAACCCACATGCTCTTGGTCACCACTCTGTCCCACCTCAGGATGCAGCAAGAGGTGGGTGTTGGGTACATACTTGCTGCATATGTAAACGGAATTAGGACTCCTATCGGACTTCTCTTTTCTGTTAGGAATTCTCAATTCTGCTCTAGAAACAGTCACCCTTTTATAAACATTATGAATAACAAGAGTGAAGAGAATGAAAACAACCTTGAGCTTGTCGTCTAACTTTTTTCAAGGAGTATTCGATTCGCAGCACACCCACTCAGAAGGCCCGGAGTGAGGCTGTGCACTCACTTAAGAAGGATGGCCTTTCATCCGGGTTCTGGGCCCATCCAGCTTTGATGAGAGCGAGCATCACTGCGCGGTGAGGTATATCAAACGGCAGACTTTCTTCACTAGTGTCGGGTCGATGACCCTGTGACACACTGTACATAATCTGCAAAGGATTGGTGACTTCTGTCAAAACAAATACATTTCATTCATTAGAAATATTTTGTGATCCAATATACTAAATACATTCTGAAACCAAGAGAAAATGAAGGCCTCTTAAAATCTTAGGACTGATTCATTGCCCCCTCTGTAAGGGGAGGGCGTGTCTGCCAGGCATGTGTGCCTCTGAGGGTGATCATGGGCCTAATTACTGTCGGCACAAGAATTAGAACCTAATTTTTCTGATCCTTAAATCTACTATGTTTTTCAGTATGTAGTGGATTCACAAATGATAAACTGCTGTGTTTTTACAGTGTGTTTTCCACAAAATGAATGGTAAGCAAATTGAAAATAAGATGAGCTTTAGCTAGTTCTGAGTGTGGCCTACCAACAAGACGTTGTCAGGATAAGGAAGTCAGAGTCCACTTACCCTCAAAAGGCTGTTTTCTGGATAAGACTTCCCACATGATAACCGCATAGCTGTTTTAAGACAAAAATATACAGAGAGTATATTATAAACTAGCTATGCACAATAAACTAAAATAACACTAAATTTAAAAGCTGGCTGTGGAGATGCCATTTTTGAAAGTGATAAGGTAGTGAATTGCTATATAAAGAATCGGCATATGTAACTAAGATAATATTCATATACAGTTTTGTTTTGAAAGGGAATTAATCCTAAATTGAAAAATTAGGGAATTACCGTTATCAAAACTTGAAGTTATATGCAAAAATAACTTGTGGATGATTTAATAATCATTCTTGAACACCTAGATAAGCTGTGCCCTCTAGCCGTATGACTTTACTGTTCACACAAAGCAGAGGGCAATAACAAAGACTGACTCACGTAGCCCTATTCCACAGACGTTCTTCTGGTCTAAGTACTGTCGTCTTTGGTAGAGTTAAGTGTTGACCATACTGTCTCCCCACCCCCATCAAAGTCACATGTGATAAAACTCCGAGTATTATAGAAAACATAAAGTAAGCTTTACAGATTTTTTCGAGGGTGTGAAAGTGGCTTAAAGCAAGACACCTCTGGTGTGAAAAACATTAATCACTGTGGCCTCGTATTCTCATCACACTATGAGAGAAGCACCAAAATGTAGCTTCGAAATTCTGATTAATCTTGCTTTTTAGACAAGTTAGTTCTGATCAGAAGTAACATACTGTACCTATATATATCATGCTTGACGCTGGCCCTTGATTTTTGTCCAGGTTCATAGTTTTCAGGTGGCATGTAGATAATTGTGCCTCCTTCCGGTGCAGATTTACTGCTTCGTGATTGTGACAGGGACATCAGGCGCCATTTTGATAAACCAAAATCTGCAATCTGTAAGGGAAAAGACTGAGTAATTGAATTTTAAAAATTTCTCTTTTAAAAAATCCAAGAATTGACTGTCTTTGTTTATATTCATTATATTCAGACAAGAGACTAGAGATCATTACCTATATTAACATTTTTTTCCTACATATTCCACCAATTTCTTAACAAATTGGATCCCACAGCACTGAGCCCAACGACTCTAGAGAAACGCATACTGACTTGCGGTTTAGCACAATATGCAAAATTTAAAAGGGAGACTATGTTTGGAATAATTAAAGAGGAGTATTTTTTGTATTATAATCTGAATGAGCATGTACACTGAACACTGAAAAGTCATGACGAGTAGCTTCGCAGCGTGCGGTTTTCAAATTTAAACAAACCTCGTGGAACTGCTAAACAACTCATATCTCAAAGATCTTCTCTGACATCCTTACAACTCAGGTTTGTATGTTCTTATTTATAATGCCCTAAAAATAGTATCCTTCAATTTTGAGATAAGCAGAATCCCAAGATAGTATGGCTCATTATTACATGACTTACACCTACTGCTATAAGGGGCCTATCTATTCATGTTCGTGACAATGACAGCCTAAAGAATTATCACTGATAAACATTCTGTACTTTTGATACATCCTTTATAGTTTTGCGTCACTTATAAATCTTGTGCAGATGTTATATAATATTTTATAACTCTAACTGTTTAAAAGGTACCTTAATTTTTTTTTAATGGAAGACAAAATATGAGAACCAACAATATTTAGTGGACAAAAGAGCTTGGGAAAACTCTGAAGACGTTTGATTTAAACTACTTATACCTTCTCACTGAACAATTTCAGAGTCAACACAGCGGAAGGGGCTCCACCCAGGACACCATCTGTACCTCAGTTGTTTCATTCTTATATTTTTACTGGTTTTAACAGAAACCAGTAAAGAAATCATTTGTTTAGTGTGTAGATGAAGCTGGGATTTAAAAACAATATGGCCCCACTCCAAAAAGGGAGGGAATGGACTGGATGAATCTTTCATACGTTATGATAGTTAAAGGTAAGTGTAAGAAAAAGTATCAGGGAAGACCAAGAGAAAACATGGTGCCAGCACAGGGAGAGCGGGGCCGGGCTGATTTTAAAAGGCACGATGTGGCTGAGGACTCGGGTTCTGGAACCTAGATTGCGTTAGGTGGACGTTCTCAGCTGCGCCTTCGTTAGCTGTGTGACCTTGAGCGAGCGTCTCCATTCCTCTGTGCCTCAGATCACCCTCCTGTAGCCTGGGGCTGACGACAGTGTCTGTATCATAAGGTTGTACTGAGAAAGCGAAACGAGCCATGTCAGAATGGTTGGCGTTTTGATCACAAGGATAAATCTCTGACGGTTGCTCTCGTTCAGGCAACATCAGCAAGCACGGCGCCGCGTGTCAGGCCCTGCGCCGCTTCGGCGGGACCGAGGCTCCAGGGACCCCGTGTTCCACGCCTCTCATCTGGACTGCAGAGTCCACGCCTCCTACCCTCTGAAAGCAAAGCAGTACTCCGGGCACGCATCTGCCAGGGTAAGAAGCATTAGCATGGTAAGTAAAGTTGATTTTTGTGCCAGAGTGAAAAATGCTAAAAAATTTGGAGTGTGGTCTCATCTCATATCTGAGCCATAACTGTATCACTAAAAAGAATGTACAGATGGCAGATTAGCACATGCAGAGTACTCAACATCATCAGCCATTACGAAGATACAAATCAAGGCTGTAGTGAGATACTACCCTGCACTTACTAGAAGAGCTAAAATAAAAACCGCGGTAACACCAAGTGCTGGTGAGGATGTGGAAAGGTCACACAGCTGCTGGAATAGAAAACGGTACGGGCACTCTGGAAAATCGTTTCTGAAAAAACCAAACATACCCTTACTATATGACCCAGCTGTTGTATTCCTGGGCATCTATCCCAGAGAAACGAAAACTGCTGTTCATTAAAAAGTTGCACAGGATTGTTCGTGGGGGCTTTGTTTTAACTGCCAAAGACTGAAATAACTTTTCCCCCAGTAGGTGGTTAAACGAGTGTGGTGCATCCGCACCATGGGGTACTGTTCAGCAGTGAGAGACGTGTCTCAGAGGCATCATGCTAAGTGAACAGAGCGAGTCTCAAAATACAACACACGGTGTGATTCTATTTATAGAGCATTCTCAAAACGATGAAATTATAAGGATGGAAAACAGACTGGTGGTCTCCAGGGCTCAGGGATGGAGGGGGGAGGGGCCGGAGGTGGGCCTGACTCTGAAGGGGCCGCACGAGTGCTGCCTTTGTGGTGACGTAGTGCTGTATCTCGCCGATTGCTTCTGCAGATTTGCACGTGTGTCACAGTGCCACAGAACCACATACGTGCATTGTACCAATGTCAGGTTCTCAGTCTTGAAACTGAAGTATCAGTAGGAGCGATGTAACTGCTGGCGGAAACTGGGTGAAGGACACCTGGGACCTCTGTATTATCTTTGTTTTAACTTCCCGTGACTCTATAGTAATTTCAAAATAAAAAACGTATATTCTACAATTTCGTTTAAGAACAAAATGATTTTGTAATTTGTACTGCAATTCTATGACTGTGGTCTAAGAATAACGAAGCCATTGCAGTAGGAAGGTGGGACACTGAAGATGAGAATTACAGGTTATGGCAAAGGGAGAGAGACTAAACTGGCTAGGTGGAAAAAATAACTCGAAAGTCTTTCTAAACCTATTAATCACAAAGATGTAGATAAACTTTTTTAAAAGTAATTACCTTAACATGAAATTCGTTATCCAATAAGATATTCTGAGTCTTCAAGTCATGATGAAGCAGAGGAGGGTTCATATTGTGCAGGTAGTTTACGCCCAGTGCAATTTCATGCAGGATGCGGAATCTCAGTGGCCAAGCAACCTCAGGGTATTCAGTTTTCTTCATGTACATGGAAAGAAACAAAACCCAAATCAGTGCCCAGAGTTCGATACATTCCTATCTGAAAATGAAATAGTTTATGAGGAAATACAGTATAAACTAAGGTAAAAACATATGCTCATTTTTATTACATAGTATCAATTTGACATTAACATTTTTGTATCTCATTTTCCTCACTGTTTAGAGAAAATAATAACTTTCTAGTACTCCTATTTCCTTTTTATATTGGTAATGTAATTACATGATATTGGGTCTTCTTTCTTCAGCTGACACAGTTTCAATTATTTTTTTATCTGTATAATACCCAGACACATATACCTAACCCACGCCCACCTCCCGTTCTATGGCTCTTATCAACTAGCTTGTTCGTGTGTGCACACGCACGTGCACACACACACACACAATGTTTCCAGTACATACCACCCATTGAATCAAAATTAATGTTTTAATTTTCCTATGAATATAAAATCATACCTTATTATAATCATTGCATCAATTAAAAATTATAACCATATGTTAACTAAGCATTACTGTCTCATACTTTTAATCATATAATTAATTTATTTGCATTCCAACTTGAAAAGTTAGCCTTAAGTTTTGTTTTTATGAAAGAGACAAAGATCATCTTCATTTCCAAAGCATATATAATACAGACACATTGAAGACATACTGTTTTATATTTCTTTGTACTTACAAGTGATATCCTTCTGAACTTTCTTAAAATAAATGTTTTCTGAACATAAAAATAATACAGCCTCTTGGGAGAATGAACATACTCAGAAAAATTACATATTTTGGGAAGAACCGACAGTGACTCATCGGGCACCATGCCACTGGGTACATTTTTCTAAATGACATGAAAAAGTATGCTTCTACTGAAAGCTCCAAACTATTCTTCAGAATTTTTTCTGCAAATGATCAACTTATAGTCCCAGTGAGCAACTTGGCAGGGAAATGGGCCAAAATACTTTGTGTTTACATTGTATTTTGATTTATTTCAAAGAACCTTTTGTGAGATTGGGGGAGGTGGTACTTCAAGATAAATTTCACCCTAATAATGCAGTACAGGAAACCAAAAGAAACACAAACACTGTGTTGAACGTTACTCACTCTGGTTTACACAGAGCCTCCTCCTCTACTTGAGTAACTGAGTCTTTTAATCCGTAAAAAGGTAACTTTTCTGAAAATTAGGTAGTTTAAAGGAATAAGGAGGCCTCTGCACACAGTGTTATGTGAAGGCTTCTGGTCACGGTCAAGTGCTCACTCTGTATTTTAGGGTTCCCTCTGGGAGTTAGCAATCCCCGTGAAGGAGGCTCTAGAATCTCTAGGGGGCTCCAGATCTGGGTGCCAGAGTATCTGTTGGGGTGCTGGGGTATGGAAGAAAAACATTAAAAATTCTCCTTATATTCATTTCTCACAAAGAAAAAAATGCGCCTAATTAATATTTGCAACCACTGCTGTAGTGGTTACACGAATCTCACTCCACCCTTGTTTCAGATGGTCACACCGCAGAGCGTGACGTGTCCTGAAACAGAGAGCGGATGTGGCAGAAGTGGCACCTGCTCTCCCTTGTCACTTACCGAACACTGATGTATCAGAATTAGGAGCACCCAGTAATTGGATTTTACTGTGTATACTATCCGGTTCAACTAAACAAATCTCACGATATGGACTGAGTATTTTAAAAAGATTTCTTGAGAGAAACTGCATGTTGGAGATAATAGTAATGACATCAGTTCAAGCAAACGACAACAGATGAATACATATATTTTGAAATGAGGATCCCCAAATTTGTTTACTAGTTGGATTCACAATGAGAGCCAGAGTAATTGGCACCTTGAGAAAAAAAGTAAGTGGCTCATGCTGTTCTCTAGTATGGAAAAGCTAATGTATTTGGTACCCAGAGACAGATTTATTTGGCCTGTTAATTCAGAACTTTATGAACTAGCATTATTACATTTAATTTGAACCCCGAATTGTCTTTAAAATCTGGCTGAACTAGGAGTGGACGGTATAGTGTGCAGAGTTTATCTTTTCTCTTTCCTGTGCCTACCTGTGTATGTGTACATGTGGATATTGGAATCGAGTGTAAAACTCACCAATAGTAACATAAGCAAAATCATATAGGACCCTTAGAATATAGGGCCTGACTCATATTATTTTTAATAACACAAAAGAAGCCATACGTGGTGAAACTTTACCACTGCAATTGTTTTTTATTCTTATTTTGATTCATCTGTATATCCCCAAATAGTTTGATCTTCTGTAAAACCAAAGCACTATAAAGCTTGAATTACAGCCACTGAAAACGTACAACACTTACCCTATGTAGGAGTTCATTTAATGATCCATTTGGCATGTATTCAGTAACTATTCCCAAAAATTCAGGCTCGTTGCAAATTCCCAAAATTGGAAGAATGTAACTAAATCTAGCTTTGTGTAAAATTTCAGCTTCTCTTAAGACATCATTTCTTTCACTAAAGAAAAAAAAGCATAATTATTTCAAAGTAATGAAAAAAATACATAATTAGCATGCCCATGATATTAAGTAAGCCTGGATTTTTTCATTAATTAGCTTTGACCTCACGTAAATTATGTAACTTCATCATATTTGAGGTAGGAATAACGCCTACCCTATAGATCCACAGGTTTGTTTAGAGACCAAAATAACTTCTAGAAGCCACTGACAGAAAAAAAGTGCCACGCCCAGGCTATTACTATGAGCTTTCCCAGGAAAGGAAAAGTCAGTTTATAAAGTCTGATTAGAATGACTGTGAGTGAGGTAATAAGTTCATGTTGTACTAAAATGATCGGATTCGATTCGAATATTGTATTTTATGGTTGTATACCATGTAAAATTTCCCCCAATATCTTGAATATTAAAACATTTAAATGTTGGTGATTTAAATGACTAGGTGATAGTTCTTATATCCTGGAACTCAGGAAGAGAACACAGAACAGGTACATGCTTACAACAGATGCCTGGGGTAACTGGATCCCAGGGTCATTTGCTTATTCATACATAAGACAAATAAATATCGAACTTTTATTAAGAATAAATTATGAGCATTATGGAGAATCTACATATAAAAAAAGTCCGTCCCCTCAAGCTGCCCAGAAATCTTTTAAGAAGAAGAAATACTCGTTGTGGTTTCGATTGGCATTTTCCTGATGGTAAGTGATGTCGAACACCTTTTCAAATACCTATTGGCCATTTGTATGTCTTCTTTGGATGTGTTAACTTGATTTTGGTAATCATTCTGCAATTGAAATGTATATCAAATCATCACGCGGTACACTTTAAATATACAGTCCTGCACGCATAACGCTTTGGTCAAGGACATATATGACCATGGTCCTAAAGGATCACTGTGGCTTAGTGACACTGTAGCCGTCAGAATGTCACTGCACAATGCAGTACCCGTGTTTGCGGTGGTGCTGGAGTAAATAACCTACCGTGCGGCCGGTCATGTAAAAGGACAGCAGTGCGGTTATGGACATAATATTGGGTCATGATAACAAATGACTACGTTACTGGCTTATTTATTTACTATCCTATACTTTTCATCATTATTTTAGAGTGTACTCTTTCCACTTATAAAAAAAAGGTCTGCTGTAAAAGCGTGCTGTGTCACGCAGGCGGCAGCCTCCTGCATCTCGTGCTTACTGTCTCTCGATTGAATTATTTCTCTTGTGTTTGCTTTAATCCTGTGTTGTTTTGTACAGTAACATGCTGCACAGGCTTGTAGCCCAGGTGTGCAGCAGGCTAGACCATCTAGGTTTGTGTGAGAGCCTCTGTGATGTTTGCCTAATAATGACGCATTTCTCTGAACGTCTCCCTGTCGTTAAGTGGCACGTGACTGTACACAAGTATATTTGTCAATTATTCCTCAATAAAGTTACAAAATAAGGAAAGCAAATAAGAAAAGAATACTTAATATATAAGGCAGAATGTGGTTAATGGCACCAAAAAAAAGTAACTGAATAAATAGAGATTTGTGGGAGCTCAGAGAAAAGAGTGAACTCTGGGCTCGGGGTGCACCAATCTTTGGAGAGATGGGGCCTCAACCACACTTTAGGGGTGGACAGACGCTCAGTCTGTGGAGAAAGGGCATGTGAGATGGATGTAGCATCCAAGAGGAAGGGACCTTGCCTTTCTTTCTCACCTGTGTAAGCCCAGGACCTGGACCTGGACCAGGGCCTGGCACACAGTAGATGTCTGACAGACATGCGCCAGCTCTACGAGGGAAATTAAAGTGAGGGCTATGTTTAGAACACGGCAAATGGCCTCATACGAATCAGGATACATAATGGAGAATGTAAAGGAGTCAGGGTGAATAGGGCAGGCTGGGGCCACGTCTCAGAGCCTTAAAGCCAGGCCAGCTCTCTGAGTTGTGACTGCAGGTCCTTAAGCAGAGGAATGACATGAGCAGAACACACTTTGATGATTAGCCGGGCGGCAGGGTGTAGAAGGTTATACTAGTGAACATGTGAAGCAATGAAAGCCTGAAGCTGTGAAGGCCACAGTGAAATGGAAGGAAAAACACTAGCTGACTAGGATGTTCAGGCCGTGGTCACTGAGAGACTAAAAAGTACAAAAAAAAAAAGAAGGGACTTGAAGATGTCATCAGTTTTTACCCTGGATGAATGAGTGTTGGTAGCAACAATAACAGAAATAGAAACATCTCCAGAAGTTAGGTAAGTAGTCATGATTGGTTGGCTTTTAAACCACCCAAGCTCTGGGTGAATGGATGTTGCAATAAGCAACACAATTCCAGACCCGAGGACGAGGCCTGCTCCCAAAATAATCAAAAGCAAAATAAAGCAAAAACCTTAATCATTTTTGAATAAATGAACATATATTGAACATATATATGCCTAAATTTTCAACATTGAAGAGTTAGGAGAGAGCATACCCTAATCTGCAGCTATAGTAATACCCCAACTCTGAGGCAACCAATTATATCAGCTTGTGAGATCTGTTTTAACTAAACTTATATTCTGTAAGGTGAAACAGTTCTGTATTTGCATCAAGAGATGTAGGTCAGAAAGACAGGTACTGCGCAGCACCCTCACAGGGAGATGGAGGGTAGACCTGAAGACTCCTGGGTACTCTGATAAAGAATGAGAGACAGGCAGGGGAAGTCTCAGTGACACTTACTACCCTCCTCCTCCCATGAAGGGTATGAGGCATTCTTCCTTCTATTTTGATCCTATTATGTGTCAGCCACTTTATATGCACTATAATCCTAAGACCAACCCTCTAAAGTTGGTTTCATTGTCCCCACTTCATACATGAGGGCACTGAATCTCCAATCAATGAATAATTTTCTAATGGCGATACAATACTAAGTGGCAGGGTTGGAATCAGATCAGAATTACAATCGTGGGACTCTAAAGCCTGTGTTCTTTCCATTCTAGTGCGTAATCAGAGAAGAAGGAAAGCTCTTGAAGCCAGATTTTGGGAAGACTGAGTGAGTGGGAAAGCTGAAAAAGCCAAAACAGTTTAAAAATCGGTTTCCATGTTTTTAAAAATAAAAATGTAAAATACAGCTCCTGTAGACATATCACCAAAATTACCAGTCAAAAACCAGTTCTGGTGTCTACAGTGTGTTTGAACAACCAATCAGACCCATCTACTTGTAAGGCGGTGGGAGACTGCTGGGAAGGTCCCCTGCAACGGGCAGTAGTCAAGTCATAGAGAAAGACTCACTGGTCCCTAAAATAATGCGAAACATCATGTAAATTCTTCTTTCAGGTGATCCCAAAGAACAATGCACACATTATGCTCACCAGGGCCCAAGAGGTCCATGTATTTATTATCCCCACTTTATAAGTGAGGAAATAGCCTGTGAGTCAACTGCATAGCTGAGCCCTGTGCTCAGACTATGTAAACACACACTGCTAATGTTAACATCCTAGCAAACAGGTGGGAGACACGTGTTTCACTCGTCTTTCTTTATGGCTTTTTTGACAATTCATTTCCTACCCAATTTCGTGAAGTTTTAGATTATGAAAATTGTTAATGAATATGGAAAGGGAACTCCTTTTTCATTCCTTGTCCTCCACATGGCACAAAACTTAGATAAATTAAAATCTTGAGAAGCAGCATCCAAAATGGAAGGATCAGTTGGCTTTAGAATACCTAATAGGTCCCCTGATGCTAGATTTCCATATATTTGCATAGCTGATTCTAAACTGCATCCACCCTCCCTTACCCCACCAGCCTTCAGAGTTGACTGCTGACACAGACACACTTGCCTAGCACTTGCTCGGAGAATTCAAGGCCCAGGGTAAACAGACCACACCCTGTATATCAGGAGGCCTGGATTATAGCATACAAAAGGTGGGAACAACCTCTAGAGGTGTCTGGAATCTGTTACATCTGGCCCATCCAAGCCTGATATCCAGAGATAGCAAAGAAAAGCCACAGGCAGATCAAAGGGCATTACCACCGGCAAGGCTGCAGCTGAGGAATTTATCTGATACTGCATACTAACACAGCGTTTGCCCAATCAGGCCCCTGATGTGAGGCATTTTCACTTTGACACGGGGTGGGCGGGGAGGGCGGGGAGGAGAGGCTCTGGCTGCAGCCAGGATGTCAACTCACTGGGAACAATGCGGGCCCTACTAGGGAGGAAAATGTACAGCTAGTGACTACACTCACTGACTAATAGTCACAGGCCCACCGTATACGGTTGAAATGTTTTTTAGGAAACAGAAACTAATGCACTGAAGGTGTCTCAGGATGTGCGAGACATTCGAAATTTTTGGTTATTTCACAGTTCTGATTCAGTTTACTGTTAGCGGAAATATTTCCTCTGGGACAGGCTCTGCTGTGAGAACCCGAGCGGCCGAGCTCTAAACTTTCCTGACTACACGTGACAAGCTACGAAACAAAACAAAAGCGACCGCGGAAACCTCAATACAAAACTTCGCAGACCCTGGAGCGGCGCTGCTCAATAAACGTAAACCACATATACGATGTTACATTTTCTATTGGCCCCATTAAAAAGACACGTGAAAAGAATTTTACCAGTGTCTTAAATTTCTGGGCGTTCTAACCGACGGCAGGGTCAGCGAGCTACTGCGGGTTTCAGTACTGACTGCTGGGGGTCTGAGGGCAACATTTCCGAGCTCAACGCCACCTGTGCCCAGGAGCCCGACTTCGGAGAAAGGGGGCGCAACCCCGTCTCCCCGGCAGCCACGGCGGCATCCATGCGCGACATGCGGAGCGGGGGGCGGCGAGTCTGGTGCGGTCCTAAGCGCGCGATCGCCC
>NW_006443225.1:22606051-22624754 GCF_000325575.1 Pteropus alecto | reverse complement strand
GACAGACGACACCCAGCCCTCCCGGGCGCTCAGGCGACAGCGGCAGCGGCAGCGGCCACCGGCGCTCCTGACGGCCGGATGCCGCGTGCGCGGTGGGCGTGTCGCGGAGCGCCGTCCCGGCAACTTGTGGCCCTTCCCCGCCAAACGCTCGGCGTCGCGCTGTGCGGGCGAGCTGTGCCCCAGAGCGCGCGTCGTCCGTCCGTCCGTCCGTCCGTCAGTCCATCCATCCGCCCGTCCGCCCGTCCGTCCGCTCGGGTCCCCGGAGTTCCAGAGAAGACACCGGAAAGCAAGCGGGAGGAAGAGCCCCGCGGGACGCCCGTCGGAGAGGCGCCCGGGGAGCCGGGGGTCAGCCGAGGACGCCGCAGGATCCCTCGGCGTCACGGTTCTGTGCCCGCGCTCCAGGCGGTCTCGTCAGAGTTCTGAAGGACGGTGACTTCCACGCTGGGTTCTGTAGTCGAACCATTCGTGAAGTTTAAGGGCAGAATGAAAACGCGTTCTCATACACAGGGGGGCAAACGTGCACTTTCCGCGCAGCCGCCCTGTGTTTGAGAAAGCCACCAGGGGATGCGCTCCGACAAAACGCCGCGGCGAGTCAGAAACGGGAAAGACGTGCGATCCAGAAAACGGGCCCAGGTGGATGTGAAGGGAACCCCCGCGAGGGAAGGACTGCCTTCAGTTTATTTATCACAACCCCAAACCTTTAGCTTTCATGATCGCTTTCACCATCAGACAGTTTTAAAAATAATTTCGTTATACAGTGAAATTATGTTTTAAAAGTTTTTAAGAAGGTTAAACTAACATTTCTGTGAAAGTGATGCAAAGTAAAAAAGTGGGGGACACGCAGGTCGTACACTCCCCCACCTAATGCTAGAACACCTAACAGACACTGCCTGGCTTCTTTAGGGCACCTCTTGGCGAAAGGGAATTCGCTGCATTGTGAGCAGGCCTGTTCCACTGCTTAGAGATTTCTACTGTGAAAATTCTCTAAGTGTTAGGAAGTCCTTCTGTTCTTAATATTGCCTGCTTGTGTTACACTGAAGAAGTCTGATTCTACCTAGATAATTTTAAGCTTTGCCATCCATTTAACAAACGAAAGGGGAATACCCCTTTAAAGTGGTATCAGAGATTTAAAAGATGACTACCTTGAAGACAGATGTGTCATCTTTAGTCTTCAGCATCTTCATTTACTTCCACTTGGTTTTCAGACAGTGGTTCTCTTGTGAATCTGCGTTACTTCAGTATTCCCCTCCATCCAAATAGATTAGAAAATTCCGTATGGTGTTGGATAGGTGAGAGAGAGAGTGGGAGTGCCTCCCTCTCATCTGAATCTCCTAGTGCCCTGGAAGACAGTATTCCTATTTAAAACACTTATCAAATTGTTGATTTAAGATGAGCCTGTGGTCAAATAAAACTGGAGATTTTTGTTTCTTGTCTCTTTTTTTATTTTTAATATGAACTGCCTTTAAACCAGTTTTTCTCTCCTACATTCAGGCAGTTGATTCTTTTAGACCCAGTACTATGGGTTGATTTGTGTACTCCCAAAGGTGTTGAAGTCTCAATACCCCAGTACCTGCGAATGTGACCATATTTGGATATGGGGTCTTTGCCGCTGATCAAGTCAAAGTGAGGTCATTAGGATAGGGCCAATCCAATATGATTGGTGTCCTTATAAGAAGGGAAAATTTAGACATAGAGACAGATACACATAAAGGAGAAATAGTGTGAAGACACAGGGAGAAAGCCATCTACAAGCCAAGTAATGCCCGAGGCTACCAGAAGCTAAGAAAGAAGAGTGGAATAGATTCTCTCTCTCTGCCCTCAAAGGAACCAGCTGTGTTAACATCTCGGTTTTGGACTTCTAGCCTCTAGAACTGGGAAAAAATACATTTTGTGGTTTGAGCTACCAAGTTTGTGGTTCTTTGTTATGGCGGCCGTAGGCAACTAAAACACCCAAGGTACAATTTTTTAAAACTTTTTATTTGGAGATAATAATAAATAATAACAGAGTTGCAAAGATCATATGGAGAGGTCCCATGTATCCTTCACCCGGTTTCCTCAGTGGTTACATCTTACATAATTTTAATACCATATCAAATTTGCATTCATTCAATGTGTCTACATTGCTCTATGTCATTTTGTCACCATCACAGATTCCTGCACCTCAGTCAAGATACAAAACTAGTCCATCACCACAGAGATCTCCTCATCCCACCCCTTAACAGTCACACCCACGGCTACCCTCTACCATTCCTGACCCCTGGCCACCATTATTCAGTTTTACACTTCTATAATTTTGTCTTTTCAAGAATGTTATGTTAGTGAAAGTGTGATTTTTTGAGGTTGGTTTTGTTCACTCAGCATAATGCCCTTGAGATCCACCCAAGTTGTTTCTTGTATCGATAGTTGATTCTTTTTTTTTTTTTTTAATTGATGAATAGTATTCCGTGGTATGAGATACACCAAAGTTGTTTAATCATTCATCTATTGAGGAACATTTTAGTTGTTTCTAGATTTTAGCCATTACTAATAAAGCTGCTGTGAATAATTTGTACAGGTTTTCGTGTGGACATGCATTTTCATTACTCAAGATAAATGCCCAGGACTGTAATTGCTGGGTCAAATGGTAAAGGCATATTTAGTTTTTTGAAGAGACTGCCACACTTTTGCAGAGTGACTGCATCATTTTACATTCCCAGTAGCAATATATGAGAGGTTCCATTTCTCTGTATTGTCACTATTTAGCAATCCAGTAAATGTGGAGTAATAGCTCATTTGTAGACCTAGTTCAATTTTTGAACTTAATCATATTAAGCTTTTTCATATCTATTTAGGTCCATTCTTCTACTTTTCCTGAATCTCTTAAATCTGCATTTTGCTATATTGGCTGTCTTTTCCAGGAAGCACGATGTTTGGAAGAATACAGATCTGACTTCAGTTCTCTGCTTCGTCACATATGAGCTATGTAACTTTGGGCAGCACGCTTAACCTCTTTGAGGCTTATTTTCTCTCTCTGTGAAAATATTGCTCTAAATAATTTTGTAAATATGAAATAAGATAATATAGGTATACTGTTTAGTAGATGGCACACCCTCAGTAGATGCTACTTTCTTTCTCTTCTGTTTTTTCAACTCATCAAAAATGTGGACCAGACAAAACAAGTTCAGAATCTAGAAGTGGAGACCTCTCTTCATTCATTAATCAGATAAATTAGCATTTAGAAAATATCTTTCACTTAGATTGTAAAAATTAAGGAAATTTTTCTTTACCTTTTAGATTATACCCTGGGAAGATTCTTATTTTAATTGCTCATTGAAATTGATCATATTTTGAAGTCTTTAAAACTAGAAATATAGAGCATAACTTGGTTAGAAAACATGGAATTGGTATGTAAATTCTGACTCAAATCTTTTTACATCAGCGTGATCTGTGTAGCTCAAGAAACAGAAGTCTTCTGGAAAGACTGAAGAATTTATCATTGTCATTCAGGGGATGATGATCAGCAGCCAAAGTCTTTGGAAGTATTTCATGCAGGGAAACTTGCTGAAAACGTTCAGATTGGAGTGGGTGTGATAGGGATTTTGGTGCTATTCAATGGCATTAGGCCAAGGGACTCGGGGTCAGCTACGTCATGCCTCAATCCCCAGGCTTCCTGTTCCATGAGGTGTCCTGATAGATCTATACACACAGATAATAGTGGCAAAAAAAGGAAATTTAGTTTATTTTCAAAGCTCTGATTAGCTGACTAGAATACTAAGCAAAAGACCCAAGGAATCTTCCCTCTTGCTGCCCTCCTCTGTCGAACATCAAACCGGAATGTTCTGGATTTAAGATAGAGCTGGCTAGGCTACCACTTTTTCATAAGAAAAGAAAAATTACAGTCAAATGAAATTACACTTTAGCCTTCAAATTATACATGTGGTTTATTATGTAGAAGAAAATGGAGAAGACAATTTGTCTTAAAATCATCTACTTTGACCCCTACTTACCTCCCAGGATTGTTCTGAGAGGAAGCTGGACAGAATCAAATGCCTACTATTTCATTACCAAACATTTATTTGCATATTTATGTGCAAGAAACTTTTTTCATGTGAATATGATTTTTAATTAAAAAATACATGTACCAAATTGGCATAGTAAAACATTCAAGAATTATAAAAACATATGTAAATGAAAAGTAAGCCTTCCTGATTCTCCAGATCTCCAGTCCACCTTCCCTAAGGCAACAGATAAATTTAACAAATATTTTATGTGTCATAACGCTAGGTGCTGGAAATACAAGGACAACAAGATGTACACAGTCCCTGCTTGTAGTGTTCTAAGGGAGAGAGAAACCTGAGCATATAATCACAGTGGAGGGTGATTAGAGAGAAACCTGAGCATATAATCACAGTGGAGGGTGATTAGGGTTCTGATAGGGAATTCTGGACACTCTCAGATATCAGAGGAGAGAAGCATGCATAATTTAGTGCAAGAGAGGTAAGGTAAATTGCCCTAAGTCACAGAGTTTGTAAATTACGGAGACAGGATTCCTGAACCAAATCTGTTTGAATCAATGCTCATATTTTCCCAGCAACAGCTTGCAATTATCAGTGGGGTATTCCATTTTCAGTTTCACTTTATATCATGTCTCAGGAGAGAAATTTAGTAGCAAGAGGGAATTTCCCAGCTACAGAAAGACAGTGCTGGGCAAAAATGTATTAATAATGGCTATTTCATGGGAAATTTTATTTTCTTTTGATGTTTTACTTGGCAGGTTTCCAAGAATGGGTAAAGCTATGTTACTAGTAGCTCAGTCTGCGTTTAAAACTTTCAGCCCCTACATTTAGCGGGATATTTTGAGCAAAATATACTAAGACATGTTAACTTTTTAAGTTAACACACACATACACTATACTTTTTTGTTTGTTTTAGGAATGGGCTACGTGAAAAGGTTCTAAGTTCAGTACCCTTCATAGCACCCTGTTCTGGGCAGGCACAGACAAAGAGTAGCCTTTGTAGTCCAGGTCATGAGAGGGCAGACTGGCGTGGAAACTCTGAATCAGGGAATCTGACGTCAGCAGATGAGTAGGTTGCCAGAGAGCACGCGGTTGGTTGGGAAACAGGAACACTCAGGAATCTTCTTTCATTCAATTTCATAATTGCATAAAGGAATGGAAATGTCTGCCCCGCCAGCACAGCCTTGTTGCACAACTCCAGGGGACTGCTGTTCACGTGGAATATATAATGGATGGGGCCTCTGGAGGTGTGCAAGGTGTGGACCTATGGCCTACTTACCTCCCAGGATTGTTCTGAGAGGCTCAACTTATACAGTGACTATGAAAGGACTTTATAAACTATGAACCTGTCAATATGTGTGAATAATAACCACAATAGTTGTTATTTTCCTGGCCAGCTCTGCCCCTCAAGCAAAACGCTCTTATCTAGTTTGAGAAAGAGAAAACATAGCCCCTGTTATCTGGGAGCTGGCCCGGCACTCACAGTGAATCTGTGAAGTTCTGTTGAATATAAATGTGTTCAGAGAACACCAATCTAGACAAGACCGCTTTGAGACTATGTTAGAACAAGAAAAGATAAGACCACTGCATGCTCACGTCTGAACAGACAGAAATTAGAAATAGTCCAAACCAAAAAATGAGCAAACATCGCCCTTTGCTGACTAATAACAAGTGGCTGCTATTTCGTTACCAATTGCAGCTTTAGCTTGATTTCATTTCTCTCACTGTCTAGATAAGAATTAAGATACCCAGTCAGAATTCTCTCTGCTTTGGGACAGCATCTAAGGTACCTGTTTCCTTGAATGCTCCCCAAATCATGTAAGATAAACCACAAATCCTGTCATAAGTTCTTTCTAATCCTCTTACTAAGATGTCCCATGCTTCCCCATGGTATGCATTTCTCCTCCTTGCAGTGAGTCAGTAACCAGCTTTCTAGAACTGTGGATGTGCTCCCGGTGGTCTGGAGAGAGGACATTGACAAGCTTGTGGAGCAGTTATTACCCAGAGAGAAGCCCTCACTATCTGCGACTCAGTCAGAAAGCTGGCTCCTCTGACTTCTCCAGGGATTTGCTTATGGTCTTGGTTCTGTTTCGGAGCCCAGAACTCCTGGGAAAGAGATTCTGGCTGGCCATAATCTCATCCTTCAAGTCCTTTGTAGATTATGGGGATATGGACGTAAGGTATTTAATCTCTAAAACAACAACAATAGCGATAACAGCTAATACTTATTTAATGCTCGCTATGTGTCAGGCACTCTTCTAAGCGATTTAATACCAAAATACTGTTCACTAGATGCTACTCTCATTCTCATTTTGCAGATATGGGAACTGAGGCACCGAGATGTTAATTACTTGTGGAAGGCCCCACAGCTATTAAGTGGCAGAGCGGGATCTGAACCGAGGAAAGGTATTACCGCATCCTGAATCTGTTCACTGTTCTCACGAAGTGGTGTTAGACTTCTGAGAGATGGAGTGTGAATGATTTGTTACAGCTCAACATTATTAAATGAAGAGTTATTTTAAATGTGAGCAAAGATATCTTTTAAAGTTCAGTCTAGCAATCTTAAAGTGTTGATGTTTCTCTTTAATAATAGTTTACCAAAGTTTACTAGTTTACTGATGTCTTTATATACATCATTTTTATCCTTTAAAAATTCTTCTCATTATAATAACAGCACTGACTTGGGATATAATGACATTAACTGATTCATTCTAGTAGAAAAACATAGGGCTTTGGAATCAGTGAGTTAGAAGTCTCCCTCTTCATTAACTAAAGTTCGTGACCTTGTGGGTGTTATGTAATCTCAATGAGCCTCACTTCCTTCATCTATTAAACAGTGAAAATAATATTTTTCTTAAGGGTAATATAAGAATTAAACAGGATTATTTCCATAAGGCTATACCCAATAAATATTAGTTTCCTTTCTCAAAATAAAGTAGTTGGGGCCTTGAAAACTTTAGTTTTAGTGAGAATTATCAGCCTGGTAAGATAATTGTCAAGACTGGCTTATAAAATATTGAAAAGTGATTGGAAAACTATATAGCTATGCTTTTGTTTCGAACGTGATCTCCATGGAGATAAGGGCCATATCTGTTTTGTTCACCAGTTCCCAGAACGATGAATGAATTTGATAATAATCTATGTATTGTCACTTTAGGCCAGGGAAGGATGTCGTGGCCAGCTGAAGACTGCAATTTTGGGAATAAAAGCATGCAGGATTATCTGGCATGTTTAGTTTAAGTTGCAAATTCATGTTTAAAAATAATTATAGTTCACAGAGGTAAAGTTATAAAAGAAGTACCAGATTTTAAAAAATCTTTGCGGCCAATATTTCAATAATTCTCTAAATTCTAGTCTGTATCCAGTACAGTAGTATTTTCTATCACCTATTTAGAAAATTAAAAGTTTGTTAAACATTAAAAAAGAAACCATGTACAATTGAAAACATCGAATGGAAGATATTTTATTTCAAGCATAATCCAATATTAAGTTTATTCCTTTTTGTAGATTTAGCCTAAACTCAGTCATCCGATTGGATGAAGAAATCAATCTTAAAAACTGCATCTATGAAATGAAGAGATAGATGAAAGAAGTATTAAAATTGAAATACTAACTCCTTATACATAAGAAATATTTTACATTCTACCAAATACAATATCAAGACAATCATATGTTGTAATTATTATCCCTATTGAGATATGTTGGGGTTAATAGATGATACTCTTAAAGTTCAGAACCAACTGAGAAGTAAGCAAAAGAGCAGTAGAGATGAAGACCAAAATGTGAACTTTATATTGAAATTTGGAGAGCATGCTTTAGATGTATTGGCAAGTGGGTGTACTGATCCTGTACCCACCTAATCACAGGAAGGACAAACCCAGCCTGCCCCATGGAGGCAGCCCTGTCAGTGTATTACTCTGAGGAGCAGAGTGTATTCTCTCTGAGGCAGGAAGATTCCAATGAGAAAACGAAGAGAAAGAGACCAGTTACTGTGTTCCCAAACTCACAAGTCGGGTAAGACACTCTTCCTCTCCCCAGGATGGGGCATGGGCAGGTGTGTGTGTGTGTGCGTGCGTGTGCGTGTGTGTGTGTGGCGGGGGCGTGTATGGGGAACGGATGTGCAGAGGAGGGCTGGCTGTGATATCCCAATGAAAGGACTCTCTTCTGGGGAGGAAAGATCCAGAATGGTGGGATGGTGGTAAATGTTCTCCACAACAATTCCTGTTTTAAAGAGAGGAAAACTGAGCCTCTGAGCAGAGTACTAGCCTCAGTTATTCCAACTGGAAGGTGGTAGGACTCAGAGTAAACCAGACAGTCTAACTCAGGTTCACTGCACCAGAGTCCTTGTGAGTGAGGTTTACGATTTCGTCTCCGAGAGTTGCAGTGAAACTGGGACCCATGCCTGTAAAAGTCAGAGCCGAACAGCGTATATTTGCTGTTCCTGTCTATCTGCTTTGTGATGAGGCGGTGAACTCATTAGAACAAAGGCATTGCAAGTCTTTTCTATTTAGTGAGCACCTCAAAATGGTGCATAATCTGAATTAAATGCCGAGACACCTCAGTCATTAAAAAGCTTATGTCGGAGATGTAGCAGAGTGTACATATGTGTATGACATAGGTATTTAACAGCAACACCGTACAGAGATTCAATGACTGACGTTCATGCTGCACAGTGGTTACTAGAGAGACAGTGGATGAGGGACCGAATCACGATTGTTTTGTGGAGTATGACCAACTGGGAAGAACTATGGGGAGATGCGATCTGAAGGTGCCAATCACTGGCCCTTTGCTGGCGTGACAAGAAGGAGGGGAGTCGCCGTCGAAGACTCTGGTATGTTTGACAGGAGGCTGCAAAGTCCTAGAACAGGAACTGTGCCTTTCAGGGCCGCTGGTGGGCGGGTGAATCACATCTGTCTACCACCCTCTGGGCAAAATGTTTTTAGAGTCAGTGCCATATTGTGAGTTTGTAATACTTACCTGAAATTCATGGGCAGGGGACAGAGGCTCTAAATAGAAAAGACTGGTCGCAAGCCCAGTCTTTTCTGGTACTGACGTTGCCTGCCCTTGCTGCAACCTGCTTTTCTCATTCATGAGGGTTACGGGAGGGATGAATGGGATGACGCCCTTGGAAGTGCTTCATGAACGTGACACATGAATTTCAGTTCTGAATCACGGCTCTGCTCTAAGGTTTTCTGTGTTCTGGTTTCGTGTCGTTTGCCGGTGAACACCGTGCTACGTAGGCACATACAGACAAACGGCGTCTTTCCTGCCTTCCCAGGAGTTCCAGGAGAAGAGAGAACAGTTTTTAGAAGCTTAGCAATTAGTCCATCCTTGGATGTTTTCTTGTTAACATAGTTTCTAAAATGACTCTTCTGTGGGGACCTCAATAAATATTTCCGAGCTGACTAATGGAGTCAGGCCCATCAGGTAATTGGCTGTACGACTTTCACTCGTACAGTGTAGCATGTGACCTCACACATGAAAATTGGCAAAATGTGCAGAGTCACCCAGCGCTTTTAGGATCTGGTTGGGCAGTGAGTTTTAGTTTAGTCCCTCTTTTATGCCTGCTGTAACTTGTACTTGTTTATATAAGCTGGTGTGTAACATCTAAACTCTTAGCAAGAGCTTAACACTGTGGCTTTGAATGTAATTAAGTCGCAGCCTGTTTGAGGAGTTATTTTCTCATGCGACTCTCCCTAAACCTCATAACAGTGAAGGAATCCTAACGCCTCCATTTGCCTGAGACTCCGCTCACAGCACCAATGCAGCAGGTTTGTGGGGTGCTTGCCTAGCTTCATGGGCGATTGCTTTGACTGTCGAGCTTTCCAGTACTATAAATCAAGCATATGTTAGTATTCAGAAAGTGTAAAGGTTCAGCATCTTCCCACAAAAACATCGTTGGAATTATTTCATTCATTAGCTCTTAAAAACAAAACGAATAGGATACCTGTTGATCTGTGAGATAAAAATGCCCCTTGAATCACATACTAACATGAAAAGATAAATACTAATGCCCATCCCTGGTGATGACGTGGAGCCTGGAGTGGGGATGAGGCCAGCTGGCAGGTGTTGTCTGAGCCAGGCCCCTGGGCTGGGCTGGGCCGCATGCGCCTTGTGACTCTACAGCTGATCATGGACTGTGGGGGTAAATGACAGCATTGTGTGAGAGTTCTGAGTCAGTTCTGTAGTAGGTTCTCATCCAAATTGGGCAGATGTACGAAAGTAATATAAAATGCTTGGGCACCAAGCTTTTGATGCTTAGGGATGAAGTAGGTAGACAGAGACCAAAGGAGCAATTTTTTAAGACAACGAGGAAATTGCTGAAGTAGCTTTACTGTGGAGGGGGCGGAATGGAGGAGTCTTCATCCCAGCTCATGTGTGCGCCAAGAGTAGACATCTGGTTAACTGGATGGTACTCTGGGCCAGTAAAGATAGTCATATACGTGGACATATCTACATATTATGTTTATACACTACATTCATGTCTGCGTTACACACATGTATCTAGATCTTGCAGGCATTTATAACATATCACATGTATGTGCCTAGATATCACATGCATATAGTGCATGTATCTGTATGTTAGACATGCACATTTATAAATTACAGGCATATATTACATGTGTATCTATATGTTATATGCATGTATCTACATGTTATGTTATTATATGTCATATCATATATCATTTATCATATTATATATTATATATAATACTATATATTCTATAACATATATTTTATACCATATTATATATATTATATATAGCACACACATATAATATATATGACATGCATGTATCTGTATGACAGGCACACATAATACATGCATGCATATATATTACATGCATATGTAATATATTACAAGCATGTACCTATAAATTACAATTATACATATATGACATGTATGTATCTAGTGCATTAGCTTATATGTGTATATATATTACATGCATGTGTCTGTCTACTACATTAGCTTATACATTTACATTGTATAAAATTTAGAAGAATCAAAGGGCATATAGTGAAGTTAGTCTCCACGCCCTTCCTTGCCTCCTCCTTTCTTTGTTCTAGATGATTGACCTACCCAAGTCCGAGCACATCTGCTCAGAACTTTTTCAGCTTCTGTGCTTTGCTGCTTGGCTAACTTTAACCTTACTTATCTTTGTTTCAAAGCCTGATGTTATCTGTTCTCCTCCAGTTTCTTTTTCCAGTTCTCCCTAACAGGCTTCCTGTGTCATCTCCCAGATCAGGGGTCCCCACCCCCCAGGCCATGGTTTGGTACTGGTCCGTGGCCTGTTAGGAACCGGGCCACACAGCAGGAGGTGAGTGGCGGGCTGGCGAGTGGAAGCTCCATCTGTATCTGCAGCCGCCCCCAGCACTAGCATCGCTGCCTCAGCTCCGCCTCAGATCATCGGGCATTAGATTCTCAACGAAGCACCAGTCCCTGGTGCCAAAAAGATTGGAGACCACTGTCGTAGATGTCATTCACATTCTCTGTTCTCTGGTTTATCTGAAATCTCCGCTTCTTTGAGGCTGAGGTCAGACCCCTTTTCTTGGACTGCTCCACCCCATCGATTCCCTCCTCTGAACCCCAGGCCCCCTAAGAGGGGGTTATCTGAGCTCTCGTTTCGGTATTCCAAAATGATGCCAACGTGTGTTAAGTAAAATGTAAAGTTGCATTATTTTTGGCTGTAAGTATGTAAATCTAGAAGAGGCAAAGAGATTAGCTCATAGCTTTCTGACGTGATAATGACGTTCATTAATGAAAACAATTTCGTTAATGACGTTCATTAATGAAAACAATTTTAATACACAAAATCTTTCAAAATAAGGTCCCAGGGAGAAAAGAGTAAATGAGTCTGTGATGGGGAGAAGCTGCACACCACTGAATGTGCACACCGAGCCCTGAGTTATGCAGAGAAAGGGTCGAGAGCGTGACCTGGAGGCAGGCAACCTGGGCGTGAACTGTCTGTGTGACCTGGGCAGTGTGTATCATCTCACGAGCCTGGTTTCTCGACAAGGAAGTCGCTGACGCGAGTCGAGCACTCGGCACAATACCTGGCACGCAGCGTTCTGCGTCGTTGTCGGTGTTCTATCTATGCGCTGTTGCGTGCGCTTTCTCTCCCGGGGCAGGCGGAATAGCTGCCCCCTTCCCCTCCAAATGTCAGCACCTACTCCCTGGCATCTCTGGATGTTACCGTACATGGCAACGGGGCCTTTCAGATGTGATTGGATCAAGGATCTTAAAGCAAGGAGATTATCCTGGATTATCCAAGTGGAACAGTGTGATCGTAAGAGTCCTTACAAGATGGAAGAGGAAGGCAGAAGATTCAGGGGAGGAGAGGAGAGACGGAATCAGTGTGAGCTGTTGTGAGAAGGATTTGACCTGCTATTGTGGGCTTCGAGGGAGGAAGGAGGGGCCACGAGCCAAGGAATACAGTGGCCCCTGGAAAGAAATGAAAAGGCGAGGGAATGGATCCTCCCCAGGGGCTTCCAGAAAGGAATGCTGCCCGTGACACCTAGCTTTTAGCCTGGTGAGACCAGTCGGACTTCTGACCTCTGGAAGGCAGTCAGTTTCTAAGAATAAATTTGTGTTGCCTAAGCCACGAAGCCGGAGTCATTTGTAAAGGAGACGAGTGGATCTTCCTCAGCTGGACTCTTTTATGAAGACCAGCTGTGTGTAGCTGATAGTGTCCAGAACAACGTTGGGTGTAAAGACCAGCTGTGTGTAGCTGATAGTGTCCAGAACAGCGTTGGGTATAAACACAGACCAATAAGCTGGGCAGACTGAGGGCCCCAGCAGAGAGGCACAGCAACCTGTACATCTCCCTTTCAGGTGGAGAAAAGGAAACCGGACTTAGCTACAGCCAGCTCTCCTCCTGCATGTGGATGTCTATTACTGTAAGAGTTAAAAATACTGGGGAAATTCCCAGTCTTATCGCCAGGTCCAGATCCTAACTGGCAAGATCTTCATCTACAGCCCAGCCAGGATTTCCCCTTCAGGGTCCCTGCCTCCGTAATTACAGGCGGTTTACAAGACCAACAAGGATCTCTGCTGTGCATCGAGCACAATGTGTGGCAGGCACTGAGCTCCATGTTCTGCACACGACACCCTATTTCAGTCTCATAAACTCCTACATGGTGAAAAGAGGCGTGGTGCCTTGAGTTTCAAACTTGAGGTCATGAATCTCAGTGGATCTTGAGTTTGGTGGGGAGTGACCAGCAGTTTTAAACATAAAATACAATAGAAAATATCAATGCTTCGCATGAAGTAAGATTAAGTATAGTCTCGTAAAATTTTAGTTTCGGTTTTACATAGATGGTGTGCACTGGGTTGTATTGTGCAGCATACATCTTACAATGGGTTATGGTAAAAAACAGTTCTTATAGTGGGTTATATTTAACAATGTAAAACCCACAGTGAAGTGGCTGCGAGTACAGGCTCTAGCTGTAGGGCCACTGGGTTTGATCCCCGTTCGTTTGACCAGCCCTGTAATCTCGACCGCGTTACTCGTCCTGTTTCCTCACCTCCTAGGGTCCTGTCTCACAGGGTCTTTTTGAGGACTAGAGTGGTCAGTCCAAGGGAAGGCTTAGGACGGTGCCTCAGTCTCTGGTGCTGTTAGTGTTACTTTCCCACTGTTACATGGTGAGCAGGTGGCAGAACTTGGCAGATCCCTGCTCCGTCTCATAAAGCCCGGTCTTGAATTTGAAGTCTAAGGAGATTTATGCTGTCGGTGGCCAGAATCTCATAATTAATTGTCATAATTTAGTATATCAGAGCAGAACTGGAGTCTACCCTGGTGACTGCAGAGTTAATGTCGTGAAGTGCAATCTGCGACTGTGACTCAGACCCTGGGGAGAGTAGAAGGTGCAGAGGTGCGGGTGCCTTCGTGGGGCCATGAATGCTCTGACGGTGTCCCCAAGGAAGGGCGCCCGCTGTGGCCCTGCACGGTGCTCGTGGACAGCAAGCAGCGTGTTTCCTTTAGTCTTCACATGCGTGTCCGACCAGCTGGAGAAGCCAGACGTGTGGAACCAGCTCAGTGTCAACGATCAGGTCAGAAGACACTGCAGGCATCCGCCCAGTCCCTCCTCTCCTTAGGCCCCTCCCCGAGACCTAAAGAAGCCAGCGGGAGTCCCGCATGCTCAGGGCCTGTGCGAGTCACTTGGCGGCGCCCAGGTGCGCCTTCCCGTTCTGGCTCCCAGCAAGGAGGGGACGCAGGGACGAGGAGACTGGAGTACCCGAGCCCACCAGAGTACGTGCCATCTCTTACGAGGATTTGCTCCCCTGGTACGTTTTTCATATTTCACATGCTCTATGTTACCTTTGGCTTCGATTTTGAGCCCTCTGTTCATGAAAAGCCCTTTAGTGCTGCAGCCGTCATTAGGGAGGAAGCCCGGCGCGAGCGAGCGCTGTCGCCGTTCCTGGCCATGGCCCTCCTCCTGCACCAAGGGCCAGCAGGCGTAACCTGACTGAAAGGCGGTGGTTTTGAACCCTTAGGGAAATGCTGGGCTCTGTGTGGAAGGGGACTTTTCAAAACATGTGGCGTCATGGGGAACGCCGAGGGCACTGAGGATGCAGGGTTTGCATACACCCTCAAGAACTTGTGAAGAGCCGGAAGTGCGATGCCCCTGCCAAGGCAGTGTGTGTCCTTGGTCACCAGCACGCCGTCCTCGGCGGGCGGCTGCCACGCACCTAGGCTCCTGTCCTCGGCCCTGAGTCACTCATCACTGTGGCTGCCACCCTCTGGCCCTGCGGGAAGCTGTCACCATGCCATCCCATCGTAAGCACCCAGGCCTAGCCGAGGGCGCAGGGCCCTCCTGAACTGACCACAGCGTCGCCAGCACACTGCCCTTTCCTCTCGCAGGTCCAGAGATCACAGCAGAGACTTCCACTGGAAGGAGCAATAGCCACTTCCTCGACGAGGCTTACTATGCAAAGCAGACGGTACTTGTCCTCCCTGAACAGGACACTGGGAACCGGAGCACAGGTGGGCAGGTCGCTTCCTCTCACACTTCCCAGGCTGCGGCCCCTTCCTCCGTGGCGCGTCCCCTCCTCTCACCGGGGACGAGGAGGGTCTCTGCTGGTTGAGCAGTCGATGACTTCGGAGGCCTGTCTGGGATGCGGAGGAGCCTCATAAACACTGTGTCCTGTGGGCTGTGGAGATAAAACACTGCAGTCTAGTTTCCCATCACTGCCATTCGTAAAGGGAAAACTTAGGAGGCGACAGATAGTTAAAAAGCAAACAGACATCTAAAAAAATATGAATGAATTGCAGAATAATCTGTAAGCCAATGCTTTCAATCCCAGAATTTCACGAGAAGGATTTCTCAGAACGCTGTTAGCCCATGGGCTGCTCTTGGGTGGTAATGGTGGTTGTGGTCTGTGTGGCTTTCTCCGGTCCGTCTTCTCAAACTTTCATTTGTCTTTTGTGCTGTCTCCACTGGGAACTAAAAGCACACATGCCAGCTGATGGACTCCTTAGCGCATGTGGGCAGCAGGGTATGTACTTTTGGAATTAGTGTCGTGCACGCCACCTTCTGGCCATTATTGAGAAAGCACGGAAATGAAGCTGGGAGCCGGGGGCGCGGCTGGGCTGGGCGCACGCAGTGCTTTCTCAAGCCCGGCATTCCAACCACCCCTGTCGCTAACGCTGGAGAGCCTGTGGCTTAGAGACGTGGTGTGGACTTTGGGACAGAATTTTCCTGCCCCTGATTAATGGACTTGAGCTGCCTTCTGTTCCCTCCCACACTGCTGTCTCCAGCCACCAGGCCCCTCAGCTGTGTGGCCTGTGTGTCCTCTCTCGGGCGCCAAGGTAAACTGCTACCTGACTTAGTATCATGTTAAAGATGTAAAAGATGTATTTTACATTTCTTTTTAACTTATTTCCCTTTAAATGTCACAAAGCACTTTCACATGCCTAATTTCGTTGGTCTTCTCACTTTACCTTCCATAGACTTCCTTCAAAGACCATGGGGCAGAATTTTCTTCAATTTTAATATACATCTCTCTCGTCCCATATCTACATATGAGAGATACTTTTTAAAATAAAAGAAAACTCAATTATATCACATATATTACTTGTAATTCAAAATATGAAAATATGTATATTTGACCTCTAAATGATTACGTGTCCCAACACGTACTCTTTCTAGAGGTTCCTCGACTGTTTAATTCCCATTTGTACAAGTTTTAAATTTGCAGTAAGTTCCTCAAAGATATTCTTCCTTCCTAATGAAAAAGCCCTTACAGTGTTTTGAAAGCTCCTTGGGATCCTGGAATGTTTTCATTAGTCTAGATGTGGTCTCTGGATTCAGAGGAGGTAGAGACTGAAAATCAGACTCGCCCTCGTGGGACGGCAGCGGCCCCTGTTGGGAGAATTTGTTTATAACAATGGAGCATCGTCTTTGTGCTATGTTATCATTAGTTCAGCCTGCAGATCACCTCTGCAACCAAGTACTCATTTCAGGGTCTGCTTTGGGAGAACCAACTGAGAAGCCAGGTTACTCAAAGGATCATTCAAGTGGACATTTAAAAGGTAATAGTAATGGAGCAAATAAAGGAAACAGGAATTACAGTCTACAAGGAACAGGCAGAGTATTGCTCAGCCAGTGCCTGGCGCCTAGTGACAATTCGGTACACATTTGTCGAATGAATAATGCGTGGGGCGCACTGACCCTGCGCAGCCCCGCTGTTGTGGATTTCCGTTTCCTGACTTAGGAACTCCTTAAGGGGTCATTATGATGCCCACTGTGTGACATCTATACTACACTGACCTGACAAATAAGAATGCTGAGACAGATCTAATAACAAGTTGAGGCCAGAAATTACTGCTGAGTGGGAAAATCAATTGTGCGGCTTTGAATTTTCTATGGAAGGAAAGGTTTGACTATTTACTGAAAACTATCAAAGTGGAACCAATCATTGTAGCTGAGGAACCTCAGCACAACACCCCAAGCCCAGTCAAGGCGACCTTCCATGCGTTGCTCTTCAAATGTGCCCAGAAAACCTTCTCCTGGTGCAGTTACTTTAATGGAATGTGGGGGTCTCCCTGTCGCTGCACTTCGTTTGTATGAAAGGGCTTTAAGTTAATAAAACGTTACTATAAATTCATTAAGAAGTGCACTTACAGCTTTAATATTTGTGTTCCCCTGATGCATACCTACACGGTTCCTGAAACGAAGCAAGGACATAGGCTGTTGATTAACTTTAAACACTAGCTCTAAATGAAACAGCATATTTGTAGGTAAAGAGTTGATTAATGTTGAACAGGAAAACGAGGTGAACTGATGGAAATATTCACAAAGGAGTTACACCTCAGATGCTGAGTTTCTAAATGTAATGGCTTTTCTTATCTCTATAATGAAAATTGTCATTAGAAAGATAGCAGAGTGGCTTGTTACTGCTGATAATGAAATAAGACTTGAGACACTTGAGAGTGTATTCATAAAATTGCATTTATTGGTAGAAAGGAAAATGATCTCATTTATGTTTTAGAGAAATTCTAAGGTAAATGTTAAAGACAAAGATTCTGCTATATTATTCTAATACTTTAAAGCATATATATAGCATAGGCCACTTATTTTTAGATGGCTGGGTACCATGACAAAGGACACTTTACAGTTAAAAATTTGGTTTTACAGTTTTATAACTAAGAGAATCGTATAGATCCCAAAATACATAATTTGGTATATGTATTTATTTTAGCAAAAGAGTCTCTCGTATCATCGACAGACGAGCTAAGTTCCGCCATCCATCTCTATTGTTTTATTTTTGCTTTACTCATGAACAGAAATGAAAAGATTAACCAACATTCATATCGAAACTCAAAGAGCTGGTTGTTAAACTTTATAGTACACCACTGCACCCCTTCCTCCCACCCCCAGCCCTCATGACATCTGCCCCCACCTGTGCTGAGCGCTCTGACTATTGTGCAGACAGGGGAGGTCTGTTTTTCAGAACAGGTGTTCAAAGTGCTCCAGGGCCTTTTTCACACTCTACTGAGTGTGTTCTGGCTTCTGTTGAAGAGGGAAAATGTAACTTCTGGTAGATCAGCCCACTATATCTAGATGTGTTTTCAACACACCATCTGCAAGTACAGAGAACATTGTGGCGACATACTTGCTCATAGGAAGCGTCGTTGCATTCGATAAGCCCCTCTGAGGAGGCACTTGGGTGTGAGTGGATGGACTCAGGGCTTGGTCTGGAAGGAGACGGGAGACGGAAGCACGGCCGAGCTGCTCTAACGAGAGAGGAGAGAAGGTCGTAGACACTGCAGGCAGAGCCGGAACAGGATTTCTAGAAAGGTGTTCCCGCTCTTATATTGCTTACTTCAGTCTCGCCGGAATGAGAGGGTAGCAGAGCGAGGGAGCAGAGAGCTCGGGATTGCTCAGCAGAGGCAGGACATGATAGCAAGAGGAGAACGAGAGAAGCGGACACCGATGAGGTGATGGGGCAGGGGCAGGACGCACACGATATTTCTTCTACATGGTGCGAGGGCTTGGGCCAACTTTTAAACAGAAAAGGGTGATCTCAGAAGGCCAGGGAACACAGACACAGACGACATCGGTTACACACATCAACCCCAGACCGACGTTCTTTTTTGTAGTCTGTCCCTTTACACGTCTCCTCCCCCTCACCAAATGGCACAGTATCAGTATTCTGTAAGATCTTGCTTTAATTAAAGTGATGATCATGTTATGTGCATATGACT
>NW_006443225.1:22599373-22606011 GCF_000325575.1 Pteropus alecto | reverse complement strand
GACCACACTTATGTGATTTAGTGTCATTTTTATACTAATGCCTCAGAGACGGGCTGGGCCAGCGATTCAGCCTTCTGCAGCATCCTGCTGTCCCCTGCGGTTTTCAGCGGGGCCAGCGTGTATGCCTGGTCCTTGCAGGCTTGACTCTCAGCTCTTCACAGTGGGGAAAAGGCACTGAGGAGTGAAATCTCTTCCCGAAGCGAATGTGTGCACCTGCCAGCCAGACGGCCGCACAACACAACCGGCAGCGGTCGGTCCTTCCAGGGCTCATCCCCCCCACAGACGGCGTCCATTCCTGACCATTAACACGCCTCACTAAATATTTCTGTTTCTTCCTCTCGAGGACCATGATGCCACTGTGTAGCATCCAACCTTCAGACCCACACGTGCATTTAGTGGGAACTCTAAGTCAGAGAAAGAAACGAGAAGCAAACGATTTGTCATCATTTCCCTCTGCCTCTCAGATAAACAGTAGTACAGCGCGGTGATCGGGAAGCCCAAGTGTTTCAACTGAAACGGTGGCTTGTAACTGCCACTGAGTGCGTGTGCGCGACGCCCCCGCTTCACACAAGCACTCTCCAGAGACGAGGGAATGCGCTCGGAACTGTCAGAGGGCACAGTTCTCTCCTTCATCCTTTCCATGCTCCTCCGAAGGTGCACCCTGCAGGTGACATTTGGAAATGGGAAGGGCACACGACTTGTGAAGGAGAGCCTACAGACATTTTTCCGTGAAAGTGCACTTCAACAAGCTAGCCACTGGATGTCACTGTTGTCACACAGATGGAAGCAAATACGGTTGATTCTTAGGAGGTGGAGTTGGGTGAAGGTGGCATCTGGGAGATGGCTTCAGGTCTGTAGCAACACATCTGTTCATAAATTAATTCAAATAAAAGACTTCTCAATGCAATCTAATTACCCTTCTTATTCTGCAGTTCGAAGAACATGGAATCATGCAGGTGTGTTTTGGAGATTCGTACTTGGGTTATTTTTTTCCTATATCATTACTCATTCATCTTCTTAAGAATTTAAGTTACAAAACCTAAAATACCGTCTTTTCCTTTTCTATTCCATTTGTTTTTCAGAACTTCTCAGTATATCCTCCTGTTTCTGAGCCTCCACAGTTTTGCCGAACCTGCTTAATGTCACTCAGGAACTGATTTTTCCCCCGTTGGTATATTTTACAAGTCTTGTGTTTTTTAAAAACTACTTTCGCAGTAAGCTGATCTAACTAAAGGAGAGGCAGAGTCCCCTGGGAGCAAGGGAACAGTCATTTATGTTCTTCGGCCACCACAGGCAGAGGCCGGGCCGTCGTGAGTGGTTCCTGGGAGACTTCTCTGCAGGCTCCCATGGTCAGGGGAGAAAGATGGCATGTCCACTGTCCCCTAGTCGCCATCTTCCTGCTCGCCCTCAGTAGCTCCTTAGCTAGCACTGCTTCTCCTCGTGATAGGGTGTCATGCGCCCTCCTGACACACGATGGTAGCCTGGACTCCTCATTCTTCCAAATGACGCATTTGAGGGGTGTCTCAGGCAGCACGCATGGTCTAAGGGCTCAGTCTCTGGGTAAGACAGGCCTGGGTTCTGATCCTGGCTATGCCACCTGGTATGAGTTTGGTTGTTTACTTAATCTCTCTGGCCTTTGCTTTTCCCATTTATGAAATGGGTATAATTATTCCTGTCTGGAAGATTTGTTGTAAAAATTAAGAGGTCCAAAGTACTTAGCACGGTATCTGGTATCTTTTAATTCTTAATTAAAGAGAATACTGTTAATATATCTGAACTATGCAGACGGTGTCAGGGTGTCAGCAGGTCTGAGGCCCAGTGAGAGTGGGCACGGGCCAGCCTCTTCCCCTCTGTGCTCAGAGAATGCAGGCCCACCTTGAGATATGGCAGGTCCAGTTCCAGACCACCACAATAAAGCGAGGGTCCCAATGAAGTGAATCGTAATCTTGTGCTGGTGGAGGGTCTTCAGTTTGCAAAAAATGCAGCATCTGTGAAGAGCAATAAGCAAAGTGCAATGAGACGAGGCATGCCTGTACTCAGGAATAACTGTAAACAGGTGTTTTGGGTAAACATTTAAAATGATTTTTATCATTTTTATTCCGAAGCTTGCTTTTTTACATCTATGCTGGATTTGGTCTTCAAAGGGTAAACATATGCAGTTCATGACTTGTGGGTCTTTATGATTTATTGTAGATAAAGCATTTTGACAAAATATAAAGGAAATATTCAGCTGTCAATTCTAGAAACAAATTTACATAGAGTATCGTGTCACCTCGCAGCACCGGGGCCGTGCTGGGCAGCCAGTAACTGTTAGGAGATGCCGTGAAAGCAACAAATCCGGAAGCAGAGAGGCCGCATCTACAGGCACACGGCGCCTTATTGCTTCACAGGTGTTGGCGTTTTCATGAACCGAAGGCAAGGCCCTCCCGCAGCGCGAAGACCACAGCTTGCTTTGCTGCAATCCCGCTTCATTACCGGGGCCTGGAGCCGAACCCGCGCTAGCCCTGGGGCGTGCCCGTCTCCGTGACCGACCGGATGCTCGGCACATCGGTCCAGCTTTCTTCAGTGTAACGTGCTCCTGTTACTTCTATGCGATGTGTGGGGAGTCGTGAGGGGGTGCAGAGCAGAAATCTTGCCGCCATTACGTCCTCAGGGCCTGGGACAGTGACTTCCACTCAGTAAGTGTTCCACAAATTCTGACCCCATGAATGAGAGAAAGGAGAGTCGCCCGGCTTGGGCTTGAAATTCTGGGCAAATCTTTCCTCAGGGTTGGAAGGTCATGTGTCAGTGTTCAGACACGTCATCAGAGAGGAAGAAATGGGCACTTTTGGGGCAGACAGCCATGGGAAAGCCTTGTTCTCTTGGGGAGCTTATCTCTGTGCTAAAAAGTGGGGAAATGCTCTGTAAAATTACAGGTTTTCCTTGGCGGGTAGTACGCTGCATTCGCTGAGTTCAAGCTTTTGACTCCGAGAACATGATTACTTTGAGTCCTCCAAGACACAGATGCCAAGGAGAGGTTACAAGTGCGAAGTTTGTGGGGAGCAGTGCCCGTGCTGGACGTTGGGAAAAAGAGGCTGTGGGGGTGTTGTTCCATGTTTTTCTGACGACACCATTGTGACAGGTGTGAGGCGAGGTCTCACTGTGGTTTTGATTTGCATTTCCCTGATTGTTGGCCACATGGAGCATCTTTTCAAGCACCTGCCGGCCGTTTGTATGTCTTATTAAGAAGAAAAGTCTATTTAAGTCCTCTTCCCATTTTTAATTCAATGTTTTTGGGGAGGGGTATTGAGTCGTATGAGTTCCTTATTGAGGATGGAATCGCCCTCATCAGGAGATGGTCCAAAATATTTTCCCCCATTCCGTAAGCCGTCTTTTCGTGTCGCTGATGGTTTCCTTCGTGGGCAGAAGCTTTTCGACTTGGTGTAGTCCTTGTTGTTTTCTTGCCTTCGTTCCCGGAGGTTTCGGTGTCAGATTCCAAAAGCTGTTGCCAGGACTCATCGTTGTCGAGTGCTTCTCCTCCTTCTTGTACCGTAGTCTGCAGTTGTTGGGTCTTAGATGTAAGTCTTTAGTCGATTTTGAGTTTACTTCGTAATTAGTTTAATTCACGTGAGTCTATCTCTTCTACCGGCCTCAGTGTGCCTTTTCTTCTGTGCTCCCCCAGGAGCTGTCGTCCCTCACCTGGAACCCAGGGCTCCAGGTGTGTTCTGGGTAGTTGTTCAAATTGACATTTCTGGGAGGGAGCGAGCTTAGAAGCCGACATCTCCCCTTTGCTGACAGTGCTTTTCATTTTAATTATATTTTGATTCCTGAATATACATGTGAAGAGTGTGAGCAGCCACACCCGGTTTGGTGTGATAACGAGGCGGACGTCTGCAGGTGCACCCCAGTGAGGGGCGCACCTGCCCAGTGCCGGAGCAGCCGGGGGCCCCTCTCGGGTCACAGCCGTGTCGCCTCGGTCTTCTGCCGTTCTTTGCTGTTTTGCTGGGCAGACTTATATCTTTGAGCGAAATATCGTTTATGTTGCCTCTTCTTGAATTTTGTGGATGACGTGACCCTCTTTCACGCCGTATGACAAGCTCAGTGCTTTCAGGGGCTGACGTAAGGGCCGCAGGTATTTTCGCTGATGTACAGCACTCGCTGTTCCAACGTATTTGTTCACGTCTCCATTCTGTCGTTGGTGGACGTTTGAGTGTTTCCATTCGTGGTTGCCATGAGCCACGGTCTGGGAGCTCTCTTGTCCTGGTCCCCTGTGGCACATGCATGAGTTTCTCCTGCTGGGAGTGTGCATGCCCCTCCCCCATCGCGCTCGGCGGTGGCACAGGTGGCTGCACTGACTGGGACCGGCCTGTCGTGCAGAAGTTTCCAAGAGTCAGCTTTGAAAGACCTGCTTTGTCAGAGGGATGATGACTGGAACTGGTCACTTAAGCACGAAACGCTTTTGGGTTGAAAACTGACAGTTTCAGGGACTCTTTCCGGTGAGGGGGTAAATTTAAAATGAATGCATTTTAAGACGATAAACTTTGAGAGACTTTCATTAAAGTTTAGAGGAGATTACAGCACAAATGCTCAGGAACAAAATTCCCCTTTCATGTCTAATACCAATTAATTCTTCTTTTCCGTTTCTAATTTCTCAGCCTACTCGGTTGCATTCATAGTGCAGCTACGATCTCTACCGGGTGATTATTTAAACCCACGGGGGAGAAGTGACCGAGCAGTAAACTTGCAAGTGTGAATCCCATTCACTCTTCATAGTAATAAATGGGATTTTGAAGCCCCCGGTGAGGCAAGGGAGAGTGGAAATCTCTGGGAAAAGAATAATCTAGAATTTAAAAAACCCACAACACATCTGTGAAGAAGGCCAAAGTCTATTTTCTTATCTTTACAAGAACACTTTGCGCTGTGGAATTAAGTGTCAAACGTTAGGGTGCAGAGCGCGCATGTTTAGAAAAATTCGGGAAAATTTTTCTCAATGTCGTGCTCTCCATCCTTTCAAGACTCGTGGGGTGTACTGACATGAACTGCATTGCGAATCACCTGGAATTGGTATTTTTAAATTTTCTTTAGTAGATATCTCTGAAAATGTTTTTATTTCATTTTATTATCTACTTAGCACGTCACCCTATTTAGTCACATGCATTGGTTGAATTTTTAAAAAGTTTCCTTTTGTCCCCTCTTATCTGACTGTATCAAGATCTTTCCTGGGGTCGGTAGAGAAAGGGAGAGGGATGCGAGAGGGAGAGGACATGGGCGGGAGGGAAGGAGAGGGGGAGGGAGAGACACAGGCAGATGGTGGGAGGGCCGCGTGCTCAGGGGTGACGGACGCCGTCCCCGGCAGGCAAGTTTCCAGTCACATGCTGGCAAGCATGGGGTCTCCAGGCGCTTCCCTGGAGGCGGGCAGGGGTCAGGACAGTTCACCGGTGTGAGGCAAAATTTACATCTCCGCTCTGCTGGGCCTGCAGTGCAGGGCAGCAAGGGTGGGGACAGTGAGGCAGGGCGGGCGCAGGGCAAGGCCGCGGTCGTGTGCTGCTGAGCTGGGTACCTCCGTGCAGTGACATGGGCGGTTGCTTAGCCACAGGACATTTTCAGAGAGGTCATCTGGAATCACTCGTCTTAGAAGACTCCATGTGTTTAGACACAGACACTGCGCATGGAGCCGCAGCCTCCCGCAGTGCTCAGCGCAGAGCGACTGCTCAGGCTGGAGGCCCAGGGGCCTGGCTGAGCCGCGGAGCCCGGGCGCGCAGCGGGCTGTGCCGCCCAGGTGAGTTCACGCAGCGACAAAATCACCTGGCGGCGCTTTTCTCTGAACGCGTCCCCACGGTTAAGGGACGCGCGACCGTATGTCAAATCATTGTATTATACACTTTAAATATATTACGGCTTTATTTGTCAACTTTATTCCTCTAAAGCTGAATAAAAGGAGTCCTTAAAATACAGAACACTGCTCTTTGGAAGAGCACGGTTGGCGTGCTTGACGCTTTTAAGCGATCCTTTCCTCCTGACTAGAGCGGAACACTGAATTTGTGCAATGGAGGTGCAGATCTGTGCCCAGGGTCCCTGCTGGTTGCCGTGGGGACATTCCCACTCTTCAGCGTCCCAGTTTTCTGTCGCCGCGTCTGCTCACGCGCCGCGCAGTGACGCGTCTCCCCTCCGGCAGCTGCCTGCTCGGCCCTGCGGCCTTCTTCATCACCGTTCTTCCTCATCTCAGATCACTAGCAGTCATACGCGGAGCGGCTTAGAGCCCGACGGGCTGACAGATGGCACTGCCGTCGGGGGAGCAGAGCATGACATTCAGAGACAGTGGGAAACTCAGAAAGCGATGTCCCTCTGCACGTTAGAACACGTGACCCAGAGAAGTTTACACATGCGACTGGTTCTCGGCGGCCAGCTCGGTCTCCTGGAGTCAGGCTCCGCCTCTGCTCTCCTCCCCTTCCTCACTGTCATGGACTTCAGTGACCGGAAGGAGCCAGGCTGCGGCTAACAAATGGTAAATTATGCTAAGCGAGCCGCGGGGACAGTATATAATCGCAGCCTTTGGACTTCCCCACTCCATCAGTGGAAAGGGACCGGGGGAGGTTAAGGCGTGAGCAGGCCCCTTAAGTCCAGGCCCCTTAAGTCCTCGGAGGCGCTAAATGCTTTGG
>NW_006443225.1:22559951-22599341 GCF_000325575.1 Pteropus alecto | reverse complement strand
TAAGCCTCGGCGACCTCACTGTGCACACTTGTGGCAGCTGCGCTGAGTTGCTGGCGTTTCTGCCGGAACCCTCAGGTCTTCCTGCGTCTCTGTAGTCACGTTTGCGTTAGTCAAGGAGGCCCCTTGGTGAATGTCTCTTGTCAGTAGCATTTGTATTCATTTTCGGGCATTGACGTCATTCCTGACAGTTCTAAGGAGTGTCACAGTGCTGTCGATTATCAGAGGGGAAAGGGGCGGTGTCTATGCTGGTCAGTTTACAGGTGATGAACCAGAGTCCCAGGGAGGAGGTGTGTCCCGTTCGCTGCCTCTAGCTTGCAGGGGCAGAGCTGGGTGAGTAAGGCCAGCACGTATTTATCTATATTCTTGGTGTTTATCATTTTGAAAGACACTTTTGGTCTTCTCTCTGTAAGTTATTGCTTTATGGTACATTATACAAATAAATGTACAATTATTACTTCAGGTGGTAAAATAATCCTTTCTAAAAACATTTAGTTGTTAAAATTTAATTGTGTCGTTAACTTTAGATAATAATTGACAGAAAAAGCTAAAGAATCAAAATACCCAATGTTTATGCCTTTTCCTTTTTGTTTCTGAGTTAGGAATAAGAGAGAATGTATACTTGCTTTTACTCTTTATTTATGTATCACCATTTTTAAGTCTTGGTGTCCTGCTGTGTGACAAAGAGCATGCTAGATTCTGCTCAGATACAGAGATAATTAAGTGTCCTCTGGAAGAGTCCTCTGCCCAGTGGACCGAGACAGCCACGTGTTTACCCACCATTGCAAGGCGGTGTGAGCAGTACTGTAGGAGAGGCAGGCGCAGAGTCCCTGGGCACTTGGAAGAAGAAAGATTACTGGCTTCATTGAGTAGGTGACATTTGAATTGTCTTGGAAGGATGAGCAGACATATATCAGGTAGTAAAAAGGGTGTGCAGAAATGAGGATCCCAGGCAGCGGGAACAGCATGTCCCAAAGCAGAATGTTTTGAGAGAGAATACAATCCTGCTTCAGTGAGCTGCATAGGGTGTGAGCGGCATAGGGTGTGAGCGGGAGGATGGCGGCAGAGAGAGCTGGAAGGTGGACCAGGGCCCGAGCAGGAAGGGCCAGGTAGGCGATTCCAATGGGCTTCGTCCTCACGTCAGCTTCACGGAAGCGGGACTTTGTCTATCCACCTGTAGCCGGATGTGCCACTTGACATACTCAGACAGGGGTGTGTTGTGTGATGAAAAGGGACCATGATGCTGTCTCAATAGAGGTGAGGAGAACTATCTAAGAAGCTTTCGGAATACTCTGAACAAGAGATGGAGGGTCTGAACGGAAGGATTTCGGGTTGAGATGAAGAGAAAGAGAGAGGGATTTAAAAGGTAAAATTGACAGGAGTCAGTGCCTGACTGGATACGGGTAGTGCCAGAGGGAGAGGCGTCAGGGGGGTCCCAGGGTCGCTAACATGGAAGCAGGTGAATACTGCTGTTGTCAACCAGAGCAGGACAGGGAGGGGGGGCCTCAGGGGAGGTGACAAGTGCTTTTAGAACAAGAATCCGAGTCTCCAGGTTCCATGCAGTTGAAAATGCCCATTTGGAGTCTAGACGGAGAAACAGTGACGTCGATTTGGACGTCATGCACTTTCAGAGTTGTGAGTGTGTCAAGTGGGGCCGTGGGAGCGGTGGCTAAGAAACTTGGGGGAGATCGTGGGAGATGAGACCCCAAGATGAAGTGCTGACAGGTCCCCATGATGCTGATGTAGAAGAAGAGAAACCTCAGGATGAAAAAGTGTTCGAAATTACCCCGCGTGAACAGTCGTTATTCATTCATTCAACAAACGTTTCAGCACCACTAAATTCTAGACACGCTACCAGGCACCAGACATGCAAGTCTGGAAGAGATAGGGCCTCCGCGTGGTCTCATGGGGGCTGGAGCTGAGAGGGAGGGACAGAGCTCAGTGGTAGGTGCTGCCGAGGGCTGGATGGAGGCGGAGGCGGCAGAGGGGTGCTGGAAAAGGAAGCCGAGGTGCAGCTTGAGGGTGGGGCCGTGGGGCGATGGGGGGCGGAGAGGGAGGGCACAGCAGCTTGCTGGAGTGGGAGAGAGTGGCGCGCGGAGCTGCCACGGCCAGGTGCTGTCCCCGTGAAGCGCGTGTGCGCGGGTGGCGGAGCCTGGTTCTGCGACATTCAAGGCCAAGTCCTCCAGGGCTGCGGCTAAGAGGACGAAGGGACAGATGTCCTTCTCCCCAGTCCCACGGCTTGGCCCTGCCCTGTGGGCGCCCTCACTTCTCTAGCTCACAGCCGTTGGTCGTCGAGAGCTTCCGTGTGGCAGGCGTCTGGGGGGGACTGTCATTTGCATTTTGAAGTGCTCCTCTGAACATCTTCACAACACAGAACCCCTCTTCCCAGGGTGGCCTCACCCGACTGCTGAGGGCATTGCTGGCCGTGCGCGGGGCCAGTGGAGGGTCACCAGACAGGAATCTGCGCCTGATTAGGATTCACACATTCTTTCTGCGGCTCGTCATATTGACTACGTGCAGCTGCTGATTCTACTTCACGTAGTTATTCCATGTGCGTATTTCAATGTGAAATGTACTTGGCATGATACATAGGTTCGACTTACTATTCAATGCATCCGGTGAGGACAAGGAAAACCTTGGGTTGGTTAAAATTACTCACTAAACACTTTCAGACGTTCACAGGCCAGCAAATGTTGCTGCAGGAGAAATCTGTACTCTCTTACGTAAAACTCCATAAAACTTGGGGAAAAAAGGGACCAAGCAATGATTTAGTTTTAGTATTGCTGGCATCGTGTTTATATTAATAAGTGCAAGTGGAAGGGAAAGCTGCCGTTCTAGACAAAGTACCGCTAACTCATGTCATGAAATGTTTGTGGGTGGAACTTTTTCTTACAGGAAAATATACAGTGAAAAATCATTCAAAAATTTATATTTCATAAGATATCCACGACCAGAGGTAAAACTCAATGTGAAACTGATAAAACTCATTAGGATAGGTGGAACGTCTAAACTGTGACTTTTAAAAGTATTATGGAGAAGGCTTCACGGCGATCAGATGGGCTGTGGGGTCAGACTGCCATGGGCTGCACCCCAGATCTGCACTCTGTGAATGGGGTGATCTTAGCCAATGGGGATCTCAGCTAATTCCCTTAATTTTTCTTGAGCCTCAGTCTTCTGAGTTTTAGAATGAGGAGAGTAACAGTGCCTGCCTCATCGCACTGCTATGGGGCTTCGACGGGAAAGTTCGTGGAGACTGTGCCACATGGCCTGGCGCAGAGCGAGCTCTCCAGACGAACCATGGCTGACGCAGCCTGCGGTGCCGTCATCGCCGAGCATTATCTTCATGGACCAGATTTTGACCTTATGTAGTTTTGTGATAAAGAGTAAACTCCTTTTGAGAAATTATTTTTTAAATCTACAAAGATCATCAGATTGGTTCAAGTAGGAGTGACCAGTTGAACTGCTAGTGTATAAACAACTTGTTTTTGCTAGCGTGGAAATGATGATACTAGCGCTTTGTCAGTTTTGGGGGACAGACACGGAACACAACGGAAGTGCTCAGTTGAAAAGTGAGATGAGGCTATGTCAGCACTGGTTTAATGATAAAAGGAGGCCTCATGAGGTGGGAATGGGGTGTCAGGGCTCATCCGCTACCACCTGTCAAGGAAGTTATTTCGGTCGCCTTTCCAGGAGCACCTGTGCATATAAATGCATGTGTATGCAATTTTATATAGCCTCTAAAATAACCCCACATGAGAAGTGGATGTGGCCTCCACTGAACCGAGGAAGAAGAAAGCCGAGAGGGATTATGAGTCAACATTTAAGTCCTGGCACTGGCTGGCAGGTTTCAAACCCTAGGCAACTTGAGATACACACTTCATCCTCATTTTCTTAAACGTGACAGAACCCACTGCTTTTCTGGGCTTTGGTAGAGCAAACCAGCATATATACTGCAGCAGTGACATGTCATTGTGTAATGGAAAGGACTCACAAGAGCCCACCAAGTATGCTTTCACCAACCTTTATAGGGACAAAGGGCTCAAAACAGCAAAGAGAGAAAGCAGATGCCGGGGGGTCCGAGACGTCCAGCGCAGGCCCAGGGGCCTCGTTCTGCTGCACAGGACACACTCCGTCTCTGGGTCACATAACCCCAGCCCCTAGACCAACCGTGTGACACTGTGACTTTTCAGTGAACGACATAGGCTGGCACAGGGTGTTGCCAAGGGACTTTTACACCTAAGCGCATGTTGCAGATCACCACTAGGATGTGTCACCCCTGTCTCGGCCACCCTTATCATATACATGGTTCCCGGGGGCCCTGGACATATGCATCGAGCCGCCACCTACCAGCTGCAGATTAACCCTACGCACACCTACATTCACAGCACACGAAGAGGGAAAGATCGAGAAAAGGATTAAATATGTCAAGTTTGTCCAACCTAGCCAGTACCTAGCAAAGTCCAAAAAGACGGAGTCCATTTCCTGGTAAATTTTTATTTCTGTTTTAAAGCTTAACTGTGGAACAGAATAAAGGCTCCCATCTCATGAAATGCCTGGCAGTTACTGTCGATAGGGAAGTCTGTAACCCTTGACACTGGAGTGAGACCGCGGCTCTAGGCAGAATCCACTCGCTTTATGCTCCGTGGGTACCACAGAGGCAGAGCACACACAAGTCCAGGGCAACCAGAGCAGGACGCAGGACCAAGCTGTTTCTCTTTATTGTTCTCAGCCTGACGTGTGGGAGCCTTTGTGATTCCAAAGCCAACTGCTACTCAAACACCTGCTCACTAGCCATGGCTCCCCACTTATACGTGTGTTTTGCCTCGGGCAAGTCACCTGATCCCTCTGAACTACAATTTTCTTATACATAAAATGGGGGCAAGAGAGGGATGTTGCAAGAATTAAATGAGCCAATATACAAAAAAAAAAAAAAAAAAAACACAAAACCCTGTGATGTACGGAGGCCGTGCTATCACTCCAGAACGTCTTCGTCTGAGAGGAGGGCTTAGCATCTGTCCTTACAGTAACCTGGCCACATCCGGAGTCTAAGCCGTCAGTATGTGTCAATTTAGTATGTTGTTCAGTGGCTTTGTGAGTCGACCTCCCGCGTAAGGTTTCATGTTGACAAGGTTCCATGGCTGCATCAACGGTTGAACAACTTCAGGTTTATAGTTTTTTCTTTTGTGTTTTTTCAGGGTTTGCCTTCAGAGTTCTACTAGTTTCCAAATAAATTGGGAAGTTTTCCATATTTTCCAATGCTCAGAAATAGTTATTCTGACATGGGGATTATGTTTCTTATTAGTTTTAAAGAACTTAACAGGCAAATTATGTAGCTTAGAAATTATTTTAAAAAGTAATTCCTCAATAACTTTTTGTTATTTTAGGTTTCTAATACTTCTTTTAGAGTCAATCAGCTAATCATATTTTCTCAGAAATAGCTCCACTTTAACCAAATCAGTGATTCTCTAAGTGTAGTTTCCAGATCAGTAGTATCATCACCCGGGAAATTGTTAGAAATTAGATTTTTTTTTTAGCAAAATGACGGTTTCTTACTTGCAAGCTCTTTGGCCTCAGGCCCTTACCTGTTACCTGCCCTGGAGAACAGGGGCTCCAGGCTCCTCCTGCCGGTGGAGGGGGTCCTGGCCTCTCCTACTCCACGGAGGCAGAACCTCCGAACCTCATGGTTCTCCTGGTGACAGCCCATCCCTAGTGACAGGGCCCGGGTCTTAGAACTGACTTGGATGGATGCCTGGTTCTTCGCCCCCGCCCCCGCCCCCGCCGCCTTAACCCCTGTTCTGAGGACCGGTTGCCCCAGACGTCGCTAGGAAGTGTGCCGTGATGGCGTGTCGGGGGCACGGATGCTGCGGGCCTCCTAATATGTGGACCCCGTGTCCAGTAAGATGGTTGCTTCACATCAGGCGCTTTGGGAATGTTGAATCTGCAAGTTAGTGTACAACCTAAAAATTGATGTACTAGATAACCATTTAAAAAGAATGAGTTACCTATATATTACTTGGTCTGAATAGGTGTTCCATGTGCAGGAAACAGGATTATAAAATAGTATGTGTGGTCTGATCCCATTTTACAAAACAATAACAACAAAACCGTTTTTCGACGTATAAGAAAGCTGGGGTGGACCCACAGGTCACCGCTGCTCGTCTCTGCTTATGAGTCTCTTAGTCATCTTTGCATTTCTTCCTTTTGCTAGGCTGGGTTTTCTGATTTTTCTATGGTGAATGCATGTTACCCGAAGGTAAGGAAATAGTATTACATTTTTCAAAGGAATGCTTCGTTTAGCTGCAAGAGCATTGTTTCCATTTCGTTTTTAGGTTTTGCTTACATTCTCCCTCCTTTAACTTGGCCTGACACTGAGAAGCCTGGGTCCCTGGCAACCAGGGATGGCCCTGTGGGCGCGCGCCCACTCTTCCCTGTAGCCTCCCCGTCCCCGCTCCCTTCAGCAGAGCACTGGGGGCCGTGCATGAGGGCCACTGCGCCCTCTCAGGGGACTCCAGCGGGGTCGCAGCCCCGAGCCTGGCGCTTTTGCCCTGACCGTGGTCCACCGAGGGCGCAGACCCCACAGGAGATGGCAGCTTCCAGCAGGTGCACGGAGACACTCTTCACTCAACTGCACGGCAGAGGACAAGCGTCCTCTCTTCCCCATGTGAAACTTGGTGGAAGGCTCTTTCCTGTGGGTCTGTCTGGCACCGTGGTCGATCCAGACCTTCAGCGCTGGCGCCTCATTCTCACAGCTGCACCGTGGAGTGGGATGGCTGGCAGAGAGGCGTCCCTGGGCGCCCTATATATGAGGAGAGGGCCCCTCCGCTCATCAGCAGCACAGAGACCACCCCCTGGCACCTGCCCCCACACACCACTGCTGGGAAGGGAGCAGGGCACACTCTCTTGGGCTCGCACCAGCAGAGGTGGGTGGGGGAGCATGGACAGCAGATGACCCCGCTGTCCCTGAGCACGCCCTCGCTGTCCCTCGCTGTCCCTCGCTGTCCTTAGCACCCTGGTGTCCGTGTGTGGGGCAGGGGCATGAGGCACACAAAACTCAGATGCTCTGAGCTGCTGGACTGTCAGGGTCGCCTTCACCAAAGCCTCTTGTTTAATCAGTTTTCACTTTAGCAGATATTTTATATTCTGCAGTCTAGTGATTAACCCCATTGACCGTCTTTTTGCCTTTTCAAGTGCAGCAGCTTATTAGAGATTTTTATTATTACTTTGTAAATTCTCAGACTTGCATTCTGTGGCATTAGCTATGCAGTCTGCATTTTGTGAGCTCTTTTAATTGCTCCTTTGAAGTGTGGACTTATTTTGAGAGAAGGTCACAGTAGTTTTCATTAATCCAGGGTTACTTTTAGAATCTCTTGGCTTTTATTCATATCCAAAATTCCATTCGTGTTTTCCTTAATTATTCCATCAAGTGAATTGTGATTTCCGTTCTGTAAAGAGCCTCTCCTTTGAGAAAGGGCAGCCCCTCCACGTGTGTTCGGTCACCTTGCCCCTCCCGTGGACGGGGGGGACGTGTCATAGCCGGCCGCGGGCGAGGGCGGGGAGATGGTGACTGCTGGGGGTGCAGCGGCCCATCTCTTCACTTTCTTTCCTTCTCGTTTCTTAACATATTTTATTTTATTCATATTTATAGATGATATTTTATTCATCTCTATCTCTTCTTTTTTAATTAAAAAAGGATGCGGTCTTGGAGATCAAGTGAAATGCCAAGTACTTTGCTTCTGATAGAGTTGACATTTTAGGTTAACAGGAACTTTATGAATTCTTTGTGGACTATATGCTCTGCTTGTTTCAAATAACACTATACAAATTTAAGTTGATAAAAAGTATTAAGGATCTGCTACGTGCCGGAGGTTGAAACAAATGAACTCGGCTTCTTTTTGCGGGGCTTACAGTATGATGGGAGCCTCTTACAGAGGTCTGCTTGTGTTTTGAATATTTTAGAATAACAGGATGGGAGTAAATAACCTCAATTATTTATTTAGGGCCCTGTCTGTCACTTTTCTTAAGTTCTTTGAACATCGCTCTAGCTTAAACAAAAACCAGAACTACGTGCATTTGGAAGGTCTTGTGTCGAGTAGCTGCCACTTAAAAAAGACACAGTGCTGCTAGAGATGCTAGGAGCAGAGCCAGAGCATCCAGGGTAGAGCTGCTTCCGCACGCGAGGGCCTGGGAGACGTGGTCGCCGTCCACATGCGCGCTGGAGCCGCGCCGACCCGGACGCAGACCAGAGCACCACACACATGCGATTTGCGTACAGACGAGCCCACCGGATTCCCGAATACCAGTGTCCGCAAATCTTAGAGCTTAAAGGAGTCACGTTAGGAGAAATGTGGCAAGTGCTATTTTTCACCGCAGACTGTTGTAGGAACCACCCAGGCTGAGACAGTAAATGAGGCTGATGTCATGGAGGGCGACTGCCACGCTCACCCATAAAACGTTGTAGGAACCACCCAGGCTGAGACAGTAAATGAGCCTTTTGAGGCTGATGTCATGGAGGGCGACTGCCATGCTCACCCATAAAATGTCCCTTGTTCCTATCGCTAGTGTCAGGGCGTGGTACCGAATGGGCAGTTTTAATTGGGTCTAATATTGCAGTGTTCATTCTTCAAGTTGCTATCTTTAAATGAGGTGAAAGTCACCTCTGAAAAGTGTTCTTGACTGTCTCAGTGTGTGTCCCATGTGTCTAAGCGCAACATTCAGAAGAGCCAGTTTGTCCTTTGTGTACCACACACTTAGAGCTGGCCGAGGAAAATGCCATTTTGCCAGATACCTGCTAACCAATAACTGTGATGTTTTGGAATTTATGATACAGCCTGATTGTCTAACAGGGAAATTACTCTTCCTCAAGCACTTTCAAGGTAATTCAAAGCGTTATGCTTGATCAGTGGGTAATCGTGTCTCCCCACTAAGCTTGAGGTGACAGTGGAGTCAGGTGTGCTCCTGTGGCTTGCGACAGTGCAGTCCGGCAGCACCTGTGGGTGGCGAGCGGGTGAACGAACGCGGCCCAAGGCCGGTCGGCATCTTTGCCCTCGTCTGCTCCAAGCTCTGGAGATGATGGACGCATCAGCGCGTGTGTAACCGCGTGCTATCGGGCCATGCATCGCTCCTTCATTCCTAATGACACATGTGGGCTTTGTCGAAAACCGAACTCCTACTAGGGGCAGATAAACAACGAAATGTGTGTCATAGGCGGATAAGTCAGCACCGTGGGGCATTCCAAGGACTGCTGAGGTGTTCCTAGGAGTTGCACATGATGTGTGGATGATGCGTTTCGCTCACCTCACGCACATCCATCCCACCATGTGCTTTTGTGCAATGCCGGTTTTCAGAGGCATGTGATTCAACGAGGTAGCGCATATAAAGGGTTTAGAACAATGCACAGGGCTAATTTAGTGTTCAGTCAATGTTATTGAGGAGGAGGAGGATGATGATGATGCTGCTATCAGGACTGCATAACTGGGAGCCTTCAATTAACTTCGCTCCAATACCCACGGGAAGAGTTGATCTCCTTGTAAACCCGGAGAAAGCTAACCCGTTCCCAGCCTGTGCTCTGAAATGGTCTTTATCCTTAATTTTCCAAAGCGATTGGAATAGTTAGTTGCACAGTTTGCCTTCAGTTTTCAGGAGTATAGTTTTCAAAAAGTTAAATCGGTAGCTGAGTAAATTCCAGACTAGTTAAGTGAACTCAGAGCCCTGTTCCATAGGTGGGATCTACCCGGACCTGTGTGGGCAAGGCTCTGCCGTGGTCTGCGTGTGAGGCTGCTGCACAGCCGCCCGCTGGGGCCCAGGTGCCGGCGTCCTCGGAGGGTGCGTGTCCGTGGGGGGTGTGCAGCCGCAGACCAGCCCCTCAGCGTCCTCGCCTTTGTGCCCCGGGCCGTGCCCCGGGCCGTTGGCTGCCGCAGGGGTCGGCAGTGGAGGCCCCGCTTTGACCAGGGCTGTGCCTTCTGGGCAGACACCCCAGAGCCCCCTACTGATGTGCGGTGGTAGAGGCGTGTTCTAGCTACACTTCAAACACTGCGTTGCTTTGAACAGCTGTTTCCGGTACATTCTAGAGTGGGAAGGGGATCCACCTTTTAACATTCTTATTTCATGATGTGTTGTTAACATAATAGCTTTGATTTTAAAACTGCCCTTTATTTCCATACTTTCGAACCCACAAAATTAGGTAATTTGCACTTGGTTCCTATTCGTTGATGCATGTTATTAGGGTCTTATGATTTTCTTTCTTTACCTAAATAAATGAAATGTATTGAGATTAATAAATTTATTTTTAACACTTAAGAATTCAAAATTATGCAGCATGACACCTTTATTTTGCTTCTCCTCAGGCAGTAAAGATGTATTTTTGAAGGGACAAACACATGTTTTCAGAACTAGAGACGTCTGCAGTGCATGTGCTTTGTTAGTGTTATTGCCTATTTCCTTGAGTTCATTCACATCAGTCATTTAATGGGTTCTCAGCAGGTGGCGGAGTCATAGTTGTTTCAAAGAAGATGGAGGACCACAGTTACCTGGTTACAAATTTCAAGAAGTTTTTTTCTCTAGGAGTTTTGTTTCTGCCATTTCCAGTTTATGGCAACTATTGCTCACACACAGTACAGGCGTGAGTGTGAATGTCTGATCTGATGAAGCACCCAGCACCGAGGGTGCATGGAGCTGTGACACACTCAGGAGTGGCTGGTCTAATGAGCGGCATCGCGGTAAACGGCGCCCTTCCAAACTGTGCATCCCCCGCCCCGCCCCTGGTTTCAGAAACGTGGATAGGTGCTTAGGGTCAATGAGGGATAAAGTCACGATTCGGGGAACACTGCCGCTCAAACTTTGTCACTCTGCTGCCTAAAACCGTGAACAGGCTTCACGTCATTCTTAGAACGTGACCCTTTGGGTGGACCTTTCTGAGTTGGCTGGTGACTACCCGAGAGGTCTGATCTGCTTTTCTCCCCCGCCACCCCCCGCCGCCCCCTCACGGCGCTTCTGCTACAGGCTTCCTTTTGTTCTTGCCAAACCTGTTCGAGAATTAAAAGACTTCACATCCGCCCTTCCCGTGCCTGGAACGTTCTCCCTTCAGGAAGGGAAGTGACATTATCAGAGTTACATTTTTAGAAAAATCTGTGTGTAGGCTAATAGATCTTAGGCAGTCTAAGTAGAAGGAAAAAAAGCATAAGTATTTTATTGAAGTATTTTGAAAAAATACTTCCCACAGTTTGGGTGTCGGCTCCTGCCCCAGCTAAGGAATTCTGCTTTCAGCACCCCCTCGTCCCATCTTCTACCCCTTACCCCGCTTCATTTTTTCAAATCGCTCATCGTTACCTGGAATTGTGTTATGTATTTGCTTTCTTATTTATTGTCCGTGTCTCCCACTAGAATGTACATTCCATCAATGCAGAGACTTTCCTGAATTGTCATTGCTGTGTCCCCAGTACCAACGACAGGGTCTGACCCCCAGTGGGTCTCGGGACTCATCCGTTGCGTGGATGAACGCCCACATGAATTTGTGGGTTGATCCCTCAGAGCGTGTGACAGACAGTTCTGTTTTCTCTATTGGTCTACCTGACTGTGTAAGGTGACTTGACTGTCACCATTTCCATTTAACTAAAGAGGAGCCTGGGACACAGGGGCTTAGGTCTAGAGTCATACAGTTTGCCAGTGGTAAAGCTGGGTTGCAGGACTAGTTTGCCTGATTTGCTTTGGTTTGCTTAATTCAAAATAAAATGTTATTTCTGTTCAGGAAACAGAAGGAGGGCTGTACATTCTACAGGGATGCTTGCTTTGTGAAAATGTGAATCTTGGTCACTTAGCCTCAAGTTGTGAATTAAATTACCAGCTTAGCCATTAGCATCGTTTTAATTTATAAATCACAGAAAAATATCGACATAAACAATTTAAAAAATCTGGTTATTTCCTTATCCTTGTTGGATTAAAGTATATTGTAAAATCCTTCTTTTTTATCTGGTAAAATTTAATTTAAAAAGAGACACTGCTTGAAGATTATTCCTCAGAGATCATTTTCCTATAATAATTAACATCCTACTTTATACTCTGTTCGTCTCTCTCTTTTGACAATGGGAAAGCCAGCCTTTCTACCTGGTGACCATGGTACCTTCCCCAATGTCTTTTTTAAACACTATGACTCTTTGTTGCGGTGAGTGTCCAAGAGGCTGCCCACAATTTTCTTCAGTTCGGCAAATTCCCAAGCCTCGTTTGCTTTTCACGATCCTGACGCAGCAGCCATTAACCTCAGAAGCCTGCGGGACTTCTGTCGATTTCTTTTATCATGAAAAGAAAAGGTGTCATTTATGCAGAGATAATGTAAGATGAAGATGTCGGTCAGGTGTGCTATTAGCTAATACTTGATGAAAATTAAGGTATTAATGTTTTGACATTAAAGGGAAGCTGTTAAAAAAGGCAACTCTTTCTAAATTTTACCAATTACACGTTACTGCTGGTTTATGGAGAATTTTTACAAAATGTTTTGCAGTAACGACATGTTAATATAAATATTTTGTACCCAAAGTTCTGTGGCAGGTTTTCCTGATGCTTCCTTTAGCTGCATTCTCTGATGTTGTAGGAGGTGGCGAACGAATTAATGATATTTTCATTATTGTAATTGTACGTGTTCCTGATTTTAAGAGTGATTTTGGATTTTGATGTGGGATTTGGTAATTCTTGTCAGGAGCCTTTCATCTTTTTGCTGGTGTTTTTGGAATGGGCGAAACCTCTTGTGCAAGCATAGCATACAGCAGGTGCTTAATACATGCTAGCTGCTTCCTCCACGACCTCGCCTCCTCCCTCTCCTCCCACAGGAACCTCTTTCTGGTAGTTGGGAATAAGCCGAACTACTTGTCATTGTAACTGTCTCGGATACGGGAATACTTGTTATTTTTTGCACCGGCTTTTGCATTTCTGTCATATTATTCTTTAGTATCTCTGGTTACTGTTGACTCTTCTATGAGTGTAGTAGTCATTTCTAACCATACTGATATTCTTTCCCAATCTTCTCTTCCTTGAAAGCTAGCATTACTCTCCTCTGTTTCCATATCTGCTTTATTTCCACTGGTCAGAGATTCAGTATTTATACACAGCAAAGAATGTTCCAGGGCTGAAGTTTCCCTAGATCGGTTTAGAAACAGAGTGTTAAGGTTGTTGTCTTGTATCAAAGTGGCCTCTGGATGCGGTTAGTTTGATTGCTAGTGTCATGGAGATGCTGGCTGTCTTTGGAGGGACCTATACACTCCAGGGCTGCCACAGACCCTACTGTTTCCTGTCATTTGTACAGAGCGAACTCATTTATTTATCTGTCCAACTCATGGAGGCGTTTCAGTCCTGACCCTTGCTTTGGGAATTGAGGAGGAATTGATTGTTCAGATGACCAAACTGATACAGTGTGACTAGTAGTTGAACTCAAGACTTAAAACCTGACGTTGAATTTGGCTTCGGCAGGAGCCGTGAAGACTAGTTCCTTATCTTCTGTAAGTCTCAGTTTCCTTATTTATAAGAAGAAAATAATAAAAAATAAATGAATAAAATAAGTAAAAATAAATAAAAATAAATTTCCTTTTTTGTAAGCAGTAGACGTAATAATAATTCTTTCCTATCGGCATTGTCGTAAGGATTAAATTAAAGGATATTTGGTTCATATTATATGATCAATAATAGAGGTTATTATTATTGTTACTCTAATTTTTATAGCCCCGTCAAGTAAGCTTTCAAATACTCATGGTCGGGACAGAAAGCTAATGGAAATACCCCTATAAAAATAAATATTCATGACACAATATACATGGTTGTTACAGTAATTAGCCTCAATGAGTAACGATGGCGATATATTTTGGATTGCTTCCATTTTCAGAAACTCACTTTCTAAGAAGTGCTTCTGGGAATGACTGCTTGGCAGGGAATGTGATATATGGTCTCTGGCCACATGGTCTCTATTCCTCAGGGTGTCTCCTGTTATTGGTGACAAGTGCCTGGGACTCAGACACATGGGATTCCCGTAAACATTTGAAGGGACTAAAGGAAGGTATTTTTTTTGGCAGGGGACAGTGTGACCAACCCCTGTATCGTCATTACATGCTGCGGGCGAGGTGCTTTTTGGCCTCGGTTTCTGTGGAAGCGTGACTTATCGATGGCTTTACCGCTGTGCCCCTTTAGTGGCACAGGTGACGGGAGTGCAAATAGTGGCAGGAGACAGCAAGTGGCCGTAATGCAGCAGAACTTAGTGACTTAAGATCACGTCAACGACCACGTATGTGGCAACCAGTCTGCTGCTTTTTGAATAAAATATCTTTGCTTTTAATAATGAATAACCTTTCATTTGTCAAAAGATTAACATTACATTTAATAATATAAAAGCAGGAAACCCATGAGACTAATGCATTTCATAAGCACAGATATTCCACTGGGGCTGTGATATGGAATCCGTTAGGTTTTTCCCATTGAGTTACTGCGAGTGCTTCAACGGCAAAAAAACGTCCATCTGCATACAAAGCAGCAGCGCAGAGGATGAGGGGGTGGACGGCGGGCCCTGTCTAACCTCATTCATTCAGGAAAGACGGTGCAAGGCGGTAAGGCGTAAAGTGGGAGCATTTTGCAATCAGAAAACCCAGCGGGGGGCACAGTTCCCATATGTTCTCCACAAATCTTCGTTTCACTACTGTCTGTGTCGGCACAGCCTTAGAACCCCCATTTTTCAGGTGCAAAGATGGAAGATGGGGAAGGTGACATCCCTTTGCTGAGGTCATGTGGCTGGTTAGGGCCTGAGTCAAGATTCCACACCTTGATTGTCTGACTTCAAGGCCTGTACTCTGCCCACGATGCTGTCCTGCCTCCTTGTGAAGTGAATTTTACTTACGAGGTGTTATTCTTAGTGAACCGACAACAGGTGTCCACCTCCAACCCTTTGGGACCAGAATCAGGAGGTGAGACCCAGGAGAGGACAGAACCCCCGACCCTGGGAGCAGCTCGCTAGACAGGGCTGGAGACCCCATCAGAGGAGCAGGGACCAGATAATTAATCAGTCTGACAAATGGCTGCGTACGAGAAAGGAGGCAGCCGTGAATCGGGAGGCCAGAAAAGCAGGGGACCATTGGTGCCAATGTCGATTTGACTGAAGCAGGAAGACAGCTGGAAAGAGAACAGGAGGCAGAGGCAATGGGATGGGCTAAATGTCCTGATCCCTGTTAACCTTTCACGTGTCCTTGGAGATGTCCACAGCCAGGGGAGAGCCACCTCCATGTACCACAGGCACCGGGCACAGAGGAGACACCCCTGGAAGTTCGGCTGGGCAAGGAGGAAGCCACAACCACCCTGGGGACACGAGCCATCGGAAAGGGAGCTGGCTGCTCCCCTCCACCTGCAGAGCAGCCCAGCTCAGCTCCTTCCACATGCGGACGCTGCTGGGGGCTGGATGGCGGGGACGATGAATGGCATTGGTCTACTGTCACTGTCTTGCTGGAACCTCATTTTATGTTTTAACCTGATTGGGGAAAAAACCTCTCAGTGAATGTGCCGGTCCTGGGTTTTCCGAGCAGATGTGGGGGTGGCAGTAGGGCAGGGGAGGACAGGTGCTGTGGGGGTGGCCACAGACAGGGCAGCAGCCCCACCTCCCCGCACCCGCCCCGGTCTCAGCAGACGTGCAGGAAGAGCCAGACCTGCAGTCTCTGTGCCCCCCAAATGCCATCACCACGAGAGAACAGTAATTTCCCACAGGAAATTAGGTTTTATGGCTTCAAGCTTGCATGCGCTTTCTGCATTCTTTTTTTTTTAGCGACATTTTCTCATCTTCGTACTTTGTTAGCGTTATGGAACCAGCCACTGATGTGAAACAGAGCTGCCAAACATAATACAGAATTCTGTATAAGTCAGAAAATCGAAACTCCTTGTCACCGCGTGGGGCCCAATTTCAGGCACTCTCATGTCGCGTGCGGCTGCGCTTCAAGCTCTGTCGCCGCTGCAGATCCGCATCGCATGCATATCATGCAGTCGCTGTGATAGTGTCACTGTCCCCCTGCTTTTTCCAGTGGCGTTGGTGCTGCATGGTGATGCGGTGTCAGAGCCTGGCTCACCGAAAGCCCCGGGGGCTTGATGTCAGCTGTGAGCTCACCCGCCTGGCCCCTGAGCAGCCGCTCGGAGTGCAGAAGGGCTGTGGGAATGGGGCGAAGGGTCCCCGGCCTCCAGGGCACTGGGACCTAGGCGCGGGGAGGGGGATTGTTCTAAAAAGCTTCATGGGGAGCTGTGAAGCAGGCAGGGAAGTTAAGGGCCCTTTCTTGAACAACTGCCAACTTTTTGGTACCAATTGAACACAAAGGTGTATTGCCATTTTCCTGGAGAAAGGGACCTTAAAATGGAATGATACTTTCGTTTCTAATTATTGAATAAAAATGTATTTACTGAGACCCACTATGTGTCTGGTGTGTTTCGTGGTCTCACAAAACTGACAGTGATGTTCGAGGATACCCGTGCAGCCTCTTTTCTACCGAGGAGGGCGTGGTGACGATGCCCTACTTTTTCCTGACCTGTTTTTGGGAGCCTCATTTCATGCGGCATTTTCACACAGTTCGCCTTCCCTTCCTCCACCGGGTCTGGGGCAGGGCGAGCTGTATTCATCTGATATAGAGTCCCCCACCTCCAGGATGCCGAGCCAGAGGCACGCACGGGGCACGCCTGTACTAAAACGTCTAAGACGCAGCTGCACCTGGATGCGCTTTGCTTCTGTTTGCTAGTCGGACACCCCGCCTGGCGTTCCTGTTTCTGCGCATCCCATGCTCCCTTTACGAAAGGTGGACTCGCTGAGCACACGCCTCACTCACCCATCAGTTACACCCTCGGGCGCGCACGTTCTGGGGCGACGTTGGCACTTAGTGCTCGCTCAGCTCCGCGTTCTGGGTTTCTGAGCTGCAGGGCCTCCCGGCCAATGGTTCTCTTACCTCCTGGAAAAAATTTCTGTTTTTTTGTCCTCCATGAAGATGCCCGTGTCCTTTCATCTGTTAATATTATCCAATTCTACACTATTTATTCGTTACTGACTCAGAAAGCGTGTCTACTTCACTGGAGTTTTCTGATGGTGTGAAGGAGGGTCAACCTCTGTCATTTCAACGTGTGTATCAGGAGGCGTTAGGACTTAATTAAGCCCCAGGCCTGAAACACCTTCATAATCATGGGGCATTAAGAACTCCAGCATCAGCTAAGAATGTGCCGAATGCCCGCTCCCCAGGGACCAGCGGACTTAATCTGGAGACGGCCACTCCTGTTGGTCTCCTTTCGCAGAGGACGAAGCTGTCCAGAGAGAAGTTCAGGTCCGGCGGCTGCAAGTGGCGGTTCGGGCTCAGGTGCACGGGCCCCGCAGCCCGCGTCTCAAGCACTCGTCCTTCCATTGCCGAACCGCAGCCCGACTCAGTTTCCCATTACACCCGACTGGATGGACTTCCAATCATAAGCGATATCACAGAAATTACATCTTTCATGTTGCAATGAGCTTGGAACTCCCGTTTATTCCTTCAGATGAATCGACATTCCTCAGAACTCTGCCTAATAGCATTTCATATTTTGAAAAACACTGTGGTCCATTAGCCGAATCAATGAGGTAACAGTGGGGAGTGGGGAAAATGCTAAAAATACTGACAGACAGGAGCCCTGCTTGCTCAGGGTGAGCTCTTCCATGTCATGGCCGCAGAGCAGCTGAGCTCTCCTCGGCTAAGCCTAGAGGGCAAATTCCCGTTTACTCGACACAAGAAAAGACGGTCAGACACAAGAGGCGTTTGCTGTGCATTCGCGAATGGGTTCGCGCTGTGCAAGAATCAGGGAGAAAATGTCTGGAAGTTGCTAGGTGATGGTATTTTCTAAGTTCAGAGAAATTCAGGATTAGCAGGTGCTGGGACAATCAGTTCAATTTCATTCTTTTCAAATCTGGGTGAACTCAAGTCACTGGCAGCTGTCAGGATGACGGTAAAGTTCGTAAAACAGAGTCGTTTGAATAGCGATGCGAACATTTCAAATAGGCTGTCATTCGGCCATCCCCCTCATTCTCACCTGCCGGTCCCTGCTCCGCAGTAGGGTTTATAGGGGGTACCATCGCCCCTCACCTGCTGGTCCCTGCTCCATAGCAGGCTGAGGTTTATAGGGGTGCCATCACCCCTCATTCTCTCCTGCCGGTCCCTGCTCCGCAGGGCTGAGGTTTTTAGGGGTGCGCTCTTCGGAAAGGCGCACCGCTCGCTCGCATGGGGGATGCGGTGGAGGCGGGTCGGGAGACTGAAGGGCGGAAAGAACTCCCCTGCAGTGGAGAGGGCTCTGACATGGCAAAGGCGGCTGCGATGGAGGCCGGATCTTCTGGGCGAGGGGCCGGAAAGGCCTCCTGGGGACTGGCGCCCACTGCACTTCTGGGGCGAGTGAGGTCTCGATGTGCGTCTGGATTCACTGGAAAGCTGTGCTTCTTCGGCTTCGAAGTTTTCTGACTCTCTTCGAGATGCCGTGAACCTTCTCCGAGGTGTCTTATTTCGGAACACCAAATCGCTCCTCAGAAAACGCTTGTCGATCCATTAATTGCATTTGCTCATGTGAACATTTGCATTTATTCTCAATTAACTTTGAACACGTGATAGGGAACTACAGCCATCTTCTTACTGAGAACTGCTCACATAATGGCTTGGTACGGTCATGTCGAATGATGTTTAGTTGATGAGAAAATGACAGATACTGCGACAAGCTGCCCTTTCGATGTAAACAACGTGGAGGACCACACGCTGCTGGAATGTCAGTCGATCCCAGGCCGGCTCTTCTCAAGCCACGTGCAGGCAGTTGCTCCTGCTTTGCGGGTGAGGCTGGAGTGAGGATGATGTTCTACAGCTTCGCTCTTGGCTTGGGAAGGAAAGGAATTTGCATTTCAAGAGGATGTATGTACCTAGTTTGATTTGCTAATTGGGTAAGTTAATTCAGGATGCAGTACAACAAAGTGTCTGACCTTTCAAAGATGTGTTGTTGGTCCTGAGAATCGGGCCAGGGTCCCCACGAGAGGATCGGAGCACACGGCTGTCCCTCCCTCGCCTGTACCTCGGAATATTTTTTTGTGTCCAGTCTTTCTAGCCTGACTTCTCTCTGACTTCCCAACAACTCAGTGTCTTTACTGTTCTTACGTCATGGATAGTCTTGGCCTTCTTTTATTTCCTTCTGTCCGTGTATCTTCTGTGACCATCTCTCCCTGCGGGTGTGGTCTTGTTTTAGGCTTCTCGCACGCCAAGTGCCGGGTGCAGCTCGCATCAGCCTCTCTGTGGACAGATCCGACCATACCCTCTCCTTCCGTCGCTCATTTCCAGTGCGGTCAGTCCTGTTCTAGCAGCGAGCTCTGCTGCTGCTCCTACCACATCCACGAGCCGCTTCTCCACGTATCGAGTAGCCACTATTGATTTTTGTAATTTAAACTATTACTAATTTCGCGCACACACAGAGGTATTATTATCACTGTTTCACAGGTAGCTGAAATGAGACTTGCCCAAGTCCTCACAATTTCCACTAGTCAGGACTCTTTCTATTGCAAGTGAGAGAAATCCAACTTAAATTAGCTTAAATTAGAGCTTCAATTATCTCCTGTTCAAAGATTCGAAGGTTGGAAGGTTGAAAAGGTTAACTTTTAGGCATCTTTGGACCCAAAGGGATTTCAACCTTGTCATCAGAAATGCATCTCTTCTTTCACATATCTCAGCTTTTCCTCCATGTCGGACTCATTTTTCTGCAACTACTTCCCACTCGGTAACAAGGTTGGTTGCTGGTGGCTCCAGGCTTAGGTTCCACTTAGACTGACCCCAGAGAATATATGAGTCGCCCAGCTTTGGGAAGAGCCCTGGGGATGAGTCTGAATTCACCTACTTTGGAGTCCATGCCAACCCACGCACCAAACCCTGCGGCATGGTGACTGGACTCTGAGCAACCCGCCCTGCCTCAGGCGCCACCGTTGGAGCCGGAAGGTAGGCCGGGCTCCTGAGCCACCTGGACTGTCACTGGAGATGGGAGGCTCTTTAGAATATGCTGCGCAGAAAGAGAGCACGTGTGTACTGCGTACCTGTAGACGGCCGAGTCCCCACCTGGGTGCACGTGAATCGGAACATCAGTGTGGAACTGTGCTCGCCCACCACTCAACGAGCATCAGGCGCCTTTCAAAGTGCTGGAACGCAGCAAAGAACGAGAAAGATGATGTGCCTGCCCTTATGGAGCTTACGTCCTAGGGCAGCGGTCCCCAACCTTTGTGGCACCAGGGACCGGGGCTCCTATGAGATTCTAACGTCTGACGATCTGAGGCGGAGCTGAGGCGGTGATGCTGGCGCTGGGAGCGGCTGCACGTACACATGAAGCTTCGCTCACTCCTCCCACTGCTCACTTCTTGCTCTGTGGCCCAGTTCCTAACATCCACAGATGGGTACCAATCACAGCCCGGGCGTCGGGGACTCCTGTGACCTAGGACAAGGCAGAAAATAAAATACTCAAAAGTATAACATAAATGCAGGTGGTGGGAAGTTTGACGGCGAAAACAAACATTAAGGAGTTAAAGAATGACTGGACTGTGAGCGAGTGCTTGATTCGGCTGGCGAGGTGAGGAGGGGACGTTTGTGCAGGAGCGGGGTGACAGCTGTGAGCTGTGGGAAGAGCAGGGAAGAACACCCGCACAGGGTGGCAGCAGGGGCCTCGGGAGGTGATGCTTGCAGCTTGGGTCCTCCTCTCATTCGTTGCTCTCCTCCCCCTTCTTGGACGGCAGATGGCAGATGGCAGCTATCTCGCATTCTTTCTAAGTAAATCCGGACTGGTGACCACATGGGTCTTCGTTCCTGATGCTGGAAACAGTCACTGTCATGGCGGCTGAATGATGGACGTTTAATTTTGCAGTCACGCTGGGCTTCAGAGCTGTACTCGCACCTCCGTCTCCATTGTTAACTCAGCTCTTCCCTTTTGTCAAGGTGACAGCCGTTTGTCACTTCCCACGCCTCCATGCTCCCCTGCCGCTGCTTTTGCTTGTCTTCTTGGCTGCTCGCCATTTGCGTATTTTTCTGATTTCTTCTCTCTCCTGCATCTTTTTCTGTTGCTTGGTCCAGACGGCTTGGCTTTTGCACAAATTGGCTTGGCTCTTAGTCATTACTATTTAGAGAATATCCTTTCGTTCTATGTAACGAATCGACCAATCCTTACATGTTCTGTATAATTTTCAGCTCTTCTATTCCTAACTATTTTGCTGTGTTCTCCTCTCTTCTTCTAAGGGTACTTAGCCCGACCTGGCCGGGCGCCATTCTGGGGCTGCAGGACAGCTGATCTACAGAGCGACTGCTCTGTGGTCTTTGTTCTCACTCTTTGTAGCCTGAACCTACGCTAGAGCCAAACGCCAAGATGCTTGCTACTTGCCAAATCTTTTAAATTCAGTCTTGGCAACGTCTCTCACAGCCACGTTTTTTTTCTTACTACCTGCAGCATGACCAGCCTAATCCAGACCCTTACAGTTTCATATCTGAACGAATATGGCAGCCTTCAGTGGGCCACATCTCTCTCTCCTCCTCGGTCTCTCTTTTCCTTTTCTACCAATATTATTCCCAAAATACTGCTTTCACAGGGGCATCCCTGTGTCAGAATCTTTCAAAATCTAGTAGCATGGAGTCTGCCTCCTTGGCCTGGCATCGAGCATGCTTCGTGGGGAGTCGTGGACCCGCCGTCTCCAACTCGAATCCTGCAGCCTCTGTGGGATCCTCGGCAAGCCCGTTTCAGAATGCACGTGGAGCAGTCCTGACCTCACACTGTTATTTCTAAACTGGACTCCTCACCATCACCCGGCCCAGAATGTTCTCCCTGTTCTTCTTTGTCTCTATAAATACAGTCGATAAAAAGAAATTCAGTTCCCAGTCCAGGCCTACTTAGAACTCCTCTGTGACAATCCACATTAGAAGCTGTCATTCCTTCCCAAATTCCACTCTTTCATATATGAAAGCTTGTTTTCTGTCGGATATTGTCAATTACTTGTTTATAGGGGAAGATGATCTCTGCCAACTTGCCGGCGTGTCTCCCCATCCTCGAGTTGCTTCTGTCCTTCCTGGTGCCTGCCTGCTGTTCTCTTCAAAATACGCATGCTGACTGATGTTTTTATTATTCTAGTTTTGCGGTAATGTGGAAGACCAGGCAGGAAGGCCAAGTTCAGACATAGATTTCCATATAGATCTCGTCCTATGTATTCATCTACATGTCTATGAACATCTTTGTGTCAGGGAAATTCCTTTGAATGAATAAAACGCTGATAGCTGTGAAGTCTGTCTTTGCAGAAAGTTGCCTGGACTCTTCACTGTTACCGTTTCTTTCCTGAGATGCTGGGGAAAGACCTCCCCAGCTCTGAGGTTCTTTTCCATTTTAGCTCTGACGGTGCTTGTGTTTCTGACAGGGAGCGTCGGTGAGCTGGCTAATGGCGTTAGCGCTCAACTAACCGAGACCATTGAGGTAGATGATCGTGTTCATTCACTCAGATGGAAACCCAAAGAAGACGTCTCGAAACACTGATATTTACCATGTGAGAGAGATGCCCCTGTTCCGTTCCCGACGAGCTGTGGAAATACGGGGGTGCTTATCCTCCTGGGCGAATTGGCCCCTTCCAGTCCTTAAAAAAGAGAAAAAAAAATTAGACATTTACTAAAGTGAACATAAATGAGTATGTAGGATATATTTAATACTGTTCAAAATGGGCATTTTGAAAATGGGATATTTTGAACACTTTAGAGTAAACACTCTACTGTTTAAGACAACATGTGAGACGTATAATTTGCTAAATTTGCTAATTTGACAAAATGAAGTTTTCTGAGCTTAGTATTAAGATTATTGGAATCACTATTTTTTGAATTTATTTTTAAATTATTTTGATTTTGCAGTTACAGTTGACAGTATTATTTTACATTAGTTTAGGTGTACAGCTTAGGGGTTAGACATTTATATACCTGAGGGAGTGATGTCCCTGATTAGTGTATATAGAGTTATCGCAGTTACACACCGTTATCACGATTTTATTGACTATATTCCCTGCGCTGCACTTCACATCCCTGTGGCTATTTCGTAACTGCCCATTTGTGCTTAATCCCGTCCCGTTTTGCACCCGGTCTCCCAAACCCCTGCCGTGTGGCAACCGCCGGCTTGTTCTCTGCACCTGTGAGTCTGTTTCTGCTTTGTTTGTTCATTTTGGAATTACTCTTTAAAGCGCTTTACAGGCACATGTAATATGAATGCATGCATACGTGTACATACATGTATACATATATGTGGATCTGGTAAGGACCGTTTTATTAAGCCAGTAAGTTCATAGTATTTTATAACACTTCATCCACACATATTTCAAAGGTCTATACTTTATATGTATTTTATTTTAACCTTCTTGAATATTATAATTCATAAGTTAAGCTGCTAAAATAAAGAATTCGCATTAACAGTCTTTTTATTAGCTCTCAAACATTATTTTCCAAATATTTTTCTTAAAAACAAAGTATTGGTAATGACAGCAGGTGTCGCTATAGCAAAAGAAATCAGCTATTCAGAGGTGTCTTTCCCCAGAATACATCACCACAGGGTGAGTGAGGTCACACTCCTTTGTGGAAGCTCCACATGTCCATCCCCTTGCTCTGAGGAGAGAGTCTTCATGTAGCCAGCTCTCACTTGGCATGAAATCCTTGGGACTAGGAAGTCTGTGGCCTTTGTGAGAGGTAGTTCTGATTTTCACAGGCCTAATAGTCAGGATGTTCTTTTGTAAATACGATCAAAATTCTGTCTTCTAGATTCTGAATCATTTATTTTTATTCAATGTCCCCAAAATAAGTCATCTGATTATATATTGCTTTGCCAAAATTTTCTTAATTATCTAAATAATTCATCTATTTTTGAAATGAAAATAAAAATGTCCACCTTATAAAATTGATGGTGAGCGTGAAACAGGGCATCACGTGCACCCTTCCGCTCATCTACAAACAAGCCGCTGAGCGCCTGCCGTGCACTGGGCGCCGTAGTTAAAGCCGGACTCTGTCTTTGCCCTGATGGTGCCTTCGGTCCGGCAGATTTACACAGATTTGTTTTGTGACACTTATGTTACTGTTTGTGAGTAAGAGGCGTAATTATTATTGAGTTCTTTGGCCCAGTAGTGTGCGATGGAGCCGTTGAAGTGTGCCCTTCCGGGGAAACAGCAGCAGTGATTGCCAGCTACTTCCTGCCGAGTGGTGTTTGCCCTCCTGGGAACAGCCCCCTGTCCCCCTCAGGTGACCACTCCCATTTCACTGCGCGGCACGTAGGTTGCAAAACACTGATTCCCCTCCATCCTCCAGAAGTGGGCGTCAGACTCCGGAGTGGTCAGTTAGGGTTTATATTCTCGTGTCCACAGTGTCATCACGTGAGGACCCTCCATGGTCCATTTCCTGCTGCCTACTTGGACCTAATCTCTTGTCACGCCTGCTCACACCACACCTGTACACACCGTGATGCTTCTCGTTTCTGTTTTTGCTCATATTTGTCTCTAGGGTGTCTTTCCCCTGCCTCTTCTTTGTCAATTCGGTCCATCCTTTAAGGCCTGGCTGAGCAGCTGTCCTGCCCCCAGTGGGTAATGTCCCTTCTGAGAGCCTCCTTGCCCATCGGGCCGTTTTCCACATGCTGTTTTCATGAGACTCACGGGATCTCTGCGCCCACTGAGACGGTGCCCTTCTGCGGCGGGGCTTTGCTGGCTGGCACAGTCCTGAAGAGTCGTTGGCGTGCCATGTGCTGAGTCGTTCCCACTCCCACCCTTTGTGTCTCTGAAACAAGGACCGCTTCCCCCCATTTCCTCAGGTCGCGCCGGAAATATCCAGCCTTCGCTCGGCGAGCGTTTGCTGAGCAGCGAAGGCTCCTGGACCGGCCAAGCCTGCCCGGTCCCTTCCTCCTCCCGTCTCCTCTAGCGTCCGCGGCCCGGGCTATTCACTTGGCAATTAATCACGCGCTGTCTCGTGGCGTTTCTCTTTTGTGATGTGTTTTTATGTGGTACTTAGTCTATTATTTAATATTTTACATACTGACATATGAATAGGGATATTCTATTCATTCATTAGCATACTTATTATTTATTCATTATAATGTTTTTTTGAGAATTAATTATAATTCATATCATTTTTCTCTTTGCACAGTGTATCAGTTGGAGTTCTGTTTATGCTAGCAACAGAAACTGGCAAATTTGAGACAAAAACGACTTACTGGAAGGCGGTCGGGGGACTCACTATAGTAGAGGGAGGGCTGGAGGACCAGGCGTGGCGTGGGAAAGAGACGGGCCGGACAAAGTCAGTGGAAGGACGGCAGGCCGGAGTCACGCTGGTGAGAGCGAGCTCCTCCTTACCTCCTTCTACTCTCACCCTGAGGGAGACTCAGTGCCCTGGGAGGCTGTGGCCGCCCTCAGGCTCAGGCGGCGGGCTGGCCCCTCAGCTGTCCTAGAGTCAGGGGAGGGAGAGGGTGAGGGAGAGCTTGCAGGGCTCCCCTGGGCTTCCGGCAGACACCAGGATTTATCATGGCTGTCGGGAACTCTCAAGAAAGGAGTGAATCTTGGGTAGTTAAAGAAAAAAGATAAATATGTATTAGCGTTTAAAATTAGTTGTGCGCTATCCAGTCTCAATATTACCAGTGACTAATTGTATGGCCTTATGCAAATTTCTCCATCTCTGTACGGGTCAATTTTTCTCCTTTACAAAAGAGAGATACCACTGTTTAGTTTTACATGGCGGTTTAAGAATTAAGTTAAATAAGGTGTTGTTCGAAAAATGGCTATTAACGTCGGCCACATAGTAGGTGATCAATAAATGATGACTATTATTGATTGATCTGTGTGCCCACAGCATGAGGCTATTTAGTATAGATGAGGTGAAGAAGTAGCAAGTGCTAACTCTGCCCTTGAATGGTTAGTACTTTAATCAGAGACAAAAGCACATCATGATTTCATTTAATCCTCACAACTACCTTGGAATTAGACAGAGGTGTTTTAATCATCCCCATTTTTCATATGAGCAATCAGAGATTCAGAGACGTTGAGCAACTTGACAGTGGTCTCACAGCTCTTATGTGGCAGAGCTGAGGCTGGGGCCAAGGTTTCCTAGACCCATTGCTCTCGCACCCGGGGAGATAAGTATAGCTCAGTGGAGGACAGAGGGACTCTGTTCAGTTCCAGTCAGGACAATTTATTGAATCCTGTGACAACGGGCATGCCAGGCGCTGTGGGAAATAGAAATATAATTAATATATAGTCTCAGGTCTCAAGCAGGCAGAGAGGCATGCAAGCACATAACTCACTGAGGTAGAAGGTAATCCATGATGCGTGCTGCGTTTCCCCTCAGCTCTTTCTATGCGTCAGGCTCTGTGTCAGGTGCTGAGAATTGAATAGAAAACAAAAGAATAAGCAGTTCGTCCTCAAGGAGCTTGCATTCTGTTGGAAGGAGACAAAAGCAAATGTATACACGTGAGGTGATGCCCGCTGTCGGCGGCGGTGCCTGCTGGGAAGGACGTGCACTTCGTGAAACCGAGCTGGGACTTTGGATGAAGCGCGCTTCTTGGGGCCTGACCTGGGGCCTGACCGTGTCGGGCGTGTTGACAGGTGCGGGCAGAGTGTCCAGGCAGTGGGTGGCCAGCGTGAGGGCAGTGAGGTGTGGTGATGCCGGCGGCTGCGGCGGCGGTGTGGCCGGCGTGGAGAGGCAGCGCCGCCCGTTATGTCCCCGCCTCACGCCATTGGCAGCCAGACCCCGTCTGCATTTAGGAGGACAATGCTGGCGATGGTGTGAAGGACGGGCCGGCGGCTGCGGCGGCGGTGTGGCCGGCATGGAGAGGCAGCGCCGCCCGTTATGTCCCCACCTCACGCCGTTGGCAGCCAGACCCCGTCTGCGTTTAGGAGGACAATGCTGGCGATGGTGTGAAGGACATTAGAGGGGGCAAGCAGACCGTTGCTAGGTTCCCGCAGTACGTCATCTGAGAGGTGGCGAGGGCCACACGGTGACAATGGAGAGGAGATGGGCCAGAGCTGTCGAGGCTGAGGGCTGACTGCACGCTGACGGACGGTGTAGGTAGTGGGGAGGCAGAAGGCGGGCATCCGTGCCGGGGTGCTGGGGACATGCCAGGTGGAGGTCCCAGGGTTCCACACGCAGAGCTCACACTGTCGGCGGATGCGAGAGAGACAGCCGGAAAGGCCGGGCTAGAGCCTGGGACGCTTGGCCTTTAAGAGCAAACCTATTCCAACTAATTTCCTATAATCTGTGAAAAATTTTGTGAGTTTTTAGATATTTGCTATTTTCAAGAAGACATGAGTTTCACAAGTATTTGTCAGAAGCAACTGGCATTTTTTTTTTTTTTAACCAATGAAAAGGTTTCTTCTTCAAAAAAACAGAATGCTCAGTAAGAAGAAAGCTGGTTGATGATTTCTATTTCCTTTTCTTACTTTGGAGGCTGAATTATCAGACTTGTTCAGGTCTGAGAAGCCACATTAGTGACTGTTACAACACAGCCTTCGCGTATGAGGAGGATCTTGTTAGAATAATGTACAGCTGGTAACGGAGAGAGACTGTCTCTCGTGTCCCACGATGGTGATAGGAGAGAGGAGGAGGAAGCAAGATTCTTCCTAGAACTTATGTGTGGTCATTTCAATAGTTCTAACAAAACATCAGACACAAAAGACTAGGTCTGGGGGCAATAAAAATGGATAAATGAGAAAAAAAGAGATGTCAGCAAGAGAGAAAGGGAGACTTTTTATGAGCACTTGAAGAGTTTGACTTGGAAGTGAACAGCTCTCTGCAGCGCTAAGTTGAACCAACTAGAAAGCAAGATGGCAGGTCTCGTCCAGCACGGGCCACGAGAGCCTGCTCCGTGTCGTCCCTCCCTCAGCTGTCACAGAGTCTGCTCCCGAACCTCACAGCGCCGTCTTCGTAGATACCAATTTGGAGGCATGGAGCCAGGGACGTGGAGACACTTCATTCACCCACATAGGTCACCTGAAATCGCCACCTCCAGTGTCACAGGGCTGCGTCACCGCTCAGCCAGCGTGACGCAGCCTCGGCATCGGTGCTGACTCACAGAGCTCCTAACAGACAAGTGGGAGTGTCCCAGACTGCAGACCATGCCACGTGAAGCCAGGGAAGGAAGAGGAGCTGCTCGCCACGCAGGCTGGGGACAGCCTGCTCTGAGGGAGCGCAGCCCCTTCCGCGGTGGGTGTGCGGTGCTGTTGCTGTGGTGGCTGTCACAGTGTCTCCGCTGCCTTCCCGTTTTGTATCTGTTTATCCAAGTTGTTTTGGAAGAAGGACTCTGAGGTTTGGAGACGAGCATACTCTTTGCGAAGGCCCCGGGCCGTGGTGGGCAGTCCAGGCCGTGGGGCTTGTTAGCTGTGACGCGGGCAGCCTGCTCGCCCCGCATCCTGGCTTGCTTTCCTACCCTTATGTTGCCCTGTCTCAGGCACATTTACTCTTTAGAGCAAGAGCAGGAGAAAAATTCCATTGCCATTGTTTTCACAGGCGAAGGAACTATACATTTCTCAAGGACACATTGCTAGTAAGTAATGAACTTGTAATTTTTACTGTGTCTATTTCTCCTCTGTAACTGCTGTCCTAAAGTTCCTCTCATCTGTAAAATATGGATGTCGCTGACACCAGTCCCACGGGATTGTGTGCGGATTAAACAATAGAACTGTGAACTGCCTAGTGCCTTAGGGTGCGGCAGGCCGTAGGAAAAACCTTCATCCGTAGCAGTAAAGTCCCCGCAGGAACATAACCCTGTGACTCTTCAGTGTGGGTTAGTGCGACGTAACCAGCACTGAAAGCAGGTGGTAAGGAACGCGACCACGGGATGCATCTCTGTGGCGAAATGTCAGGTGTAGCGTCTGGATGGGAAACACACCCTCGCGCACTTCGAACCCCAGATTGTTCTGTTGACCCCAGCTTGCTTTTCCGTTAAGTAACATTTGCTCTAATAAAGTTATGACACCAGGTTCCACCTAAGCAGAGCCTTGTAGGGGTCTGTGGGAGGCTCGAGTCCCGGAAGGAATCTTTGATCTGGGGCCACAGAGCGTAGTCTCTGGTAAGTGCTGTGAAATCCAATGCGAGTGGGCTGGGCACAACGGAGAGAAGCAGGTTTTAGCTCAGAATCCAGATTTTTACTGGAATAACAGCTGTAGGGCCAGTATTATTCTAGGAAAGTCCTGGTCAAAACGCGTAAAGCAGAGTGAAGAGGACTGTGGTCTGGCCACGTGCATCGCTTAGGTTTAGACCTTTTCGCGCCAGCAAAACAGAAGTGAAAAGCATGCGGCTCCTAACGAGAGGGGGCGTGGAGGAGGGCGGGTTGGACGCGGACTGACGTATTAGACTGTGACGTCGCCGAGACGGGGTGGGGCATCTTACTCACCCCTTACAGCTAGAGCCGGGCTCAGGCCCCATCAGGAGTGTCCCCATGCGCCCTCGTTGACAGTTGTGGGCTCGACTACCAGGAGAGAATGAGCAAGGCCAGCTCATTGGGACACTCTTGGGCACTTGTCTCGATGGGCGGAGCCCTGGAAATGCTAATGGGGAACCTGAGCCAGCTGTCCGCCCAAGGACAGCACACCAGGCTGCAGACCACCCAGCAGGCTTAGGGCCGCACCCCTCGGGGACCCGGCAGGACAGGTGCCCTTTTGTTTTGTGTCTGGTGCACAGTGGGACATCTTAAGGCAGACACACATCTGGTAGCAGCATCACAAGGTCCTGGATTCCAGAATCCTCAGGGAGGGGAAGAGGGATGGGAGAAAGTCGGGGAGAGCAGCGGTATTGTTCTAGGCCCACGGCACAACTAGCGAGGATTTGGTTTTTAGGAAGTTCAAGGCACAGAGTGGAGGAGCAAAGCTGGTTGTTTCGTGGAAGGAAGTGTCACTCCTCTGACTGGGAGTTAGGAATCCCAGAGTGCAGCGTTAAGAGGGGTTACAAGGCTGCGTGGCTTGCTGGACCCCCGCAACCGTCCTACCAGACAGGAATTTTGGGTGTCCTCGCATGTGGGTGTGACCGAGTTTCAAGGGGGCCAGTGTACACACCCAGGGCCGTAGGAATAGAGGTGGCCGGACCCCATCGGTACTCTTGATTATTTAATTTTACCACCTCAAAGGTTGTTACGATGTTTAAAGTATAAAAAATGTCAGAGAGAAAGGCAACAAACACTAGTTTTTAGCCCTTCACAATGAACGGTAGCTCAGTGGTCAGGCAGCTTCATGGTGTCTGGATTACAAACCTTGGGCTTTTAAGCAGTGTTTTCCCTTGACATTCTCTACATAATGCATAGAAGAGTAAGCACATGGGTCGATAGTTACAAACTGGTAATTGTGTTGCGATGTTTGGATACACACCAATCAAATTCACTTATTGATAACCTAATATGTGTCTGGTAGGTGCTTACATTCATAGATTCGGAAGAGAACTAATATGTGTTCTTCAGTAGAGATACAACATAAATGAGATTACATTTGTGAGCAGGAAAGGGGAAAAATACTGTTTTCTGAGTATTTAACACTCCTGGAAGGAGACTTGCTGTAAATGACATGATCTGTGTAGAGTAGGGACTAACATTTTGAGGACCAACTCTATGCTCGATGTCGGGAAAGACTATAAGGTCTAATTTAATAGATCTCGCCTTGTGAGGCAGTTATCACCCTTATTTAGAAATAAGGAGACAGAGGCTGGGAAAACTTAAATGAGCTCACAGCTAACACCTGGTTAGAGCAGGTGAGAGCGTATTAGAACCCAGCTGAGGAGACTCTCTGCTACATCACAGGCCTCTTCACAATCTATGTGAGGATGTGAGGTACCAGCCGGTCCCGTGCATGAGACAGGAAGTGCCTCAGCGTTTAAGGAGGCGGGGATTCGACTCAGGGCTTTTGGAGCTTGTAGATCCTTGGGAGGGCCTGCGCAGCAGGAGCGGGTTCTCGCGTGATCCGGTGGACGAGCCCAGAGCTGCGTGGATGCGACCCCGTGGAGGGTGTGTGCCTTTGGGCCCCCCCGGGAGACTGGCAGAGCAAGAGCTGCCAGGGAACCTGGGGGATGGACTAGCAGAAGTGTCATGCCGCCACCATTGCTGGGTGTTTGGGGAGCTGAAGGATGGATGCCGTGAGGCTTTCTGGGGGAGCCCCGTGCCTCCATGGCCGTGATGGCCGCAGTCTCTGCCCCGATCTCTCTCCCTGTGTCTACATGGCGGGGCTTGATGTGCGAATGGAAGCCTTTGTTGCCGGGGCGTCTGGGAAATATAAATTTTAGCTTCCCAGCCTCTCAGCTAGGAGGTGGAGAGAATGGAAGACGAGGGAGCCATTCCGGAAACGGCGTTACGATTAGTTCACGCGTGGCAGTCATTACCGGGGGGCGCATCGCTGGGCAGGTCGCGGGATGGAGGGCTGCCTGACCTGGCGATGGCCACCCTCCCAGTCGTCTCTTCGCCGCTCTCAATGTCTTCAGGCGCTGCTGACCGAGTAGGACCTCTGCTCTAGACGCAGCTGCTGCCTCTGTCGTCAGTGTGTGAAGCAGTTCGTGTCAAACGGCAGCCTAATTGCCCACCCACTACACTGAAATGTGGCGCGTGACCCGCCATGAGCTTCGACATGTTTCTACAGGGACTTCACCTGACATGCAAGCGAGAACTTCTGAATATGGGGCAAAACCAGACGGGCTCTCCCTAGGCGTCGAATACCGTGTGAAACTAACATTTCTGCCTTGGATTTCGAGAGTAGTTTTGTTCTTCAAGAGACATAGCGACGTCAACATGGATGGATCTCGAGATAATCATGCTAAACGAAGTAAGCCAGACAGAAAAAGTTGAAAATCACCTGATATCACTTATATGAGGGATATAAACCTAAAAGCAACAAATGAACAGGACAAACAGAGACTCATGGACATGGGCAATAGACTAGTGGTTATCAGAGGGGAGCGGGAAGGTAGACGGGTAAAGGGGGTCAAATACATGGTGACAGAAAGAAATCTAACTATGGGAAGCGAACACAGAGTGTAAATATATATATATGCCTTTCTGTTAAAGTGTACAGCTGCAACTTATTGGATTTCATTAACCAATGTCACCATAAAAATAAATAAATAAAAAGAGAGACATAGTGATGTCAGCAGGTGAACTGAAGGTTGAAATCCCAATTGCTTTGAAGGGACATCAGGCCTTATGAATTTGCATTAGCGCTAAAAACAGCAGGGGAATAGTGTAATTAACATATGTGAAATTCCATTTCTTGATACAAAGCAAAACCTAGAATGAACCCTACAAAAGGACCTTTGGTTAAACACTCCGGTCTATCAGAGCCAACAATATCTACTGAATAGTCTGGTTATTATACTTGAAGGTCTTTATTTCTGCAAGTTGTGGGTTTTTCCTAAATTTCTAGCATGTATTTTATTACGGGTTGACCTTTTTTCCCCTTAACTCTTTCAGTCATTACTATGTAGTGGCACAAGTGTTTATTTCTTCTTGAGGGTACTCGATTCCTAAAATCAAAGAGCAGCGTCGCAGGCTCGCAGGCAGCCGGAAGCATTTGCATGCTTCACCGAGTGCGGAGTGTGCCCCGCTCTCAGAGCGCCCCGCGCAGCCCGCAGCCCACGGCAGAGGGGAGGCCCCTGTTCAGATGGCTGCTCCGCCCCAAGCTGCTCCAGACGAGGAGACGTCCGGAAGGGGACTAGAGGGGGGCCGAGCGCGCCTCGGAACTGCCACGGCAGTGAAAGATGACTCAGTGTTCTGTGCTCGGACATTTGAAGTGTGCTTCAGTTTTTATTTTAATTTTTCTGGTGAATCTTTCATCAATAAAATGGTCAAAATAACCTTCTATGGGAACAAGAGACAAAATACTTAAGGGAAAAATTGATCACATCGCACAATTACCCTGCAGATGAGTGCGTATGACAGGGAGGGTTTGTGTACGGCCGAGGGAGTCTGAACACTGGCAGCCGCCCCGTTGTCATCTGTCAGTGTGGGCGTGTGCTGGGGCCGTGTGGGCCTGGGTGCACACGAGTGTGCTCTGCCCAGGGGTTTGCGAACCTCGCTCAGTGCGGTCATGGGGGCTCTGCTCTGAACTTACCTGGTCTGTCCTGTGTCATGTGAACAAACATGAGTCGAGGCTGAGTACGAGCAAATGTGCCTTTGTGTCTAGGTCTCTGTATCAAAGAGCATTCAGGTGGGCATTTTGCATGGGGACGAGGCCATATTCTTACATATTTGTGTGAAGTTATTGTTTTTAAAACATTTGGTTACCAGTATTGATTGCCGGTATCCTGCTTAGCGTTCTGCCATCCTGGCCACTCACCTTGACCAAGATGGAACTTAAATGGCACCACTCACGTCTGTGCTGTTTCAGACACCGCAGACCGCGGGTCAGCTAGGAGTCAGAGGGCGACGCCGATGGCAGCCTCACCCTCGAGAACAAAGGACAAAGCTAGAGATGCGTCCAATGCCCCGGCAGGACATCCGCCGGTGCGGGGTCACCGCCGACTCCTTTGTTTTTGTGCCCAGTGCCTTACCAGCTGAGTTCCGCCCGCAACGGGCAGCACGCTCCCCTCTGCACGGTTCTCCCACGCCTGCTCTTTCAGCGGATTTGAAACCAGAACACCTTGCGATTTCTAGCATTTTCTCTCTTTGTCTGTGACATGAATGAGCAGAAAATTAGTGCAGAACAGAGTCTTAACTCGGAGAAAAGGAGCCACTGGTCTTGGACCGGAAGATGGAGCAGATGTGGTGAAGTGTGAGGGGAGGAATCAGGGGAAGGGAACCAGCAGAAAATTTCTGGCAAAGTTTCCATGAAGACACCAGATGAAAATCTGAGTCACTGGTATATTTAGCAGCACAACTGTTCACAGCAGCAGCAGATGGTTTCACGGATGCCGTGAAGGGTGGATGCTGCTTTCTGCAGGCCCGTGAGCCAAAGTGCTGTGACACTTGCAAAGCAATATCAAGAGTGATCGAGCAGCTTTAAAGCTTTAGTCAGCCTCCCCATGTAAGCTTCATGGGCTTTAACGCCAACCTAGGCAGCAGCAGAGCGCCCAGAGTTTACGCACGGAAGAGCAGGAGGATTGTGGTCCAGAAAAATGTCGATTCTCTGGTTCTCGTCTTGGGTTTACACTCTGACAATCAGCTCTAGAGACTCTTCGCGTAAGCTCACTTCACCTCCAGGCTTCCTCGGGCGCCCACAGCTGGCTCTCCTCCTGGGTACGTCTGCCGGGTCTTGTCACGCAGGGTTTGATGGTTGAGGCAAATTGGGAGCCATATGATTGCTTGTAGGTCTTTGGGAGAGACCTGCAAGATTTGAGCGCTGGCCAAGAAAAGTTGGCCTAACCAACAGCAAGCTATTCCACGAGCTTGTCAAAGATGCACTGCGTTCGAAGAAACACCTTGTCGCTCGCCAGCTCTGCGTGCAGCCTCCTCGCCTTCCTGCTTCATCTCTGGCCCTGGCTCGATCTCGCCATGAAACATCACCTGCCCTCTGCTCGCAGATCCCCGATCAGAACCACCCGGGCTTGCTGTGCTGGGCCGCTTGCTGAAGTGTCCTTCCTTGCACAGCCTCGTTCTGCACTCAGACGCTCATGCACGAAGGGGCGGTCTCCCCTCGTAGGGCGGGTGTTTACTGAGTGCCCCATGGTTCGCTCAATCCGAGACTCAACTCTCCCTGTTGCCAGCGGAGTGTGTCAGCTGAGTCAGCGCAGATGTCCCCCATGCATTCCAAGATTGTCGGGGGGCGGGGCTGGTAGGGAGTTTGAGTTTTGCACAGTCATTAGAAGGGCAGGGGAGAAGGGCAGGAAAGTCACCACTAACCCATCACTGAAGTGGGTGGCTCTAGTGCTCACCCGGGGGCCACTGCAAATCTCAAGATTCTCTGGAAGCTTCTAGCAACTGTCACGATATGCAGTGTGAAAGTCGGAGAGGTCTGTAAGGCGCTGCTCAGAAGCTGGACGAATCTCATGTCTTCCCACGCATTTGGGCGCAGCTTTCTCTGGGAATTCTGGCCTTTCCTTGGCACAAGTGTTGGGTTCACCTCACTAAGATGAAATGGATCCTCCACCCAACATTTGGTGCAGATATCGAGAGCGACGCTATCCACGCATGTATTCAGAAAGCATGAAAGGTGAGCCTGTGCTTTCTTATCTGCTTGCCCTTATCAGATGTGCGGGGGCAGAGGGGATGGGGAGCACGTGGCTGCAGCTGTCAGCGGTCAAACATGAGAACCGACGTCACCGCAGTGCTCTCCTGGACGTGAGGGGAAGGGGTCTGGGGACCGAGAGGGGTGGTGGCAGAAAGTCTCACACTGCGCGTGGCCTCAGGCTCCTGTTACTCCGTGTTACCAGGACAGTGGGGTCACAGTCCCTCTTTAAGTTAACATAATACCCACTTTAAAAGCAAAAATGGAGTCTACGGCCATGCCACCCTGAACGCGTCCGATCTCGTCTGATCTGGAAGCTAAGCAGGGTCGGGCGTAGTTAGTACTTGGATGGGAGACTGCCTAGGAAGACCAGGTGCTGTAGGCGTTAAAAAATAAATAAATAATAAAATAAAATAAAATCAAGATGGAGACCTGAAAACCCATGTATGTAAAGCAAAAAAACCGTAGCTGATGTAAGTGATAAAGCATCGACTAAAATGAATAGGCTTTTTACCCCAGAAAAGATCGATACTTGAAACTATATAGATATCTTCTTTAGGAAATTTACACTGATTAAAGATAGAGCCACATTTTCTTAAAATTTGTCACAGTGAAATGGTTCAATACAGCAAATTTATATATTCACCCCTAGCACACCCATTAACTGGAAATTTCAGCCTCATTTAGACAAATTTTTTTTTAACTTGTAATTATGTACATGGTAACTGTTTAGGTTTATCGAGAGTTGACAATGAGGAATCCAGTTCTTGAAATATGTTAGTCCAAATCTGAGAAGGCAGAATATTCCAGAAGCTTTGACTGTAGGTCACTTCAGTAATTAACATTCCACTTCCTAACATCTCTGATTGAACAAGGATGCCTGCTGATGTGACAAGCACTGGGTGACGTGTTGAGGATACAAACTTGAATAAAATATATCCATTTTTTGCCTCAAAGAGCCCCATAGTCTATCCAGATGATACTTAGGACTGAAGATTCAAAGGGTTCAAGGGTAAAAGTCACCTGCAGGCAAAGCCACGCGAGTCAACTGCTAAGCAGCTGCTTCTGCACAACAGCCTACTGCTACCGACATTTCAAAATAGAGAGTTTCTGTGAACATCATTTTCTTAAACGACATTTCTAGAATAAAAAGAAGACTGGCGAGGCAAGGACAAATTCTAGTTTGGTTTTGCATGTTGTCCACGAGGGACCGATGACAACTGGCAGTGTGGTCCAGCTTCCCGAACCTAGCCCTGTTCCCATATGGAAGGAGAGACCAGCGACTCCCCGCTGGTCGGAGTCAGGCTCCCTGTTGTCCCCTGAGCCCCCAGGCCGTGTAACCCGAGGCTCCTCTTCCCAGGTGTTGAGGCATCGGAGTGACTGATTAGTGCACAGAGGCCGCAGTGAGGAGAGCCTGCAAAAAACAAGCAGGTTCTGTCGGTCACAGATGCGCACAGCAAATAAGCAAATCCTTTTACTGAAATGCTGAGGACGGAGAGTTGAAAATCTTTTAAGTGTTTAAAGAACCAGCGGTCTAGAATTGCAAATGAATTTAATTCTCTAATTATTCCGCTGTAATTAGTGAGGAGCTTTAGACACATATCACGAAATAAAATGCATAAACTTTATAGATTACTGTGCAACTCCTGATTTTTGTAGATGAACTTGAAAAAAACATGTCAACACATTTTGCTTTTCAATCGGCTGTGGGTCTAGCACTAGAGATTTCAGGTAGTGCTTTTAGCAGGAGGGTGTATGTGTGGGTGGGGGGTTAGCAGTTCTTCCTGATTTAAACTGGGCGATACTACGTTTTGAAAACCCTTCGATTTACATTACTGCTCTTGGTCCACACGACAACAACCCTAGAAGGTAGAACAAAGATGTGAGTGCCTATTTTACAGGTAAGAAAACTGAGATTCCAGGAGGTTAATCAATTTTCCAAGGTCATAAGGCTAGCTACTCACAAGGTCAAACGAGATGCCAGCTCCACTCACTGCCCGTCCAGAGCTCTTGTGTCGCACGGCCGTCCCGCTGGAGCCTCTGGTTTTGATGCTCCTGCTGTGTGTTCTTGGTACTTTTGGTTTTGCATATAATCATGTATGTTGAATTTTCTCTTCTCTTTGAGAGTAAATTCTGATCTGAACCTAAAGAATTCACGTTGGGGAATGATGTACCAGATTACTTTTACCGAAATTATATATTCTTTAGTCTAAAGATTTATGAAATTATAGAAAAGTAAAGGATGAAAATAATGTTCATGTTTGAGATTTCTTCTCTAGGTGTTTGTCTCACCCTTTAATTTTAGCAGTTGGGTGAAACTTTAGACTACAGAATTCTAGACTCTAAAATCTCATTAAGGTTTTTCTGAGACAATATTTTATTTTATTGGTAATGCTATATGTGTTGATTAGTTTTTAAAGTAAATTTTTTTTTAGAGTGGTTTTAGGTTCACAGCAAGGAAGCTATCTTTTTACCTGGGGTTTGTATACTTATTCTTAGGTTACCGAAAAACAAAATGATAAGCTGATAAAAACACTTTAGGGAACGAAAATTGCATTTTAAATATCAAATATAGGCCTTACTAATGACACTGATGTTACGTTCTACTGTAACGATTTTATATTTATTAAAATTAAAATCTTTAGATCTTTAGAACACATGAACTATTTTGAAGGTGATTTTTTTTTTTTAAGTTTAAGTTTGCAAATAACTATTTTATTGCGATAGTCTTAACATGACCTTGGGAGTGCGTTTCTACTCATTGGTCACAGTTGCTTATTTCTCAGGTAAAAAGGGAGAATGAGATGTCGCAGAAGGAGCAGAAGGCTGAGTTAATTTTCTGCTCTGGGATTTATGAGTTGCGTGAATTTGCCGCTCCTTCTGCTGGAAGCCTCTTCCCCAGGTCTTCACAGCTGGGGCTGTTTTTCTTCGCTCAGGTCTCAGCGCAAATGTCACCCCAGACAGATGTTCTGTGACACCAGTGTCACCCCTTAACATTGCACTGCACTGCATGTCAGCTGCTTTCTCATGCCACCGTCCTACTGTCTTTAATGCACTATTGTCGTGTGAGACGAACTTGTCTCAATACTTGTTTGCTTTTAATTGTCTGTCCCCTTCCCTAGAAGTTCCGCTCTATGCGAGAGAGGACCTGTGCCAGGTGTTACTGGGAACGTAGTTGGAGCTTCCTTAATCTTGGCTGGATAAAAGAACAATGGATAGTTTTAACTAAGTCACTGTCGCAAGTGAGACACAGGGGACTTATGCTGTCTTGTGGACTCGAGTGAGATGAGGTCTTTCTGAGGAGTGTAAAGCATCGCAGGTTGTTGTTATTCTCATCACAAGGACGTGTGGGTTGGCATCTACTTGAAAAACGACGGTCTTGAACTCTTTAGGTTTTTACTAGTTGAATATTAGCGAAATCCCTGCTTTTCCCTCGCTTTAGGATAATTAACATACTCAAATAGTCATTTCTGAACTCAGCGGTTTAGTTTTGTTTTGGTTTACTCTCTCTTCTCTAGGTCTCTAGACTGTGTGGACAGTACCTGACAAGAGCCAGCACCTAAAACCGTAGGTAGAACAATAAAATAAAAACTTTAAAATGGAAAACTTCTTCCAGAGTCCCGCTATGATATCTGTTTAAAAATTAGAACATTTTATGTTCCTCTGAGTGGTGGAGTTTTGTTTTATTTCCCACTGGGGTCTCAGTAATTAACATTTGCCACTGGTTTGTGTGGGTTTATTTAATGTCGTTTATATTCTTGCGGAATCGACAATCCAAGGTCACGGGTCTGATTTTTTAAAAAGTTCCCTGTGCGTTCCGAGGAGCTCTCTTTGGGCCTGGAGTGTTTTGAGGATGAAACCCACGACGTCCGATGCCGTGGACGTGACTCCGACAGGGCGACGTGACTTCTTGCTGTAATCACGGCTTGTTTTCAGAGTCCTGATGGTCGGAGGACAGTCTGCTTCGCTCGTTTAATCAAACTTTTCCTTGTTGCAGAATTTTCACGTTTTGCCAGGTGGAGTAACATCCAGCAGCGGGAGGACGGAGCGCTGGCGATTGCACAGTGGCTCAGCGGTGCCTCGCGGCAGTTTAACTGCTCCGGTCCAGGGTTATCTCCTGTCCCTCGTGAGAACTGTCCTCATGACGTGACGTCGCACACAGCCCATGGTGTCGCCTGTGCTCTGCTGGCGAGGCCTTGCCTCGCTCGTGCCTGCGGAGTCGTGGTCAACGACGGCGGGGCGTCGTCGGCTGTATCCGC
>NW_006443225.1:22529991-22559511 GCF_000325575.1 Pteropus alecto | reverse complement strand
GCAGCGGGGTGGGCGGCAGCAGCCACGCCGGGCTGTCGGCCGGAGTGCGGGAGCTGTGTCGTGTCTTGGCGTCTGGCCTGGAGCTCCTCTGTCAGAAGCCCCCGACGCGGTGATCTCCGGAGCCGGCGATCTGGAGGTGCGAGGCCGGGGCGCGGCCCCCTCCTCTCGCGGTTCAGAAGCTGGGCAAAGGCTCATCGGGTGTCTGTCCGCTTGGTCCTGACTCGCAAACGTTTGGGGCTGACTTGTCTCGAGGCCTTTTTGAGGAACGGTCTTGCAGATGTGTTTCGCGATGGTTTCTTGGCTCCTTTGCACTCGCCAGCTAAGCGAATCCAGACGTGATTGCCGATCCCTGGAGCGATCAGTTTACAGTGTCAGGCTCCCCTGAGATGAAAGCCAAAGCAACTCTTACGAAAAGGGAAGAAAAATTACTTCATATTTTCCTGCGCAGTCCTAGCTCATTTCAGCAAGAACCTACCTCCCAATAAAAAAAGCCTGTGTTTCCCAAGTGATTGTCTCGATTAAAGAAAACAGAAGTGCGAGGGGCGCCTCGTAGGAGGGACCAGGATCCGGGAGCTGATGCGCGAAGGCGGGACTGTGGCTGCATGGAGCACCGGCAGGACGTCCGCTCTCAGATGGCGATGGTGCTGCTTGTCATGGAGGAAGAGGAGGGGCGGGAATACGTGCATGGGTGCTCCGTGGGCGTCGCCCTGTGAGGGGGAGGCTCCCGCTGGCCCCAGGCCGTGCCACAGCTCTGCTACCGTCCGCCGTCATGACTGTTTCCGTCAGTGTCTTCTATGGCTGCTTCGTTGGCCCACGCGAAGGTCGAGAACGTGGGCCTGGCTGCCAGGACTGCAGTACCACCCCCCAGCGTGACCGTGCGCAGCTGCTGAACTTGGTGTGTCCCGTGCCTGGGGTGACAGTACCTGCCTATTGGGGTGTGATGGGGACTGTATGTGGGAATGTCCACGAAGGACCAGTGCCTGGCGCTACGTGTGGCTCATTTAACAAATGGTAGAATGCGCCAGAATCTATACCTGAGGCCACAGGTAGGGGAGAACCCATGTGCTCAAGGAATGCGAGCTGGTGACCCAGGCTCTGACAGGGGGCGCTCTCCGTCTGTTCCGCATGTGCCGGGCACTGTCCCAGAAGGGGGGGCGCGACAGTGAAGGGGACCAGTCCCTCGCCCACCGTCTGTTCCGGTGCACGTGAGGCACTGGAGTGAGGGAAGGCAGAGCAGTTGTGGGGACAGGGCTGGGGCTCAGAGCGAGGGAGCTTCCTGGACGAAACGTTTACCAGCAGGACAGGGGGCCGGGGGACAGGCGGTGATGAGGGCACCGGAGCACGTTTCTTCCCACTCAGGAATGACGCGGCCCTTCGCTCGGGCCAGGTATCTTGAGTGTCAGTCCCTCGTGTGGATCGGCTGCTTCTCAAGGGGCTTGTGGTCTGTGTCTACTGCCTTCTGCATGACACAGCAGAGAAGTAAAGTCCAGGGGTGCTGGACTCAGGTCTCGGCCCCGTCACCTGCTGGCTGGCTGGCCGGCTGCTCCCCCGGTCCACACGCAGGCCGCCGTCGGGGGCGCGGAAGCGCTGGCTGAGCCGCAGCGCTGCGTGGCGCACGGTGACTCATGTTCCCGAGAAGGCGCTGCGTTCAGTAACCGCCGAGCGGCTGGGTGAGGGCGCAGCGGAAGGCGTCTCGGTCGCGGTCGCCGGCTGGCGGCTCGCAGCTGGCACGCACGCGCGTTCACAGCGACCTCCCCGGCGTCTCCGGGTCGAGCTCTCTGGGCGGCCCCGCCTGGTCGGTGTCAGCACCAGAGGAGGGCACGCGCTCTGTCGGGTAGGAAGCGGGACAGCCAGGCGTCACGGATGTCGTCTCGTTGGTCACCGTGTCTCCTCAGAGGTCCCGCAGGACCTGCTGCTTCCTGTGGAATCTTGCTGAACACAGAATGGTGCTAGAAATAATCGTGCTCTCAATTATCCCCAACTTACCAATCTGGGGATTTTTGGTGAAGCTGGAAACACTAAGAAACTCTGTAGTGGGTGTTTGGAGACACTCGTGGTCATGACAACAATATACTTTCATGCAGACTATTTTTCATGTCCCTTAGTGTAAGAATTTTACTCCATTTCCTCCCAGTCGCTACGTTAGTACTTTCTCTGTTTCAGACACTCTGTTAGCTGGTATGAGAGCAGAGATGAAAAACATTGTCCCACCCTTGATAACCCCGGATCTTACCGGCACCGCAGACAGTGCATTCAGTGGACGGTAATCCAATGAGACTAGTCCCACGGTCTGCAGGAACAGGTCGCGTAAATAAAATCTGGGGTCCTGGGCAGGAGGGTGGGCGGGTTAGGGTCCTGAGAAGAATATCGGAGAAAGCTTACAGACCCAGGCTTCAGTAACAGTGGCCACCATTTTAATGTTCTTATTGTGCGTGGGCTCGTTCGTGTTAGGTTTCTGATGAGATTTTTGGGCAGAATCTGGAAATTCGTTAGTAGTCACATTTGGCAGCCAGGGCATTTATTACTAGAGAATGTTATCGTATTGTTTTAGGCACGGTCTAGTTAAAGTAGCACACCGTTCCTTACAAGGCTCTGGAAGGCACACAACAGCTCCTCGAAGGACACGTTTCCAGTACACTGCACTCAGCTCGCAAGCGTGCCGACCACATCGGCATTATGACAGAGCCGCCGGGAGATTGAGTGATCTTCCAAATGCCTGTGCACACCCTCAGTACTTAGCATTTTGCTTTCCGAAGATATCAACTCATGAAATGTAGCGATACACTTTGTTATATTTTCTAAATTCAAGTGTCATGCCAATAAACGAACTTAATGGAAAGGCACCGATGTAAAGGACAAGACATTCGCTACTTTGGAAATCAATTTAGATATAAACCATGGCTAAAAACCCCACTCAGCTCAAAGGGAACATGTTCCATATAAATTATGTTTGTGAATAATTAATTTTTTTGAGGAAATATTTTAAAAGTAAAAGTTCTTCCTGATATATTGAGAAGGCAACTCTTTTAAAGATATGGGAAAAATTCAAAGTGTGTAAGAAAAAAACAAAATAGGTAGTGACTAATTATTAAAATATGTCAAAAATAAATATATATGATTAAAACTATATCATAGATAGGAAGTCTGAACCTCGAACAATGATGTAACACATCAAGCGTGGCAATATTTGTGTGCCATCACAAACTATAAAACGCTGTGGTGGAAACTGGGAAAAAAACACTGTGTACATTTTTACAAACATGAATATTTTGCCAGACTTTATTGTAATTTTTTACGATTATCTATCACTTTAAAAATCTATACTCAGATTTTAGAGATTTGTCACTTTACATGGTCAGTGCAAAGCAGAGAGCCCCATTTCAGTTTTTCATAGAAAACTTAAGGGTGGTTAGCTTCACAATTATAGGACAGGTACAGCTAGACAATACCAGATTGCGTAGATTTTGACAGTAATTCAAGCAATTCGGGCCTCAGAGGGGATGTAGGCTGTCTGCACAGGACAGTAAACAAAAACCTCAGAAGGATGTAAGTGGGGGCTTTTGAGGAAAATGATGTCAGGATTTTTAGAGAAAAAGTTCATAATTTTCAACTTTGTTTCAAAGGAGGAATGCGAAGGGAAACCCTTGGCTGACTGTCAGTGAGTCCGGTCTCCGTGACAGTTGTTTTCAAAGCCCCATCTTTGTCTGCATGCCTCTCTGGACAAGCCATCCTGAAGAGGAAGATAATCGCAGACTAAAATACACAGTCATTTACAAGTATCTGGTAGAAATGCTGCCATTTTTATAAAAATAAAACACATAGGAAAATCTTCCAGGGAATAAGATATTTAGACAGTATGCCTTAACCTTTTAACAGGAAGAGTGAAACTGGTTCAGACAAGCGATTACAGTTTCATAAGGGCCCCTGTATCTCGCTACGTGTGAGAGTCTTAGGGACCCAGTTCTCACGACTCTGGCTCTGCTTTCGCTACACTGATGATCTCAAAAGGGAGATGAAAACGAATGTCCTTAAATATGTAAAGTCAAAGAAACGCGCGCCAGACGTGGGAGTCTGTGCCGCTTCGCTGTCTGTGCCTCCAGCATTTGGGTTAGGGCTGCTATGAAGGTGACGTGGCAATGCTGCCCCTGCTTCACGATGGGAGGAGGGAGGGGAGATGTCCTTAAATATGTAAAGTCAAAGAAACGCGCGCGGGACGTGGGAGTCTGTGACGCTTGGCTGTCTGTGCCTCCAGCATTTGGGTTAGGGCTGCGATGAAGGCGACGTGACAATGCGCCCCTGTTTCACGATGGGAGGAGGGAGGGGACTGTGAGCACCAGGTGTCCTGCGAAGGAGCACAGTTTGCCCCCTCAAATTTGAGTGTATTTTGAAAGTCGAGCATTAGCCGGTGATTCCAGCTTCTTATTTCTGATTATTTGAGCTTCCTCTTGACACGCAGCAGGGTTTCTGTGTATTTTGCTGTGAGGGAGGTAAGTTCGAACGGGTCCCGAACGCCCTGGTCTCAGAGAACGATTTCAATGTGAAACATTGTTTGTATTGTTGCACAATTTCTGTCATTACCATGTGTCACTGTGTTCATTTTGAGAAACTTGTCACTTTTCATGTATTCCTCAATGCGGGGCAATAGCTTCCTTCAGTGTCGTGGCCACGATTTCTGCAAAAATGAAACAAAACAAAACAAAACAAAAAAACAACCCAAACTTAATAGCATAAAGCAGCTGCTTTATTTTGCTCAGAAATTCTGTAGGTCCGGAGTTGGACAGGTCTGTGTGGGGACAGCTTGCCTCTGCGCCAGGGTGTCTGGTCTCTGCTGAGGAGCGTCATGCCCCTCATCCTCACCCCTGCTAGATGCTGGGGCTGAGGGTCGCTCACTCCTGGGCCTGGCCCGGGGTGGGAGAATGCGAAGGCTCAGGCTCCGCAGGAGCGCCTGCCTCCCTGTGTGGCAGGACATGGCTTAGAGCAGTGTCCTCCTTACACAGGGGCTCTGGGCACCAAGCAAAAGTGTTCAAGCAATGACATCAGGCCGCCTTGCCCTGGCGACGTCACACGGTCATGCTCACTGAATTCTGTCAGTTACGAGCAAGGCGCAGGGCGGCTCAGGTTCACAGGGGAAGGGACCGAGAGTCTGCCTTTGAGGAAAAAGCATCAAAAACTTAGCAACCACTTTTAAAAAATCACCACAACCAGGCGTTTGTTTTTATTGCATGTAATAGTAAAAAATTGTCTAGGTGCAAAAAGCAAGAAACGACAAAATCAACAAAACAGAAGAGAATCCTTGTGTATATATAAAATTTTTTTCAGTGACAATATTTATTTCATTGTTTTAAATATTTTAGTAAGGTATGATAAAAGAATTTTAGTGTAAATATTTATACGCACATTAATGTAAGGAGAAAGTCACTTATTTCCTGTTTGTTTCGATTCCACACAAAGGAAACCTGTTTGCAGTGATTTAAGCAAACAGCAGTTGCATTTTTCTGATGTGGCGAGAAGTCCAGAGGTACGTAGGCCCCAGCTCTCGCAGCCATTAAGGACAGTCACAACTTTGCAGGCTGCGTTTGTGTTTGCTCTGCTGTCCTTGGCATGTGGCTTTGGTCCTTGTCTGAAAGATGGCCACTCTGCCTCTGGGCACTGTCCGAGTTTCGGGCAGGAGGAGGGGAGACGGAAAGGAAAAGGTGCTGCCAGCGCTTCCGGGAAGTTTTGTGAGACCCGCCGATCAGGAGCCTGCAGCTCCTCGGCAGGATGGAGTCTCACGGTCACCTCCGGCCACACCAGAGACGTGGGGGAGGCACTTCCACGCAGCACGGGCCCACCCATGTGAAACAGTGTTAGAAAAGAAGGGGGAATGCGGCCGAGTGCCCCCATGTGCTTGCTCCCTCCCGCCTAGCAGCGCCCGCCTAAGGAGGCGGGAGGCCGGGCACACAGGGGGACTGGAGGGAGCGGCACGGCCGCGGGGGTGGGAGTGTCGTAGGGGGCGAAGGAAAGGTGAAGGCCGGAGAAGGGAGAGCTGGCGATGCCGTTATTGCCAGGCTGAAGCAAAGACGTAGCCTGTGACCGGTGCACCCCCTCAGGACACAGTCACCACGCGACACCTTGTGTTTCGTTCACTCATCCCATAGTTCATCTTTTCGGGATGGGGATGCAGTATCTCGAATAGAGTAGAGCACAGATGCAAAGACCCTGTCGCCCCGAGGTGAATCATAACCGATCCTGAGCACTTTGGGGAAGGATTTCTAAGTTTTGGACGTGGACAGTCCATATTTTCGTGTGTGGCATGGGATTTATCGGTCATGTACCATGAGACTTTACTTCTGCTCTGGCTCATTAGAATAGTTCTATGCCTGAGCGCAGCCCGACGAACATCCGAGAGAAAGGCAGAAGCACAGAGCCCTGCGCCTGCACGCGCCAGTCTCTGCCTTGTGAGTAGCGTCCTGTGAAGCTGCGGGTTTCTGCCAGTCTTCGAAACACCATGACCCCAGGCACTGGATAGAGAATCTCTCCGCAGCCTTTTGTTGTCCTAAGGTAGCTTAAACGGTGACAGGGTTGTCGGTAAACAACACGTACCAGTTTTTCTTAATGGGCCAGTTGAATCCAAACCAATCCAAAAATTCAGAGCTCCAAAAGGAAAGACTAAGAATTTCTGCTGACACTTGGTGTAATACAACACTTTGAAGGTGAAACTATTTCAAAAGATAAACGGTTCTTAGAAAAGCCTCCTGGATGTTCACATCGACGTGACTTGTCATTCTGCTAATGGGCTACTTCTGATGCCCTCAGCTCTGGTTTCTACTAGCCACGCTCTCTCATTAGCTCTAAGCACACCTCTCTCTCCACTGCGGTTGACCGGGCGACCCGCCTCCTCCTTTCACTTAGCTCCATCGAGACCGGTCAGCTCCGAAATCGTAGCTTTCATCTGGTGCTTCTTCCTCACAGTTCAACGTGGCTCCTGATCCGATCAGCAATTACTCTCATGCCAGTGACAGAATTTTGCAATTTACAGTGCCATTAGTTAAAGTGAAAAGGAAAAAATCCTGAGAGCTTATATTAAGCAATTTTGTGAATCACTTACTTTAAAAGTTTAGTTAAATGTTCCTTTTAAATATTGGTCTAGTATTCACAGCTGAGAACTCACCAAACCTTAAAAGCTCATAAATAATATCTTACTCTAAGTCAAAACAGAGAAGCATATTTCAGAAATGTTTTTGTAAAATTGATTGTAATTGCGAACTCTGAGATTAAAGCTAATTGTTCTTTGAAATCCTTGTACTGCGATAATAAGAAAGGGGCTCGAAGCTATCGAAAACATTCCTGTCGTGTTGACATGTGGAAGTGAATTTTTAGAAACTAGCTCTGATGACTTGGAACATTATATGTTCTAGCAGAGAATCAAGCGTCCCCATGTAACAAGTAGCACTCCCCGCCCTTAAAAATAACTTGGTTTAGCTAAGTAAGTAAAAGTCAAAATAAACTGGTAATTTTTGAGAATCATGCAGTGTTATTGAATAAAAATTCTGAGATAAACATCTACAAATTATAAAATTTCAAAGTAAATAGGGAGGTTAATAAAATAACAATTAGGAAAGAGTTATAGAAATGTATAAATTAAGGATTTACAATCCAATTGCAGCAGACGAGAGTAGGAATTACGTGCGTAATTATTATTTAAGAAGACTTTTATTTCTAAATCCATGGAATCAGACAGATTTTGTGCGTAAGACTATCTGGTAAATACTTTAGTCCCAGTAACCAATCTCGAAACCCACCGATGTGGAGGTACCTGGAACAAGCTCGTTCTCGTGAATTCACCTTGAGTTTCGTACATCGTTTTATTTCTCAGGCATAGTTGGCATTCAACACACTTTTTCTTTTTTGATGGAGAAAATAAATTTGTTGATTTTAAAATATAAAACAACATATTTTATCGACACTTAAGAATTTGTTATGATAACTGCTTCTAGTGTTTTGTAAAAGATAATTTTTCCAAAATGACAGCTCTGGGTCCTCACTGCTGTCCCAGTTCTTAGATGCAGCAGCAGAAGCGACCTGACCTTTTCTCCCTGGTCTCGCATTGGAGCCTGACAGCGGCGAGTCGGGTCAGTTGTGGTGCGGGTCTGTGGCCCGCAGGCCGAGCTCATGGGGCGGCTGGAGTGGCGGCCGGGCCTGCGGGGCAGTGCGGGGCTGTGCGGTCAGCCAGGAGCCCAGCCCGCGGCAGGCAACTGGCTCTGCCTCAGTGTGCAGGAGTCCCTTCTTCGTGACCCTGAGGGGTCCCCGTGCTGGAAGGCAGACCCCGCGTGCCCTCCGCCCGGGCACCACGTTCACAGCTGGGGTCCGGCCCTCCCTTCCCCTTGGGGCTGTGAGCCCTGCTTGCTCGGAGACTTGTGGGGCTCAGGCTGCAGGGCACTAGGCCCGCCATGTCCTAGGCCTCCATGCGCTGTCGCAGGCCACCCCGTCCCCCACCGGGGGTGCCGCCCCCCACACTCACCTGCCGAGGTCCAGAGAGAGGAGTTTCTTTCCTCTGAATCCACACAGAAACGTCGCCACTCTCCCCGCCAGAGCGCTCGAAGCCGTGGGGCCAGGGCCTGGGACGGCCACTCCCTGCAATGACCAGGCCAAGCAGAGCCCAGCTTGCCCGCGGATACCGCTGGCGAAAGCAGCAGATGCTTGCTTTCACCTTGAGTAACTTCAGAGCCTATTAGCTGGTTTTCTTGGGACGATGAAAGTGTCCCTCAAAGGAAACGTTGAGATGGAAACGTTGCAGCTCTTAAATGACATCTTTTTTTCTAGTTTGTGTCCTCACCACCTCAAAATCTTTGTCCCAAGTTTTAGACACAATACTCTGTTATACATCAAATACTTAAGAGATTCGTCTGCTGCTTTAGGCCCCATAAGAATTCCTAAGGTGAAATGAATCACAGGTTTAACGACTTTTTCTAACCATTCATTTCTAGAAAATGGCAGGATAATTAAAGAATGACAGATGGTGGATAGTAAATTAAAAACCACATTTGGCTTATTTATTATTCCAGTTTTATTAGATCATTCCAAAACAGTATACTCAACATGACTGCACATTCATATTTGAGTGATAATAAGTAAGTGAAAATAGGTTCGGCAGTGTTAAGGAGCCCTGACCTGAAACGTACGCGCGACATTCCAGTAACCCTCGGTCGGCGGGTACTGGCTCCCTGTCCCCCAGCACTGGAGAGGCTATGGGGGAACCGGGTCCTTCACGCAGTGCTGGGGAATGGAAATGGTGCAGCCTCTGTGGAGAATGTGTGGCCGCTTCTTACAAAACGAAATCAGCAACTACCACACCGTCCGGCAGTTGTGCTCCAGGCGCTCATCCGACGTTCACACAAACACGTGTGCACAGACGCTGATGGCAGCTCTATTCACGACCCTGAGTCAGGAAGGCAGCAGCTGTCCGCGAGCGGCCGAGGGGCGAGTGCGCGGCGGCCCATCTGCACCGCGGAAGGTGCTCGGCCGTGAAGGGGGACAGGTCAGTGATGCTCGCAGCGAATTCGCAGGATCACCGGACAGCCGCGCCGATCATCAGCGACTTCGCAGGATCACCGGACAGCCGCGCCGAGTGGACAAGCCACACCCACGCAGCGACACGCTTATATAACGTTTCGAAATAAAAACATTGTCGAAGTGGTGAAGAGATTAGTTGCCAGGCGTCACAGGGGCGGGGGGTGCGAGGGAAGAGGGCAGGCCTATAAATGGACGACAGGACGGGAGCCGATGGAAAAGTCCAGGACCCGGCCGTGGCTATGTCAGTGTCCTGGTGATATTGTGCTTTCGTGTCATAAGATATTGTCATTGAGGAAAACTAAGTAAAATAGACACAGGGTCCTGTTGCGGCTGCGTGGAAATCTTCCACTATCTCAAAATAAGAAGCGTAATTAAAAACAGCTCTGCTGGGGCCCCGCGCGAGACCAATCGCAGCAAAACTGCTGAGGTGGGGCCTGATCTCCGCCAGGGCCTCGGCTCCATCCTGAACAGTTGTATTCTCGCCAGAGACAGCGCGGGGCCCGCTGCAGAGTCCCCACCAGCTCGGGCCCGAGGCTGTTCCATCCGCGCCTGGGCCTCGGCCTCAGGCCCGCTGCATCCCGTGCCCTCTGCCGGCTCGCGCCTTGGCCCGTCCTCCGCACCGTGGCCTCACTTGAGTCTCAGTTTCTCTTGACGTCTGAAGCCTTGACGACAGCCCCCGCTCCGACCCGGCACGCTCTTCTGGGAGTTTTAGACCGCGGTCCCTTCCGTTTTCCCTCAAGACAGGCTTCCTGGATTTTCCGGATCCCAAGTGTAGAGGCCGCCCGCATTTCCCTGCTCTCCGGCTGGGCTTTGCAGATGCCGATCTGCTTTCTGCTTTATAGGTCTCAGCTCTGTCCCTTGCCTGTCCTAACAGTCTGTGTCCTGAAGTTCTGGCATTGTTGGGACCTTGACCCCTAGCTGTTTCCTGACCCCCATACGGTGTAGGTCTCCATTACTCCCTCTTACGTTCCTGCTTGTCTGCTTCCCAGGGGTTATTACAGTGTGCGATCATTTGGTCTTTCTTCTTTCCTTTTTCCTGTTAATCTAAATGACAAGTTTCACGAGAGCAGAGATCATGTCTTGCCCACTGTTGTATTTATTGTGCCGAGCATGGTAACTGAGACAAAGTTGGTACAAACTTCTCAGTAAATAATGTTAGAAAAATGAATAAAATTATTGAAATAACCTGCAAAGTTCAGTTGCAAATAATATTTTCATAATGCCCAAAACCTTCCAGTAGCCGGGTGGGCTAACTAGATCCCGGAGTGACAATGTGTGCTGGAAATAACAGGCTTCGGAACCAGACTGCTTCTTTCATCTGTTGGCTGTGGACCTAGGCAAGGTCGCTGGACTTCCTGAGCCTCCCTCCCCGTCGCTGTGAAGCTGGGATGCTGGTTCCTGTTGCCAGGGTCCCCATGAAGGGAGGTGACATAAGCGCCTCGGAGCCGTGGCTGTGGTAGAGCCATCGTCAGTCAGAGCTCGGGCCACGTCACCAACTCCTCAGTCTAACGCGTTTCGGACAGAGCAATTTTATTGTTAGAAGTAGGTAGGAAGGAGAAGTAAGTTCAGATCGGTGAAATTGTTTGTAGGAGACATTCAGCGTTCGTCGTGGAGCGTGACTTGGACCCGTCTTTACCTGTGTCTACCTCTGCATGTATGGACCTTTTCACCAAGTTCTGATGTGTGTCGTCATACTCCCTAGAGGTCCCAGGGACCTTAATTATCCATTATGTTAGAGGAGTGACCTTACTGCGATGAGAAAGTTAAGTTTACCAATAAAATTTAGAAAGAGTTTAAAAGCGCTTGGGGTTTAAAAGTGAATCTTTCTATTCAACCAGGTCTGGCTGTTTCCTGTGTTTGAGAGTGGGCATTTGGGAGCGCGTGCATTCGGGTGATGCTTAGACTGGCTTCCTGCGCTACATGCCAAGCGGTCGACATGCATGCGGGGACATGCCTTGGATCCTGTCGCGTTGGAACTGAGCGAGGAGGCCTGTTCTGTGGGATGGAGAGAGGGCCGAAGCGTAGGGAAGCTCCGCCCCAGGCACTCTCCAGACGTTAAGGTCCCAGGGACCACGCGCTGAGAGGTCCTGGAGACATGGCGCTGTGTAAACAAGTGGATGCAGTCTGGATGTGCGTTTTCCACGGTATATGCTTTCTTCTTCAAACCTAGGCATTAAAATGAGGAAGACTTCCTTAGACATGCGATTCATGTAAACAATGGCGACGATGAGACCCTTACCGAAATTTGAACTGAGCCCGCTGTTTGGGAAATTTCTGATTTTGAATTCATGTTTATTTAGTAGTAACGACTTTAAAACACATGGCAAATTATCCCGACTTCAAACGCTTATCTGCACAATGTTGTTTAAGGGAGTTGCTCAGGGATGTCTCCCTCGTTGTGTTTTTATTAACACAGTTGCTGGAAAAGAAGCTTCGTGTTTTAGGACACAATCTATTTCAAGTAAACCTTTGGAAACTCATGAGCAAAATAGGTTTTAGAAATATAATTTCATTACTTTCAATTTCGAGGGGCAGGAACATCGACTCCGAGAGGACTGACCGCTTTGTCTTTACTGTAAGTCATGACGAGGTCAGCAGGAGGGCAGGGTGTTAGGAGCGACCGCAGAGCTTTTTTCCCTCACTTTAGATTTGCTTTATTAGCACGCTTTCCTCTGACGTGTGGCGGTTGTTGTTTGTTTTAATATCTTGTTGCTTAAAGGGGAAATTTTTCAATGTAAATGAATTTTAAAGAATGAAGAATGCAGTAGAATATTAGGCTCAATAATCTATATGAAATGAACCATTATAGCATTTATCTTCATGGCCAAGCCATCTGTGACTTATCTTTCTCATTTGTAAAGATAGATACTGTAACTCAATAATCCATCATGAATTCTTTAAAAATCTACCCTCTCTGCAGAAACACTTTGCTCATTCTTCACTGACACGAGACAATTTAAGAATGAGTTATTTTATATGCCTATTCCAAAGGTGGCCATGGTCTGTAAACAGCACTGCCTGGGAGGGTCAACTTGTGAGTGACGTTCCTTCCAAAACATGATTCAGCTAGTCAGGGTGATTTAATTTGGGAAATTTGGTCCCTGCTTACTTAGCTGATCAGTATTCATTACTATGTAATCAGTAGCTAATAGGTTAGAATGAAAGTAACCACTGCCTGAAGACATCTTGAAAAAAAAGACCTCTGTTTTGTGATATACAAAGGAAGATGTTGTATTTGTGTCACTTCTCAGAAAGCTACTTCTCATGTTGACATTTTTTTTGAAAACCGCTCGGACACCACCAGCGCCTCATGCTGTGTCTCTGGTGTGATCACGGCATGGTTCGTTTTGGGAGATTTCCCAGGTCGCAGGTGGAGATGACCGACTTTGTTTTCTGAGTGCAAAGCAAGGGCTCAGGAATGAACACGATGGTTTATTTCGCAGCCTCAGGCCGCAGGGCACCGACAGCCCTCCGCTCTCCTGAGGAAGGACACCGGTTCCAAGATAAGGTCGTCGTGTGACAGCGTGAGAGAGGGTGCAGTGCTGCGGCGCTTCCCAGCTGTCACCAGTGCTGCCATCTCGAGCCAGTTATCCCGGCATCATGTGAGGTGCAGAACGAGGGTTTCAGGCAACGAAGCATTAGATCCTCAGTGGGCCGTGCATGTGCATGGAGGCTTCAGCGCTTATGATCAAGACCTGATGACCTCAGAATGGTTTGTGCATTAAGGCTTCTATTTTTGTCCTTTCTGGTATAAGGACAGAAGACAAATGTTTCAGTCATAGGGTGCTTCAGTACAACTTAACCAATGTGCCCCAAAGAGAGGAACCAGGAAGTAAACGGTTCCCTTTTATTCTGTGTGTGTTCTGCTAGAAACTCCAGCAGTCTCCCGTAACTCCTGAGAACACTGAACACGCGGGAGTTGGCACGGTTGGTGCCCTCCTCGGGGGAGTAGCCACAGGCCCACCCGGCCTGCGCTGACGCGGCGCACAGAGCCTCTGGCACAGCGGAGGTAGACACTGTCCTTGGAGTTACGCACGCACAACTTTATTTGGTTTGTGACGTAACTGACAGAGTCTCTAGGTCGACATGCACCACACTGGGGAACATTGAACCGTGCTGCTCCGATGTACTGAGTGGGTGACCAGGCAGGCTTCCAGCTCTGATCTCTGCCCAGAGCACAAGAAGGGCCCACGGGCAATGGAGGTGCCCAGCGCGTGGGCCTAAGGACCCCGCAGAAGTAACTGTGATATCTGGGGATGCGGAAGGGACATCTGGAAAGGTCACACAGAGGACTGGACTGAAGAGCACCAGGGTTCTGCAGCTCTCCTTAGATCTACAGTCCTGGAACTAGGGCAGTCAGGCCTCTGCTTGCAGGACGTGCCCCAGCTCGAGAAGTCCATGGCCCCGTCTCCCAGTGACCAGCTTAGGTGTGGGCTAAGGGCAAAGACAAAAGGGACTGCGGAAGAAGGGAGTTTCAGCACCAAGGGCAGCGGTCAGTATGCGCGTACGGTTACCCTCCCGCGCCACAGCATGTGTGAACGTAGTAACGGGCTCTCCCCTTCTCTACCTTTCTGTGTGTACTGGTTGTGATTACCGTTATTATTTGTTGCTAACGTTACAAGCCATCTATCAAAAGATTGTTCCTGACCTAGAAAACAAAAGAACCTTATCTAGACAGTGATTCAATAATTTTGGGGACTTTCTGACTTCTTTTTTTGGGAGAAAGATTGAGTGTGTCTTTGTTAGTAAAAGAGATGGTTGTATTTCTGTTAGCGGGGAGCATGTCTTTGATGTTATTATTGTTTGGAAGGTCAACGATGGGCCAGAGACTGTGGCTGGACATTGAATCGCCACAGCAGGGAGTTCACCTGACTGTCGCTGAGTCTTGGATTCCTCCCCGACATTGTCAGCTCTGCTTCTGCGGGAGCAGGACAAGGCTGGGAACGACATCCCTTCGTCAGCAAGCGCCAGTGAGAGTCTGCCCGTCAGAGGCTCAGGCACAGGTCTGGGACGCAGGAGCAGCAGCTACTAGTGTCGGTTGCAGTGTGGGCAGGCCTGGGGCACCGTCACATTCGGGCTGTGACTCTTGGTTGTCATCCTGAGGGCCTGTCCCTTTGGTCTGCAGGCAGCCAAGACCTTTGGAGGACGCTGACCTCAACCCTTGACCTCTGCCTGGGAGAACCCTCCCGACACTCTCTCCTGCCACTTCCCAAGGGTTCTGCATTAAGTCCTGTTTAAACCTCTCCCTACACCCAGTGGTTAGAACAGCTTTTGTTTCCCTCCCAAAGGGACACAGGGGAGTGATCTCCAGAAACAGACACTGTCTCTGAAATCAGCGTTAGAACTGAAATGAGTATCGGTCTGTGCAGTATCCTGAAGGTGAACAAATGCTTATAATTCTGTCTTTTCCTGTATCTGTGAGCCGAATACACAGAGGACAACAGAACCTCGAGTGATGGCTAGCATCCGTTTTAGAATTGCCCTCAGACCCGCTGCTGGGTGGTTGCTTGCGTTTTGCAGCCCGTGACCGGTGTCCGTGTGGGACAGTTGTGAAGAGCGTGTAACAGTTCACACTCAGTGCACAGCACGGAGTTCGCTGCTCAGTAGATACCAGGGACCGTGGCGAAGTGTCGTAGAATGATTACCACGCGAGGCGCAGCGTACCCCGAGGGAGGTGGCGGGAAATGCTGATCTCAAAGCAGCTACCGTGGGTGCCTAGAACCGGGCCGGCATACTCAAGGGCTGAACTCCGTCTATCAAGGGGGTGAAGGTCTGTGTTTTCTGGGGACCAGTACGAAACCCGTTTGAAAGGGAGCCAGTCTCAGACTCCATCTAAGAGGACTGACCCCAGGGGTGAAGGGGTGCCCAGCAGAAATACGGGGTCCTAAATTCAGGGCCTGAGGAGCAGTGTCGACAGCCTCACACAGATCACAGAGGAACCCCTGAGAGTTCCCCACGCGAGGCAGCCAGCGACTGCTCGCCCTTCGGTGCGTACTCCTTGTGCGCGTACGTTGTGCTACGCGTTCCAGACGTTGGGAACGCAGCAGTGGAAAAGAAGAGGGCGAGAGTTACAAACGTGTCCTCAGCCGGGCGGCAGTAGACGGAGCAGGAAGGGGCAGAGGGTGACGGGGCGCCGTGGTATCTAGGGGCAGCCGTGAAGCCTACACCTGCAAGGAGGTGTTTGGACGGGTCTGAAGGAGATGACAGGGCCGGCCCCACAGGGAGCCTTCTCAGCGAGGAGGTGGGTGCAGAGGCCCTGAGGTGGGTGCCAGCTGCTGCAGCAGGGAGCAGGGGGTGGGAATGAGGCCACCGAGACCCAAGGGGCCAGGACTTTGGATGTTGTCTCAAAGGAGATTGCACGGCACAGGAGGGTGTGGGGTACAGGGATGACCTCGTCCTGCCTGGAGTTTGAAAAGACGTATGTTCCTCGCTCCGTCTGTGCGATTCGTGTCTGACTCCGGCTGGGAGCAGACAGCTTCGTCCGGGTTGAATCAGCTTTGTTTTCTCGGTGCTTAGCAGGTAGCACAGCTTGGCACATGGCGAACAGCGGCGAGCGGCATTGTCTAGGGAGACAAACAGGAAGGAGGAAGGAAGGCGGTGCCCTAAAGGCGTGGCCCCAGGAAGAAGCCCAGCCCGTAAATGTTTGCGAGAGCAGAGGGGGAGGACGGAGAGACGGAAGGCGACTTTCTCCCGGCCTCCCCCACTGCTCGTCTCCACCCTTCTGCAGTGTGAGGGGTGGGGAAGTCGTTGAGCAGGTAACCTATCTCGTTTCCTGCTAACCTATTTCCTCTTCACTGTTCTTGCAGCAAAAATTGCAAATCATACTATTTTTCCTTAAAAGCAAGTGTTATTGGAATAGCTAACTTAGTCTGTTTGAAGTTATTACTTGCATTATTATTATATTGTTGTCATTCATAAGAATGAGGGAAAGGCACAACAAAAATAAAAATCGCTTATATTAATATTGACTCAATTCAGTTTACTATAAGCATTCATTATTTATTCCTTAAAAAAGCCCTTATTAGGTCCAATCAACTAAGAAATGTGAGCTTGTGACTGCTTCTTTCAATTATTTCAGAAAGACGTGTTGGTCAGCATTCTCGCTTTGGTGCAAACCGTTCAGTTTTTTATTTGTTAAAGGGATTATTCTTCTTTCTATTTAACCTTCTTTTCCTAACACGTGGTCAGCTGGTCTCATGATTCGTAATGAGGACGGTGGTTTCCAGTAGTGCTAGGGTAAAAAATATTAACTGAAATCAACTAAATGAGACCCATTTTAAAGACCCCAGGTTTCTGCTTCAACAATGTTATGTAGAAATAAAATGAGGTGTTTATGTCCACTTGACATGGCTTGCAAATGATTTCATATATTAATCATTTATTTCAAAAGTAGGCAGCACTTATATACAGATTTTTTGAACCTGTATGACTTTGGTGGTGTATATAGTATACTTATTCTTTGTATTTTAATTTATCAAATATATTTATGCTTCCTTCTCTCCCCACAAACAAAATAGAGATTAATGTGGAAAGTCAAGCTGATAAAAAATGGAAGCTGCAGATAGTGTAACCATCAGGCACATGATATATTTGCGATTGTACTTCAAACTGGGCTCTGAGAGTCCTGGTCATCAGAGCAAAAAGAGAAATGTCCCTTGTTATTGGAAGAGAGGAAACATTTCAGTTCTTTTGGGGAGACTCTCCCCCAGTCTAAAATAAATTTCTCATGCGGGGCTTTATATCCAGGACACTGAATGGTATAATAATAATATCTTCTAAACGCGGAACTGAATTGTATGAAATGCAGAATAAGAGTCCAGACTCAGACTGGGACATCGTATGCTAATGAGGATTTGGAATCAGAGGTCTGTATTTTTGACAGTATGAAATTTCATCTGAGCATTTTTACAAAAGCAGGGCCAAGCAAATTAACCACATGAACAGCCTTTAGAAGAAAGTGCCTAATGGGAGAGAAGGCGCAAGTGTTAGGAACTTGAGAAATTCCTTTTCACACGAGGAGGATAATTGCCAGAGGCGCGGAGCTGAGCTTTCGTATGTGAACACTAACTTCTAAGGCTCATTAAGGGGGCACGTTTACTAGGAAAAATTTAAGCTGATTAAAGAGACCATATATTTGAAAGCTTAGAGAAATACATTTCTGTCTTTTTCAAATTTTCTTATTTCAAAATAACATTTGTGTACTGCCAAGTGAAAGTTTATTGCTTATGGAAAAGTATTATCATTTTTTTATTAGAAACTTTAAATTTGTTTGATCAATTAACACTTTTTAGACGTAAATTTATTTTCTACATAGTTAAAAAAGTTAATTAAAATGAGACGGTAAAACAGAAACCAGTCGTCAAGCATCATAGGATCAGATTTTGAGCTTTTCACCTGTTCATTCGTTGCCCTGTTACACTGACGGGTTCTTCCACGCGCTGGTATGTCCCTCACGCCCCACAGCAGAGTACTTTGTCCTAAAATCAAGGAGTGAACTGATGAACGAGGAAGTGGCACATTGACTGCACAGACCCCTCCCTTGTCCTCGGCCTGTGGTAGGACCACAGCGCAAGCTGCGTCCAAGTGCTGGGTCGGCCTCTCTGTCCTTCCTAGGTTTTCTCTGCCCAGGTGCAAATATTCTCTGGACACCAGTTTAACAGTGGCTTTTCTGTTAAATTCCTGGCTCATAATTAGGGCACGGACTTAAATGTGTAACCACTAAATTGTCTTATGTAAATAAGCACATTTAATAGTACAGGGGCATAAGAAAGCTAGACTCCAAGTGGAAAATGTAATAAAATCAATTTTCCCTCATTTGTTTAAAAAGATAACCAATTCTAAAGCAATTTCAAAATATTTCTAAAACCCTGCTTTCAATGAGTTAACAGATGGTGTGTTATAAAACAAATTATTTTTTAAAGCTTTCATGGAATTAAAAATATAGTGAAATACAGTTAACTTTGCTTTGCAACTCAATACATTTTATTTTGGACTTAGCTTTGTCATTTCAGACCCTAGCTGACATGAAGCTCTGACACAGTTTTCCCTGGCCTTGGGCAAGTGGTTGGGCTCTGTATGCGGATGTATTCGTGGGCGGCTCTGTACGAATGTGTGTGAGTTCCATCTTGTCAGGAATCGTAAAGCGAAGGCTGGAGGTTGGAAATTCTTTTGGTGTGGTCGGAACCTGCCGTTAGGTAGGCGGTAGGCAGAATGATTTGCCGTGACGTAAATGGGCTTTTATTGACCATCTTCCACCTAAGGCAGAAACCTATGACCTTGGCCAGTAAAAATCTGCGTGGACAGTCCCAGGTCCAGCCCATTGTGTTAGGCTGTGATTACGAACTTTTAAGCACTTGTTAGATACTATGCTATTTTGACAGGAATGTGTTGAAGATACAGAACCCTAACACATGAACTCTCTCTCAAGAGGCAAAACAACATGTGCTGTTAGTGAGAGGAACTCGCTGTGAAGCTTCCACTGGCATCTCGTTTGCCTGTACGTGTCTATCACAATTATCAAATGCTGTCACAAAGCAAGGTTTCGAATGTGCGTAAAGCAAAGCCCCTGGCTGAAATCGCAGAGAAGGAGGGGCCGAGTGCAGCTCCGCGTGGCTGGGGGCGCGTGCCAGGCGTCCTGGCACCTGAGGAGCGACTCTTTCGCTGGGAAAGTTAACTTCACGACACAGAGTTAGCAGAACAGTGCCTGAGCAGCATCAGGCTTTTTAAGGCTTTGCGTTGCTCTTGAGACAGCTGACCCTCTGCCACAGTTTGCTCCTTCCAGTGCACCTGTCTCGAAGATAACTTAGTCACCTCTGCCTCACAGCACCGCTCACCTGCCCCTCCTCTCCGGCGTTATTAGAAGCCACGACCAGTGAGTCAGAAAGAGCGGCTTCAGGGGGGTGGTCCTCTCCAGGCAGCCGTCATTACCATGCCGGCCGCTGTGTTTGCGGTGACCCTGTCACAAGGCTACCAACCACCTGTAACCTCGGGTTTGAGGACATTTCACTATATCACCAGGAGCTGTCTGCTTTCTCTTTTTAAAACATTCTCTTTCATAATTCGGCCAAATTTTTCTGACAACTTCTGAGTTTCTTGCCCTATTTTATAACAGATAAATCTTCACTTTTAGATATTTCCTTATTGTCATTCCACTAGTCACATTTAAATGAGCTTTTTTCCTCTTTGTATGCTGTTTTGGCATTCTTTGAAAATCTGCTTTTTCTGGTCTAAATTTTAAAAGAGTTTGCCTCATTGCGCTTGATTTTTTTCTCTTGTCACTATTTTCTTTGTGTCGATGCGTAGCCCTCCCGCTGTGTTCTGCATCTTGAAGAGCCCACGCCTGGAGCCTTGAGCTCGCTAACCGAGCGCATCATGTTTCCGTCAGAGTCGGGCATCCCAGATCCCTCCGTCCTTTTTCCACCTGGAATCTAGAAGGTGGTAGAACAGCAGGGATTCTGCCCGCTTCTTCCTTCTGCTCTTTCTGATGTGGGCCGAGAATTTGCTGGGTTCCGAGGCCTTTGTGCGCGTCATCTGGTGGTGGAGACTGGGTGTCCTAAGCCTGTTAACTTGAGGCCCTGTGGCCTCTTACCTGGGACACGTGGATGTGGGGACGGCCACACAGCTCCACCGTGGTGCCAGGCCTAGGGTCTGGATCCCAGAGTAACTGAGCATCCCGTGCCCAGAGCAGACTGGGGCTCGGCCAACGCCCTGTGAGCAGGCCTTCTCCCAGAGGGGACAGGATGCACACGCGACTCTTCAGCGAGGCCTCTCGCGAGTCCTCTCCTGTCCAAGGACGCACAGAGGTGGCTTTGTTTCTTTGCTCTCACCCTTCGCCTCTCCATCTGCTAGAGATTGTGGCGTGTGGAAAGTCACACGTGGCCGCCTGAGCAACGTGGTGTTCACACAACCCTGGCTGATTCTGCTAAAGGCTGCTTCATCCTCTGGGCTGTGTACATGAAGATACAAGTGCTTCCTTCTAAGCTTTTTCCTGGGCCGCTATTGACCTTGCGTACCATAATTAGATTTGCAGCTTTCGCAAATGTTCTTCATGTGTGTTGCATGATGACGAAAAAGCAGCGTGGAGAGAGCTGGGCCCAGAACACATTTATTTCCTGTCTGTAAAAGGGTGTCTCTGTGTGTTTTCTTTTTATTTATAATGGATTCTTCTATGGTTAAATACGAGACTGATTTTCTATCTTTATTTCCACAGCTATTACGCCTATGGATTATTGGTGCAGCCTTTTAACTACTCTCAGGGACCTTAAATCCATTTTAGATCCAAATTCAGTACAAATAGTAAAAGCTCAAGTCTTTGCTGTTTTCTCTGCTTCAGTGGTGATTTCCATTCTGATTATTCTTTATATTGCTTATGGGCTAAAACGTGCCTTCGTCTGGGTATTTGTGGTTCTAGAACCAAAACTAATGGATTTTTATTACTTAGCTCATGGATTCGACCATTCTTTATGGATTCATTTATTCGTTCCAGAGAGATTTAGAGACTGCCTGCTATATGCCAGGCACTGTTCTGTCCTAAACTAAGTGATGCAAAGTGCCTACTCCCGTCTGAGAAGGCTCAAAGCATTCTTTTGAATTCATTGAGGATATTTAATATTCCATTTTATCTCAACGACTGTATTGCTAACCATACCACTCTATTTTTGAATGAGATTGTTGTAAGGTTTACGATGTACATTTAACTTATCATGAATGTTATTTAAATAATCTTATATTGTTGTTTCAAGTGCAGCGAAAGAACATGACAAAGCATACTCTCTGTCAGTTTTCGATAGCTGCCTAACTAATGGCCACGACTCAGTGGCTTGAAACCACACCCATGTGTTAGCACACAGTTCTGTAGATCAGATGTTCAAGGTGGTTTGCCTGGGATCCGGGCTTGGCTGTCACACAGCTGGAACCTAGGTGTCAGCCTGGCTGAGCTGCTTCTCTCTGGAAGCTCTGGGGAAGACTGGCGTTCGAGCTCGTCTGGGTTGTTGGCCAAAGTCAGTTCTGTGCTCTGAGGCCTGTTTCCTTCCTGCCTGTCAGCTTGGCGGCCACGCCCTCCCACCTTCCTTGTAGCGCGACTGCCTCCATCTTGTAGTCAGCAATGAACGACTAATACTCCGTAAGCTTCCGATGTCTTTGACCCCCTGCCTTGAAGAAGTCTGAGAAAACTGCTTCTAAGGGGCTCATGTGGTTTACGTCGGCTCACGCAGATGGTTTTGTTATTTCAGGGTCAGTGGGTTAGTAACCACAGTCACACCCACAGAACACCTTTTGCCATGTAACACAGGCGACTCGTGGCTGTGACATCATCTTCACAATGCTGTCCCGGGGGTTAGCACAGGAAATCTACATAGTTATAATTCTGCCTACTACAAACTCCGATTATTTTTACTGTTTATTGTGCTATTATTGCCAAACATTTTACTTCTACATATGTCATAACTCCCTAAATGCATTGTTACTAGTTTTGATTTAAGCAATGGATTATAATTTAAGAAAATTTACAAATGAAAAAAAAAAAGTCTTTTCTATTGACTTTCATAGTTGCTCTTTCTAGCGTTTTTCCTTCTTTTGTATAGATCTGATTTTTTATCTGCTGTTACTTTCATTCTCCCTGAAGAATTTCTCTCAACATTTATTGATGTGCGGGTCTGCTGGCAACAAATTCACTCTATTTTTGTCTGAAAAGTCTTCATTTTACCTTCATTTTTGAAAAATGTTTCTGCTGGGTGTAGACATCAATGCTGACATTCATTTTCTTTCAGTATTTTATTTTTGTCATTTCATTGACTTTTGCTGTGTACCGTTTCGGATAGGAAGTAAAAGGTAACTAGCTCATCATTTTCTCCCTCTATGTAATGTAATTTTTCCTCCCTTTAAAATTCTCTCCTTATCACTGGTTTTCAGCAGTTTGGTTGACAGGCCTTGGTGGTGCTTCATTTCTGTTTATTTTGCTTGTGTTTCATTGAGCTTCTTGGATTTGTGCATTTATAATCTTCATCAAATTTGGAAATTTATCAAAGATGAATTTTTAAAGTATTTTCCTGCTCCATTTCCTCACTTCTGTTTCTGGGACTCCAATCATATGTATGTGAGGCCCCTTGATATAGTTCAGATGTCACCAAGGTTCTATCTTACTTTCTTTTCTTCTGTAGGGTCCAATCTGCTAGTAGCCAGATCAAGTAAAATTTTTTCATTTAAAATATTGGAATTTTCAAATATAGAAAATTGCCATTGGGATCTACATAAACTTTTATTTCTTTTGAGATTTTCCATCCATTTATTTATTATATTCATACTTTTTAAAATCCTTGACTACATTTCTAATACCTTAAAGTATTTGTTAATTCCAATATCTATATCCTCTTTGGTTATTTTTCAACAAACATTTTTTCTCGATTATGTGTCATGTTTTCTTGTTTCTTTGCGTGCTGAGTAATTTTGATTTTATTCTGAGCATTATGAATGCTACATCGTTGAGAGCCTGTATTTTGTGACTTTTATTAGAGTGTTGAGGGTTCTTGGCAGCAATTTCCTGGCTGATATGTTTTATCCTGTGAGGCTTGTGTTTGGTTAGGTCTAGAGTAGTTCTTAATCTAGAGCCAAAATAATACTGCCTGTAATGTCTGGTCTTTCTGGGGTCTCAACTGCATGCATGAGGAGTTCGGTGAAGCCACTTATTCTAGAAGATTAGAACTTCGGTGCCTTCAGCGTTGCGGGATCTCTGGGTCCTTCATTCAGCTCACGGTCCTACGTGGCTGTTCTCCACAATGCCTCATGGAGCCTTGCCCTGAACATATGCCCGTTAGTTTTGACCCAAAGGTCCAACCGGACATCTATGCAGATGTCTGGAGATCCTTTTCTGCATAGCTTACTTTTCTCTAGTATCTTATCCAGAACTTTCTGTAGTCTCAGCAGCCTTAACTCTGGGATGTATTTCCCCGGCCCAGCAAGAACAGTGCTTTTTTGTTCAAGCTACTTTTCTGTGCTGCCGTTTGCAACTCATCTCACCTGTGTACTTCCTTTAAGGAACACAGACCTGGGACATCTGTTGTCTTAACTATTTAAATGACTGATTTACATATTTATAATTGTTGAAGGTGGGATAGTTGGCCTAATGCCAATTGTTCTGTCATGGCTGGAACTGCTGGAATTGTTCAGTTAAAATTTTTTAGGCTATCTATTTAATCAGAACATGCTTTAGATACTAATTTCATTGGATAAAGTAAAGTAATTTCTCAGGTTCCTATGTGTCTTACGAGATTTTACCTGAGATTTGTACTTCAGAATAGTTTACCAACTCTATGTTAAGGAGGAGGTAGCATTATTCTCAAATCACGGTATTTCAGGCTATCTTTGGCTTTATTTATTTTGCTTTGGGAAACTTTGTATCGAAACCTCACCCCTTGCTTGTTTGTCCCTTGTGGGTTAATTTTAGAGTTTCGACTTGGTTTCTTGGTGTTATCCTAAAAATGCTTCATTTCACTGCCCATCAATGTTATCCTTTGGGACTTTTCGCTCTCTCCTAATTCTTCTCAGCTCTCCTTAGTTAGTTTATTGCTAATGGCCAAAGTGAAGCTAGTTATCTGTGAACGTGCTTCTACCAGCTGCAGAGTGTCCAGTGGTTGTGATGCTCTACCTGTATTTCCTAATGTGTTAATTAACGAGGTCTTTTTGGTGAAGGCGCTGCTCTTAATGATTCCGATGGAGTTTTGTGTCTTTTGATAAACTCATTCAGTCATGGCCAACCACGTTGGTATGTCTTGTGTTTCCAAGACGGCTTTCATTTCTTTGCATTAAGGTGCCCGTTTTGGCTATAGACAGAGCGTTGCTAGGCTCAAGCACGTCGCAAAGTCATGACGCTTTTCCCAATTTAACCAGACCTCTGGGCTGCCTGAAGCGTGACCCGATACTGACATCATGAGAGACGCTCAGTGTTCCGATTTCATGTTTTGTTAGCATAACAATGTCTGCTCCTACAGCCAGTTCCACTCTTGCTTTCTCTTGGGAAAATATCTAACTTTCTGTTTTGTAATCTTGCAAAGTGATACTTCTTACTTCCTTTTCCATGATTTTTTCCATCTGCTGATTCTTCACTCATTACTAATTTATACATTCTCGGTGGGTGGCTCTCTCAGGGGGTCACATTACAAACCCCAGGCAGTGAGTCAGTTGATGAGGGATCAGAAAGAAGACTTAGCATTTTCCCGACTCCTTATCTTTGGGATTTTTAGCACGTTATTTTTACTTCTTCTTGCTTTCTCTTAATATATTTGACAAACATTTAGGCATTGAACACGAAAGCACTCTCTTTCTGTTCTTTCTCTTAAAATATTTAAGCCTAGCCAACAGTATCTCAGAGGGGCGAAGAGGCTCCCTTCCACTATGGTGGATTTTGATTGTCCACTTTCCTGTTTTCAGCAGCAGTGGCCATGGATGTGTCTTTAAATAGATTTAGAGCTGTCTTTTCCTCTGAAGCAACAAGCATTTAGAAAGGGTGACGAGTCTTTACTACTTTACTGACTTCCACACATTTCTTCCTACAAAAGTGGTCTTCTATGTTTCTGTTTAAAATACAAGTAAGTGCGATATGCCAATAAAAAATGAAATTATAGGTAGATAACAGTGTTGCAAGCCACCAAGCTCATTTCTTCATTTGGAAAATGTCAGACTCATTTTGGTGACTAGCCTGGCATCTAGTGTTTATATGCCAGCTAGTATATGTCACTTAAATGCTATAACAACCTGGGTAGCTTCCTTACTTAAAAATAGTCATTTCTGTGTCTTCTTCAAGATGAAACATAGCCCTTATAATTGACCAGATGTGACATGAGATTTTTTCCCTTCCTAGAAAATTTCTGATTCTTACAAATGAAATCTTCATCAGTGAGGCAATTTCTTACAATTAAAGAGTTATTCAACTATTGTAAATTCCTCAATTTTAGCATGTAGAGTTTAGCAAGTATTACAAGAGAGAATTTTGCTGCGTGGTCAAACAGCTTGGATATTTCTTAAAATAAGGTTTTTCTCTCAAAATTTTCACGAGTATCGATAATTCACTGTTCTTTTGACTCTGAGAGCGAACGCTGCCATCGGCGTTCCTGCAGGTGCTCGTGCTGCGCGTGCGCTATCGTTCCGTTGGGTGTGTGCCTAGGAGTGGGATTGTTGGGTCATGAGGTGCGTGTATTTTGAACTTTAGTAGAAAATTCTGAACTGCTCCTCAAGCGATTGTACAGATTTCCACGCCCATCAGTAGTGTAAATCTTGCCATTGTCCTGTACACTCGTCCACACTTTGTATTTCAGCCGTTAAATTTAGCCATTCTGCTGGGGGTGTAGTATTACTTCTCTGTGGTTTCAATTTGCATTTCCCTGTGACCGATAACGTTAAAGCCATTTTTGGTAACTGACCATTTGGGTGTCCTCTTCTATGAAGTGCTGCTCGAGTTTTCTGCCAAACGTTTTAATTGGATTGTCTTTTTTCCCCCTTAGTCATGTAGGAGTCTTCACATATTCTAGATACAGACCTTCTATTGGTGCCGTATGTTTTGAAACCATGTTTTTCTGCTCGGTAGTTAGTCTTTTTCCTTTCATAACGGTGTCTCTTGATGTAGTCCAAATGAGTCATCTTTCCCTTTATGATTGGCACTTTTATGTTCTGTTCAGGGAGAGTTTTCTTACCCCAAATTGTGAAGATCTTCTCAAATTATCTTCTATAAATTTTATTGTCCTTCCTTTCACATATAAACCTACGGTCCACCTGGATGTGATCTTTTTATTTTTGTGATCAGTGTGAGGCATTATAAGGAGTAACTTTTTCGCGTCCTGGCAGCATCCACTGAGCAGGCTTCTTTCTCGCCCCCTCTGTGGAACGGGGGACACAGGGTCTGCACAGCCCACCTGCTGTGCTCTCGAGAAGCTCGCTGAGGGGCCCCAAACCTCGGGTTCCTGAAGATTATTCAGTTTGGCCCCTGGAGCACTGGCAGAGAGTGACCCGAGGCCCTCCTGCGCGTTTCTGGGCGTCCCGGGCGCTGGGTTTCCCATGTTCTAGGGCCATGTGAGTCGCGGTCACACATCACTTCCGACAGTGAATGGGACCGTGGCTGGGGTCCTTGGCTGGGTGCACTCACCTGCTCTGTTTCAGGCCAAGGCCTTTCTCCCTCCTCGGACTCCCGGGGACCCAAAAGGGCATGGGAGAACCTTGTTCCTCTGCCTCATTCCCTCGCCGGACTCTGCTTTGACGCACGAACGCCTCTCCCCTCCCAAACCCTCGATGCTCATTTGTTCTCTCAAAGTCTTCGGTGGTCCATTAAGCCAGAATTAGCATCAAACAAAAAACTGGTTTTATTTCTTCGAAGTCAATGAAAGCTCAACTTCAAACACTCTTGGGAAGTGTGGGGGAATACGTATGCTCTGTCTTTCTAATGCAGCACAGAAAGAAGAACGAGCAAGCAGTCATTTCTGTAACGAAGCAGATCGAATGCTCATACCCTGTCACATATGTGAAAGGGTTCGCGAATGCAAAAGTGGTCCAGAAATCAAAAGAATGTGAAAGCCATTCTTTCACGCACCCCAAGACTTGGTGAGCGTGGCTGGCGTGCTCTGATTTAGGGGTGTTTTCTAAATTTCTTCATGCACGCCAATCTCAGGAATCATTAGGCAAGTAAGAGGCACACACATCTTGTCCTTAATTAGAAAAATCCTTAATAGTAAAGTATAATTCTGCGGGCGAGCGTCTTGGGTAACAAATGCATAATGTCGAGTCATACTCGACGGTGTGCCAAAAACCTGTGCATATTAACTCTCTATCGACTTATCGAGAAATTAACTGATTAGTACAATGGCCCACATAGCATTAGCCAGTTTTGTTGCCTTTTTTTTTTTTTGAGTGAGAAGGAAGTGCCATCTGTAAAAGGAAAAAGTTGAACTGAGAAGATGTGGAAAACAAAATATCCATTTTTGCCACAGATGTTAAAAATGGAATAATCAAATATAAAATGAAATAAATATTCATGAGCCATGATTCATCTCCCTCACTTGATAGGAGACTGATATGTCTCTATGGTAACGGTGCCACTGCCGCGGGGAACAAGCGCTTCTGGGCGTGTGTTTTCATGAGCATGTGATTTCAGAGCCTGCGGTTAGGGGTAAGAAGACACAGGAAGGAGCCGCGGAAGGGGCCGACGGGGCCAAGGCAGCAGCGGGCAAATCTGGGGAGAGACGGAGAGTTAACTGGGTGCTGAACAGGGACTTAGAAGGGGGGCTTGGCGTGCGGGCACCGGGACGGGTTCTCCATCGTGACGCCGGGTACAGCAGGAAGGTACGCACGGTGGCCGCCTTGCTCGAGACCACGGAGCTAAAAGCGGAGGGTCATCTCTGTCCCCTGATGCTGAGCAGAGTCGCATGGCCTTGGGGCTGCTGTCTGGGTCAGGAGCGGGGTGGCACTTGATTCGGACAGCGCCCTTGGGGACCCGGATTCCAGGAAGGCCGGTGAAGGCAAAGAGCCATTGTTCATACCTGGGGTCCCAGGACACACGGAAACGGGGTGGCCAGCCTTGGATGGCAGGGCGGCCGGCAGCACTACCTGTGTCCTGCGGTGACAGCCCAGGGCTGGCGTGCAGCTGAGAGGGATGCACGGCCCTCGTGGACGAGCAGGACCCGCACCCCGCTGCCCTTGTCGTCCTCGCCCACCCCCTCAGGCCCTGGCGTGGGAGAGCCGTCCACAGGAGGCTAAGGACTCCAGGAAGATCCATGACATCGGGGACTTGGCACTCGGGTGCCTGTGGATCCTGGTCACCCCTGCTGCGGAGACGTGGGTTCCGGCCTCAGCGCCTCCTTCCCGCGCCGCTGGGGGGAGTGCTGCCTGGAACCCTGGGCGGCTCTGCACGTTTCTCCTTTCACAATATAAGAAAAAAAGTCGCACGAAGATGGCTTCCTGAATGACTTGATCATCTTTATTAGGCAAATTAAAACTTCCGTGGAATTATTACCTCTGTAATACTTAAAAAATAGAAGAATGCTGGAAAGCTTGTAGCAAATTACTAGTCACTAATACATGTTCGCACGCAACCCTCTTTTCACTCTGGCAGGCTCAGTCCCCAGGGACAGATCTTAGACACTAAACGTCTGGTGTTCCAGGGACTTAGAAAGCGGCGTGACCAGGCTTGCGGTGGGGGCGGGGACAGGAAGAAGGACGTCTCATTCCGCCACATGTGCATCCTTCAGTGACGTCAGCTCCGCGCCTCCTGTGGCCGGGCAGCCACCAAGTGCCTCAGGTCCCCACCCGCAGGGGTCCTCGGGCAAGCCCGCCCTTCAGCACCGCGTCCTGCTGGAAGCCCCCCGCATCGGCTGCCTTTCCCCGAGTCGGTGGCCACCCGCAGATCTCCTCTCTACATGTCAACGTTTGTGAACGTGACTCTCTGGTCTCCCTCGCTTTTCCCGTGTTCTTAGGACTCACACCTCTTTCCTGTGCGGGGTTGCCATCTCTCCGTCATCCGCACTGGGGGTCGAGAAGCGTCTGGCTAGAAGTCTGCGCTGACGTCCTCTCTGCATACAGCGGTGCTGAGGGTTAGATGAGGAGCTGGGGCACAGACGGAGGGAGCTCCCTCGTCCCTGCAGCTGCAGTGGGTTGCGCATTGTCACCTCTCTTTCTGGAACAGAGCTTCCCTTCCCCTCCCCAGCACAGCCAGGGCGGCTGTTAGCGCCTCCTTGTCGTCAAGACTGCCGCTAGCAGTGTATTTCCTGGGACGGTTTCTCTGACGACACCCTGATAAAGAACAGAATTCGACCCAGTAAATCCGCGACCTCATTGTCTTGTTCAGCGGTTCATGACCTGGCCGTGGCCCACGGGGCAGGAGCCGGGCTCCGAGGGGGCTCCGAGGGGTCTGCACAGGGAAGGCTCTGAGAGGGAGCGTGGGGCGGGGCAGGCGTCTGCAGAGCCAAAGGAGGGACTTTGGGACCAGACGTC
>NW_006443225.1:22483580-22529941 GCF_000325575.1 Pteropus alecto | reverse complement strand
GGGGTGGGGGGTGGCCCAAGGGCCAGGCCACCTTCCCATGCTGGACCAGGAAACCCCAGGGGGTGGTCAGGAGCAGTTTCTGGCAGGGAGAGACTGAAACCGCAGTCAGGTCGATATTAAATCTGAGTTTGGCCTCGTGGGCTTTAGCACAGGCGACGCCATTATGGGCCTGTGGTCTTCACTTTAACGGCCCTGACCCCAAAGCAGTCATTTATGCCATGTGTTTTCGTTAACCCTCTGTTTACTCGTTTCAACATCTGCTGTCTCGTGTTGGATCTCTTCACTGGGCAGAAAGTTCTTCGAAGGCAGGGACAGTGGCTTGCTAAGCGGCAGCCCTGCTGCCATGATTTTTAGCATTACAATAGGCCCGCGGAGCGTTTGTTAACGTCAGCGCCTGGCGCAGAGGCACCCTCTTTGCTTCTGGTCTTGTCTGATCCGCACTCTGGTCCTGCTGTCTCTCCATCTCCCTCCCTCCCTCCTTCTTCGTTTCATGTGTAAACTATTTCCTAGTTCTGATTATTTGCTTCTCGGCCTCAGGCCTCATTCTCTGGATCTCGGTTCTTCTCAAAGCTCTGGAGCAGGCTGTCCGCTCGCTGAGATTCTGGTCACACTCACCGCTCGGCGGCATTTCTTAAGCATCTGCTGTGAGTTAGGCGCCGAGCTCACTCAGAAGGAAAACCCTGAACAAGGTCGGCTTGGGCTCCGTCCTCGAGCAGACCTTGGCTGGAGGGCACGGAGGGCAGGTAGTGTCTTAGTTTCCCAGGCTCGCTGACAGAGAGGAGTCCTGCCCAGCGGCTGTCACGCCCAGGACCGTCACACCCAGGACCGTCCTCCTCTCCTGGGCCTGATTTAGATGAAGAGCTGGGGGCTTCGGCCTGGGTTGTGTTAGGGTGCCATGATAGGAAGCTTGGGTGGATGGGCGTGGTTTGCATGTGGGAGGGATGTCAGTCGTGGGGGTCAGAAGGCAGGCCCTGCGGGACATACTGTAAGGGTCTGTTGTCCCCACAGCCTGGCACGCTCACCCTGAGCAGCTCCCTCCCCTGCGTGGGGGTGGAGCTGTGACCTGCCCCTCGCCAGTGGGATCCAGCAAAGGGGATGGGATGGTGCTCCTGTGGTCATGTTATGTCATGTAGAGCCCCATCTTGAGAGTGGACTTATTCTAGAGACTGTCTCATACTGGCTTTGCAGAAGTGAGGGGCCATGTGAGGCAGCTCCTGTGACAGGGAGCCATCTGCAGTTGACTGCAAGGGGCCGTGGCCTCCAGTCTCACAGGAATGAATTCCGCCCACAGCACAGGTGAGCTTAGAAGCGACACCATCTTCAGTCAGGCCTCCAGGGGCCCTGGTCCGGCTGGCCCCTAGCCGTGGCCCGGCCGAGGAGGGAGCTGGGCCCGGCTGCCGCCACACCCTCGGCACCTGTAATACAACAGGGGCTGTTGTTTCGGTGCTAACTTTGGTCTGCAGCGACAGAGAGCGAGTGTCGGAGGCAGGCGGTGACTGACGAACACCAAGAGCTCTGCACCGGCTTAGGACACGGGAAGGAAATGAACGAGGCGCGTTAGACAAGGAGCCTCAAGGCGGTCCGTCGGTGGGACAGTCAGGGGCGGTCTCCGTCGGTGGGACAGTCAGGGGCGGTCTCCGTCGGTGGGACAGTCAGGGGCGGTCTCCCTCGGGGAGACGCGATGTTGGCCGAGACCCAGTCTAGGGAGCGGCGGTCTCGGGCGGAGGGGGGTGGCAGGCCGCTCCTGCAGAGAGAGGCGCAGATGCGCGGAAACCGCAGGCGCCGTGGGCGGCCGTCCAGCTCCCAGGACACCTGGAGTGGGCAGCGCAGAGGACGAAGGCTCCAGTCCTCGCTCCCGCATGCCAGCTGTGTGAGATCGATCAGGTCGGCTCTCTTCCCCGAAATGTTTCCCCATCACAGTGGGAAGCACAGTGACACGGGACTCGTCGGAGGGTGGGGACACTGACACGGGGCCGCGGATGTGATGTCCTCGTGGTGGCCAGTACCTGGCGTCCATCGCGCCCTGCGGCAGCCATGGACTTTTGTTTTCCCCGAGGCCGTGAGCTCCGTGACAGCTCTCGTCGCAGAGTCTGGCGTACAGCAGGTGCCCAGGAAAGCCTGTCCTCGGTGACTGACTCGCAGACAGTGTTCGCCGCTCCGACACTGGGGATCCGGCACAGCAGAGCGCAGACGAGGGAGGGGACCGCGACAGAAACGAGCGGAACTGTCACAGAAGGGCCGTGAAGGAAATTCTTCTCCAGCATTTTATGGCAGCAGAGGAAGATTAGGGGTAACGTTTGTGTTTGTGTTGAATATTCATCGACATCACATCGTACTTATTGGCAACATCCGCTTCATCATCAGTGACACCTAGGACAGGTGTTGGGGTGCTGACTTCCTTGGCAGGTGGATCCTGGTGGGTGGAAGGGGTGGATGGTGGCTGGAGCTGCCGCTCCAGCCCTGCCCCTCCTGAGCGAGCTCCCGTGGGGCAGGCTCAGCAGATCGGGGTCCGATGGCACAGGGGGCGCATGGTGGGCGGTTTACTGAGCAAACAGTCACTGCCGTGTGGACGGAGCTCAGCAGACAGCCGAAGACCGCGATGGGTCAGGGCAGGCTCCGGGCCACCGCTGTCCGCCGGCTTGGAGAGAGGGCGGAGGGCTGGAGCGGGGAGGGGGGCCGTGACCGCTCTGGCCACCAAATGCAGGCAGCAGAGTGGCCCAGTAAGGGGCAGGGGTGGGAGTGCCCGGTGCGTCCCTGACCTTTCGCCGCCCGTTTCCGGCTCATAACTCTTACTGGCCAAACCACATGGAAGCCACGGAAGCCGGAGGGTGAGGGAGCCCGGGCAATGAGTCAACTTCCTGTGGCCGAGAATGGGGTGCGGGGCAGGCAGGGGTCTGGGGGCCGGCGTGGGGACGGTAGACGCTAAAGCTCACAGGCCTTCTTCCTCGGGCGGCCCCCCGCTCCCCAGGAGGCCTGCTCTGAGTAGTCTGAGTCATGTCTCTTGAGCTCGGATGAAGGCTCAGGATGGTCCTCTTGGCTGTCCCACGGGGACCCGAGGGTCCTGGCCTTCTTTCCTGTGTTGGCAGAGCTCGGCGGGCAGGAGAAGGACGGGGTGGGATGTGACTAGAGCCCCGTGACAGCTGCTGGCAGGGAACGACCCAGTGGACACTGAGGGGCCACGGAAGGGCGCGGTCCCCGGGATGGGGGAGCTGTGAGACCCCCGGATGTCGGGGGTGGCGCCGTCACATAGTTTGTGCAGGTGGCACGTTCCCAGGACGGGAGGGCCGACGTCCGCACTCTGCAGCCCCTCCTCCTCTCTGCGCCACATCTGCTCGCATCGTCCCTGCTCCCTGTCTCCGTTTTCGCTGCTCGTCTGGCCCCTCCGCTCAGTGGTCACGGCCGTGTCATCTCTCCCACCCTGTCCTCCTTCCGTCCCCCGTTCCCTTTGCGGCTGACGCGAAGATGCTGCGTGAGAGCCCATGCGGTCAGCTGCCACCCTGGCCCCTCTTTATGTGGGAGCCAGCCACTTTCAACCTTCTCTTTCCTCCAGACTGAGTTCAACATTGTTGAAATATCAGAACAAGAGAAGAAGATATTTGGTTAAACGTTCAAAATGGAAAATGAATAAAAGTGTGGTTTTTTGAGCTGTGTTGACTACCTCCCACCAATATAATAAACACACAATTTAAAAATCAGTTATATCAATCTTTTCGTTAAATATTATACCGTTTGAATACAATGAAAACAAATTTAGATTTATTTGCTATTTGAGAGTAATACCATGAACAAAAATTTGTCGTTATGGCATTGTTTCTGTCTTCAGCGGCCTGTCTTCTTATGTGTATTCTATTTTAGAATATACATTATATGTATATTTATGCATCGTCTGGCCAAGCTGTCTTCGTTGCCTTATGCAGTGGTTGAGCTATGCCATTGACGGTTAACTCAGTTTATTTATAAAAAAAGATATGTGTAAGACACACACCGTATGACCGTTTATGACAGTAGAGAGAGTTGCTCATCTGGAGAGAGTATCAGCTCGGTTTTGCTCCTAACATTTAATTAGAGGCAGTCGTTTGAACCCCTTCCGTCAGCCTGAAGCCTGCCTTTCCGCATGCTGCATGGGCGTGTTCCCTGGGTTTGTGGTTCGTTCTGGTGGAGGTGTCCTTCTAATGGGCTTTGCCTGCAGCTGGCGGTGTTCATTGAGCAATGGTGGGAATCAGTTTAATTATCCTTTTATTCCCCCATAGAAAGAGATGATTTCATAAATGTATGAATTTTAAAGGGAAATATATTTTAGTATTAATGTATAATTTAACTTGAATCTACGTGTAATTATCAGTAGCGGGCTCATTCTCAGGAAGGGAGATGTAATGGTCCCACCAGGTATGATAGGTGACATTCCATTTAGGCCAGTTCACTTGGTGCAGTGGCGACTTTTAACTGTTTGGCACATTCAAAATCTTCCATTGCTTAAGGCCACAGTTAGAACTAAGACCGTGGAAATTCTTTTTTTCTCCTTTTTCCTCCCCAAAGAATGCTATGTTCTCATGGTACATTATAGGGTAAGCAATAAAGAAGAAAAGAATGGGTATGGAAAACTGTACTCTTATAATGATATAAAATTTTTTATTTGTAGATTTCAAATATAATGGCCTTTTCCATGGTAAATTACAATTATTACTCTAGACTCTGCCTACCAAAAAAAATCCAAAAGATGTGAACAGTTTAGTTTAACAATCATTTTCTAAGTCCTCCTGTTGAATCATATGCATTTGAGCCTCCTTAGAAAAAGAATGAGACAATTAGAAAATAATGCTGAAGAATTTTTACCTCATAACTTTTGATTCAAATGAAACCATGTTTGCCTCCTTTGTCAAATCTATTTAAACAGAAGTAATTTTTTTACATTATTGATTTCAATAGGCTAACACTGAGGAGGCAGCGTCACAGGACTAAATTTTCTTTAATGATCACAGTGATGCAGAGCAGCATGTGACACAGGACACTGCACACTCCTGACGCACGTTGTGGGCTAAAGAAATTCCCTGCCTCTTGGTGCCTTCTACTTCAGCCCATTTTCGGTAGGGTGTACAGAGTGACGATCATTTAAAAATACCTGTCTGGCTCTTTGGGAAGGAAATACTTAAAAGGACAGTAAATATAAATCGTGAGAAATAACTACGGCACTGCTTGTAATCTAGTTTTTATTATCAATAATAAAAAAACAATGCAAGCAATATATAAAATAATTCTTATTTCACGTAAATAATGAAGTGAACCAAATGTTTCTAAGATTATTTTGGTCGGCAACCCACAGGAATGTTTGAACTCAGGACCTGAGCAGATCTAGCTGTGAGTGTAAAACTAAAAAGGCACAAGGGTATGAAGGGGAGAAAACGAGAAGTTTTAGTACTCTAAAAGAGTGGTTTTTCTGTATCTGGAAATTGAAAATTGATTCGGGAATTCAGCTAAGATACATAAAATAGTTCACTTCATGGTCTCCAAGGAAGAACCTTCGTTCTGAAACCGTGGATTCCTGACTGCAGGTTTCTATGCTGCACTCGCCACACTTCTCCCCAGGAGATAAGGCTGAGGATGTTCTGAAAAACAGAGGCTTCCCCCAGTCCCACCCGCGAACTTCTCAGTCCTTACCCAGAATCCCCAAGTGCCAGTCCTGAAATCGCTTGACGGAGACGTTGGCATGGTTTCCGAGTACTGTTAGGATGACATTGTTTTCCCCATTGAGTGAGCACTGGGTGTCACTCCACAGAACTTTCCCCACTGCCATCCCAGATGCAGGTGGGGCTGCCCCATGTGCAGCCAGCACTGGCTTCCTGCGTTTCCTCTGGGACTGTCGCACTGATTCGATGTCCACTGTTATAAAAGTGTATTGGATTGCTGTTGAGGGAAAACGCACACTGAGCCCGCCTCTCTGCGAGGTGACAGTGGTGGTTCTGTGTCCTGTGTTGACTCTCCTGCTGCCGCCTCTGTGGGACGTGAGACCTGGTGTCAGCACGGGCTCCCGCTGAGGATGGGCCAACCCTGCCTGGCACTGCCTACAGCCAGCTGAGCACGGGGCGGCCGCTGTGGGACGGGTCTCAGGATGCAGCTCACCAGACACAGAATCGTCTACACAGGCTCAAGCAGCAGGGCTGGCTGAGCGGAAGGGAGGGAACAGCCAGCTGGTCCGCCCTGCTCTGTCTCTCCCAGGTGGCGCTTGTCATCCAGCTGCATCGGGGCATGTCGTGGGCTCAGTGCCTTTTGTGGACCGTGACTGTCCCCCGTTTTCTGGGGCGCAGCCCACCTGAGCACACCGCCTACTTTCTGTTCTCAAAGTGGTCATTGGTGTCTTCAGACTCATGCCTCACAGCTTTTAAGGGGCCCGTTTACATTTCAACAAGACGTTTCGAGGGGTGTGTTTGGGGAGGAGGCACATGGAGGAGGGGAGCAGAGGCCGCTCCTCCTCTGCCGCTCTGCAGTCTCTTGACCAGCGTTTTTGTTCAGAGTGTAGCTTGAAACTCTATAAAGCATCTCTAAGTCTTCTGCCTCTGTTCTCTGGCTTGGATTGGTGTAGTGACCAGGGCTGTAATTATCTGGATCACACAGTGCCATCTCAGAGTCCAGTGCCTTTATCGATGTCGCTGATTGGCCAGGGCCCCTGACAGTCTCCCTGCACCTCGCAGGTGGCAGCAGCATCTGGTGCTTGCACGTGCTGTGGGCCCTGTGGGAGAGCCCAGCTGGAGTCCAGTCCTGCTCATAGCCTGTGCTTCTATCTGGGAAAGCAGCTGTCCATCTTCCCACTGTCCTTAGTGCAAGGTGGCAGTAGTCGCTACATTTGTCCTGCATTTAGGAGCTCTTCTAGGCACGCAGAACTTGTTCCTTCCCGTGATGTTCCAGCTTCAACCTCCAAGCATCCTCTTTTAGGTCATAGTCTGGTGTCTCTTCTACTCGGGCTGCTGGTGACAGAGTCAGGCTAGGGCCACTGAAGGGACAGGATTAACAAAAAAAATTCTTGTTTTGTCCTTGATCTGACAAAAGCAGATCTAGCTTTAGGTAAGAATGTGGAATTGCCCACCTGCTGTGATTGGAAAGACCGTAGTTCTTCCCTGATGACAGAATTCTACCACGACTCACTTGTTTTATACCCAGCTTTAATATCCTCCCGACATTCCAAAGGTAGACCTTGGAGAATAATTTCCAGTGTCTTTGTGTGAAGAGCTTTGTTTGCTTTGTTTATTTTTTAGTTAAGTAAAGTAAAAAAGAGGGGGGTATTATGATTTCCATTTTCTCTCATAATTTTCGATACTTATAAATTATTTAATTGAGTACTGCACTATAATTTACTAGTCTTTTTCTTTATCATCGAATATTTTATAATTGGAAGAAGACATTTTAATAGTCATATAGATGGTTTTCAGAATCACCTCATTTGATCAATGTAGCAAATCAGTTATTATGTAACGTTTCTATGATTATGAAAAGTTTTTCTTTGATTTTTCATTCATGTCAAAAATTTTCTTGTTAATAGTTATAGTCATCATAGCAACTCTCACTTGTATAGTTTGTAATGAGAACACAAAACACTAATGCTTCCACATCTCATTCAGTCCCCATGACAACCCTGTGGAACGAGTCTGGAAAGGATTATTTTCAGCACTTGGCAGCCAAGGAAACAGGCCCAGAGTGAGTGAGCTCTGTGTCCACAAGGAAATGGCAGGACTGAGACTCACGTTCTGACTTCAGGGTGGTTGCTCTTAGGACCAAGGCGCTGGCAGATTCCGTGTCTGCCGAGGCCCTGCTCCCTGGTGCACAGACGGCCGTCTTCTCGCTGTGACTCACAGGGCGGAAGTGGCCGAGGAGCTCTGTGGGGGTCTCCCTATGATCCCAACATGGGCTCCACCCTCAGGATCTCGTCACCTGCCAGAGGCCCCACCTCCTGACAGTGGGGTTGGGATTTCACATCTGGATTTTGAGGGGGGACACAAACATTTAGTCCGTAACGCCTGAAGTCTTCCTTCCCTTTTTCCCCACTGTAGAGGCTTTTCGCTCTGCTCGTCTGTAAGTCTCAGGCGCAAGAGGTAGGGCTGACCCCCCTGCTATAGCAAGCCGTGGGTAAATGGCCTTTGCTTGTTCTCAGCGTTCTTCATTTATTTCCACAGGTGCTTTTTAAACATTTATATTCCTAGGCCCTCCTCCAGACCCACTGAATCAGAACTACTGGAGGAGAGGGCCACGTGCCTACATTTAAAGAGGCTCCCAGGGCGGTTCTTTTGCGTAGGAAATTTGAGAACCATGGCACTTAGTGTCACTCCATAGAACTTTCTCCTAAATTTCGGCTTGTTTACTATTTCAGTAAACATTTCGATGAGGACATGGATGGCTGACCGTACTCGATTGTCATAAACCTAGTAAAGTAAGCTAATGTGGTAGGTGTCAGAATCAAAATGGATTTTGACCTAAAAACCTGGAAATAGGGGCTAAACTTAAGAAGTGACACTGTGTGAAAGATTATTCTCTGCATGTGTGTTTGCGTACACATGTGTATGTGGAAACTGAGAAACGATTGATTCATAGACCTTTGGGTGAAAATGACCTAGAAGTGAGTTGACAGAGCTTCGAACATTTAGTATAATGAACAGACTTATAATGGCAAAGTCCACTAAGAGAGTTTATAATTTCATTGTTTTCTGTGCTTGCTAGATTATCTGGAATACTGTGCCTGGTTCGGGCTCCACAGTTAAAAAAACAAGCCCAAAAACCAGAGTTCTCAGGAATAGTGCTCAAAATAGCCGAGCCCAGCGACACTCTCACAACGGCCGTCAGCGGTGTCAGCTGAGCGGGAGACTTCTGGGGCGTTACATGTGGCCCAGGCTTTAGCATTCGTATCCATTGCCCATTCTCTTGTGATGTATGTTTCTGTAAAATTTTCTATCCTCGAGAGAGTTACACAATTATGCAATCATGTAATTTTACAGGTGGGATGTGAATACATAAAAAATTAATGTGCATTTTTAATGTGAAAATATTCAGGATTTTCTCAGATCAACAGCGGGAGACTTGAGCTGTGCATCTGTTAACGCTCTGACATGCTTCTCTCAGCGGCCGAATGAATCACAGAGGCTTCGAATTTTCAAACTTGTCTGCTTCTCTGAGGTTAAAAAAATATGCAGTGTGCTATTGGGTTTTTATTCACTTTGCACTCATGCTTCTGTTTGGCAAATATAAAGCATTTCCAGTTGTGTGTGGTGTACGGTGACTAGCAAGCTACGGCCCCTCGCTGAGGAACACACGGTCTAACGGGGAAGGCGGGGTTTTCAGCCACGTGACTGACGCTGGGCCAGCGGGGGCTCGGCACATGTGTGGTGTCCTTGATCTGCCCGCGGCTGGCCCTGTTCTGCCTACTAATAGCCGGCCACACGGGGCTACTGAGCACTTGAAATGTGGCTAATTCAGACTGAGATGAGCTGTAAGCATCAGATTTTGTGGACTTAGTATAAAAAAAAATGATCTCATTCATATTTTTATATTGATTACATGTTGAAACCATAATCTTTTCATTTTGGGTCAAAATAAAATATAAAATTACTTTCTCCTGTTTCTTTTGAACCCTTAAAATCTGGATGCTAGAAAAGCTTTAAATCATAGATGTAGTTCTTTTACGTCGTTTTTGGTGCCTCTCCTTGTAAGACAACGTTAACGTGTCTGAGCCCAGTGTCCACATTAGATGGATCTGTGTTTGCAGCTGCTCCCGAGTTTCCCAGGGCGGCTGGGAGGCTTAAGGGAAGATGCTACAGTACCAGTGACGGGAAGGGTCCCCAGCACCTGAGAGCATTCGCCAGGCGCCAGACGCACTGAGTGTTCTCGGTGCCTTTCAGTTCCTACCATAGTCCCCACGAGTCACTGTCATCATCTCCCCTTTACAGATGACGAACTGAACTGTAATGAGATCATGTCACAGTGTTTTGAAGTGCTTAGAACAAGGGCTGGTCATTACGTTTACTGTTAACAGTTCTGTTACGTCTCCACTCTTGCTGGTGAACGGGGTGGAGGACAGTGGCTGGGGAGTCGCTACCAAGAACGGTGGGAGGTGCCATCATTTCACACTGGCAAGGAGGATGCGGGATGTGGGGTCGAATTAAGAATCTGGAGCAGAGGTCGTACGTGGCAGACGCTGCGACAGTGCTTCTCAGCTGCGGTGGTTTTGGCTGGTGTATTTCACGTGATCTGGAGACATTCGTGTTGTCAAACTCAGAAGGTGCCATTGGCGCCCAGGGGCCAGGGACACCGCTGTACTTCCTAGGTGCGCGGGACAGCCCCTCCCCCCCCCGCAAAAGGTCTGTAGTGTTGAGGTTGAGAATACTGTGCTGTAGGAACGGAAATAAGAAAGGATGGCAGGAGGGGTGGAAGGAAGGAAGGAACAAAAGGAAAGGGAGGAAGGAAGGAGAAAATGGGAGGGAGGAAGGAGGGAGGAAGGAATTAATATAATTCGTTGTTTCGGTCCTGGTCATGCCTTTCTTGGACAGATGACAAAGCAGTGCTATGATTCACATTAATACGACCACGACAAGAGTCGAGTATAGATTTATTATCTCGGTGTAATTCTTAGCAAAGTGAGCGTGGAGCAGTGCGGCCGGGTCCATCTCTAACGACTCCCTCTTCCCTGTGGAGTGACCCTGGCCATCGTTCCTGGCCCGCCGTGGTCCGTTTTACTTCTGTGCTTCAGAGAGTGACTAACCCGCCCTGTCTCCCGTCCCTTACGCGGCTCGGCGTGGCCTGACCCTGCCGCACTCTCAGGAGGGGCTGGGACTCGGCAGGTGCTCCCCTCCACCCTTCAGCCGACTCCGGGAGTGGAGATGTTTTGCTTTTGATTCTGACAAATGACCGTGGAAAGCGCTTAGTCGTGAGACGGTGCTTCTCCAGGCGTCTTTCACGTCACCGCAAAGCTACGTGTGTGACCCTGAAAAGGTAATATAGCCAAGTGCGTATGTTTTGTCAATAGATCCTGATTATTGATTGGAAGTAACAACAGGAAGAGACATCATGGTGAAGTCCCTGAGGCAGAGACTGGTCTTGCTCTTCTGGTCCGTGTTTCACTCAAACAGCCCGGTGGGCACATTGTTGGGCATTTGATGACCGATGAGTACATCACCTCCCCGCCCCCCCACCTCCTGCCACGTTTCTGAGCATTTGCAGAAGGAAAGAAGGATGCCACTCCAGAGCCACGAATGCACGTGAAATTGACACATTGCTCATGAGTATTCCAGCCTCTACAGCCTGGGTTATGGGGGGGGGGGCGGTTCACCAGAAACGCTCAGGTTTCTTCGGTATGTTTCGTAGGCCGGTTGCCATGATGCCTAATATGGTGCAGCTCTGCTGCCCTGCGTTCAGTGCCGTGAAAACGACGTCTGCGCTGGATTTCCCTTTTTCCTTTGTTTCTTTTTTCCTGAAGTGCTGAGCTCAGCTAAACTGTCGGATGGAAGTGGAGCGTGGGGAGCTTTGGCGACGGTGCCGGAGCGACAGCCCAGGGGACAGCCCTTCAGTGACGCAGGCACCGAGGCCGACTGACTCGCGGAGCAATTTTTTGCGTCGTTACCCGCCTTGATTATATACAAATTGTTTTTTATTCTCACTATTTTGGAAGAACCATTTTATTTTGAATGTGTTTATTTTGAAATCTGATATCTTAGTGGGCAAAGGATTAAATGTTACAAAAGTTTTTATACACAGTTCTTCCTAAGCCCCCGAAGATGCTTAATCTTCAGGTATTTTAGTCATACTCTCTAAATATGGCGTTTACCTGAAAGGCACGTCTTTCGCCTGTCTGCCTCTTTAAGAGCAAAGCTGGGGGCTCTGTTGCCCTAACCCAATCTAGTCCGAACGGATCATTTTTTTAAAGCACATGTTAAAAAAATTCTTTCTGACTTACAACAGGCCTATCACAGTGATGCTTTACGTTTCATTTTAGAGTTTAAACTAGAGTTGAATTTCAAATGGGTATCATTCCCAGAATGACATCGTAAGAAAGGCCTTTCCCCGCCTGTCCCCAGACGTCTCGGCAGGCTGGGGGTTCTCGCGTTGCACGGTCTCCGGCCGAGGCTCTAAGTTGACACAGCGTTCGGGAAGGGACCCTCGTCCTCTTCTGGGCTCTGCTGAGTCGCCCTGGTCTCTGGCGCCTCATTGGATGAAGGTTAAAACGAATAGGAATCTTTAGCACGGGATTCATGGCCCGTCCGGGGCCGCGGTTGTGTTCACCGTTATGCGTCGGGGCGCCCAGGAGGGGGTGCGCTGGAGCCCCAGAGTCTGGGAGTGCGGCTGGCCGGCTGGAAGTCAGCCATAGCCCCTCGACGGGCACAGGGATGCCAGACCATGACTTGTCACATAGCCACTTCCGAGGAGGTGGAGTCAGTTCGGGGCGACTCTTCATTTGCATCTTGCGGGACGGCGGACCTGGCCGTGGGGTCTGCGGGGCGGACAGCTGGAATGTTCTCCGGCTGAGCGTGCACCCCAGGCTGCCAGCCGCTGCGCAGCTCACCTCCTGCCGGGGATCTGACCCCACCCTGCAGCCAGCCCTGCAAGGCGCCCGGACCTGCCCTCACACTGGGAAGAAGATGAGTTCCCTGAAGTTAAGCACTTGCCTGGGGCCACGTGTGTGGCAAGCGACCGAGCCATGGCCAGGGGCCCGCGTTTGGCGCTGCGGCCTGTGCAGCTTTTCCCGTCACAGCAGAGCTTTACGTGTTCTCTGTGGTCGACATCCAGCAGGTGACTTTCTGCACATAAAACTAAACTGAATGAAAAAGTCTGTGAATGGGAGAAACGTGTCAACATCTGCGTCTGCCGTATAAAGGTGCAGCTTGGCAGCGCCCAGAAACCTTGTCAGCAGGTTCTCAGTTGCATCTGCGTAGCCGCCAATAAGAAGGGTGGGAGTTCCAGAAGTGACTGTGTGGGTGTCAGCCTAGTGCCTCCAGTCGAGTAGACAGGCAGGGGCGAGCTAGACGGTCACTTCGTGCTCCACAGAATCGAGGTCAGCAGCGCCGTTGGTTCTAGCCAGTAGCTTCCCAACATTCCCACACATTTCACCTTCCATGGTTATTTCTTGAAAACATGCAATTTCTTGTTTATGATAAGTGAATGAATATCCTAAAAATATGTATATATTTTCCATGAATTAGTTTATCAAATTTTACCTTAAAAGCTGGCAACTTTCCTCTCAGCCAGAATATCCGTAGAGAGTATTTTTGAGAACAGATAACTCAGACTGCAGAAGCAGATAAGACAATCTGTGCAGCTCTCTCAGGACAATAATGCCACTGCGTATTAACCACCTGGATTGCATCATTGTTGAGCTAAATGGACATCGGGATGTTTTTCTAAATTCTCACAAATTTTCGTAAAGGAACAGACATCACAAGTGTAGAAGGCTGACTATTTTGCATCATTTCAAGGTCGTTGTTCCTTCGCGTAGTCCAGGTGCACAGCCTCACGGGTCCCTCGACTCTCTTTCTCGCATGCGGGAGGGATTCGGTAGCCAGCAGCGTGTCAGGTGTTTTATTTCTTCGCCGTTTGCATTTGCAAAATATCTACAACATTTCCCATTCGATTTGCTTTCTTTATATTTTTATCGATTCGCCAAAGATCAGCTCTGAGGCACACTGTGTGTCTGTGTTGAGTCGTAGACTCATATTCAGTTGCGGGCAGTGAGGGGGCGCTTGTGTGTGCAGGGGGGCGGTGCATATGTTGGATTTGGAAGGTCACGTGCTGTATTTTAGTAGATGTTTCACTTTTTCTTTTATTTCCTTTGCCATATATTTTAGCAGAATCCCAGAAAATATTCTGATTTCTCCAAATATTGGAAGAAAACCTGCCCAATCGAATCCTTAGTTGTTACACCGGAGGGAGTTTATTAGAAGGGTGGACTCAGTTTCTGCTTCTGTGAACGTAGCGACTTAACTGAACAGTTTCCTCTCCCCTTAGCAAACACTTTCTTCTTGTCTCAGATTTTCAGCAAGTGTCCCAGCAATTTTATGGCAGTCAGTGAACTACAAGGCACTGGCTCACAGAAACGTTGTATGGGATAACGCTACCTCCTGAATATAAGCAGAAAGAGTATGGGCTTTGGCGTTCTGACGTGGGGTTCATACAGCTCTGGGACAAAGTCACATACTTTGCGCAAAGCCACTGAAACAGAGCTTCAGTTACATTCTTCCTGTGTTTATCTTTATTTCCTTCTGCGAGGCTAAGACTCCCTGTGCTGCCTGCCTCCTGGGTCACTGGCTCTCGCTCTCTCTGAGTTTAGAATCATCACGTGAATTTGATCTCGTCCTTGTTCCCCTAGGAATCTTACTGTGCTGCCTGCCTCCTGGGTCACTGGCTCTCGCTTTCTCTGAGTTTAGAATCATCACGTGGACGTGAATTTGATCTCATCCTTGTTCCCCTAGGAATCTCGACTCTCCCCAGTTACATATCTTGATTCTAGCTCTTGAGCTTATGGTCTTTTAGTTGACACGATCTTCCTTGAAAATACTTCCATTTTCATATTGAAGACTGAGAAGTCTTGAAGTTCTGAGGAAGAAAATTGTGATAATGAAATTTCAGGCACCTTCATAAATAAGTCACATCACCTTCGAGGCTTTCATTGCTCCACCTGTATGATTAAAGGGTTTGCAAATTGATTGCACAGAAGAATCCCTTGATGAGCTTTCAAAACTATAAATTCCTGGGCCCCATCCCAGACCCATTAAATCAGAGTCACAGAAAATAATCGCGGGAGGTAGGGGCATTCTAAGCAAGCACGAAAGGCTGCAGCTCCCACTGCAATCGGAGACGCAGATTCTGTCTGAGCAACGCCAGAATTACACAGCGCCACGTCCCACAGGCCGCCAGGATTCCCTGGGGACACGGCTCCAGGTTCTGCTCTCTGATTCCCACTAAGGCCTTAGTGTCTTCAGTCTAGTGCACATCGTACCCTCCATGTGAAAAGAAAAATCGTTAACACATCCGGTCAGTTCAGTGTGGCTACCTTTGGGATAATAGGTGTGATATGACATCAAAGTGGTTATACTATAACCCCCTTTCCTGACAAGACGGAATGATGGACGTGCCAGACTTGACTTAAAGGACCCAATAGGCTGCTCCTCAAAGCGTGATGCTGAGCTTTGGGGTGACTTCTAGTAATACGGAATTTTTAGCTTTCCTATGTCTTAACTGTTATGTTTCATGATATGCAATACTGTCATATAGTAAGAAATACGTATTTGGTCTCCTTCCTTGGTTCCTGGCACAGAGCTTCTAAAACCTTTGGGATTTCCTTAGTGATGGGGTGAGAAGAGCCTCTTTCGTTATTCATAATTAGCCCCTCTCAGTGGCACCTGTGTATGAGTGGCCCTTGGTGGCCCCAGCAGGCTCCAGATGGGGCTGGCTGCCTGCAGAGCCAATGTGTCAGAAGGAGGTTAGAACTTTCAGTCCTATGGCCCTGGCCTCCAGGGAGGGAACGGAGGGTGAAGCCTGCATTAGTCACCAGTGGTCAGTCACCAGTGGTGGAGCCTCCGTAACCACCAGGGTGGCCGGGTAAAGAGGGATTCTTGGTCGATGGACACACAGGGGTGCTGGGGGGTGGCCAGCTTGGAAAGGGCCTCGGAAGCTCTGCGTCCCTCACCGCTGCCATGCCCTCTGCCTCTCTCCCATCTGGCTGTTCGTGAGCGGTGTCCTTTGCATTAAACTGGTAATAATAAACAAACTCCCTCCCTGAGTCTGAGCCATCCCGCAAATTATGGAACCTGAGGAGGGGGTCATGGGAAGCCATGGTCGGGAGGACAGGGAATTCAGGATTTGCGACTGGCATCTGAAGCGAGGGCACTCTTGTGGGACTGAGCCCCCAACCTGTGGGGCCTGCGATAACTCCAGGTGGTCTCAGAATTGGGCTGAATCATGACACTCGCTCAGTGTCGGCCGATATGGGAGAAACCCTCTGCACCCCTGGTGTCAGAAGTGCGATGAGTGGAACTAGATCTTAGGAGATATAAATAAAAAAACCTTGAGACAATGTCAAATACAGAGCCCAAATCATCATTTGATGCCACAGAACACAGATTTAGCCTCTAGGCAGGGTCCCCAACCCCCAGGCTGCGGACTGGTACCATCTGTGGCCTGTTAGGACCCGGGCCACACGGCAGGAGGTGAGCAGTGGGCGAGTGAGCGAAGCTTCACTTGAATCTGCAGCCGCTCCCCAGAGCCAGCATCGCCTCCTCAGCTCCACCTCAGATCGTCAGGCGTTAGATGCTCATAGGAGCCCCGGTCCCCGGTGCCACAAAGGTTGGGGACCGCTGCACTAAGAAACAGTTGGCCTTCAGATGGCTGTGCAGACGTAGCCGATGTGTAGACATAGCAGATATCATTAACTAGCAAAATGGGTTCACTTTCCTCCTTCCAGGTTTACTCTAAATTTTAAGAAAGGAAAAAGTGAAACGCAAATAATAAAGTTTAGCTCTAATTGGGGTACTGGTTAGAATAACAGAGAACAGCAAAGGGTTAATTTTTCACTGATTTGATTAATTTCAGATTAAGAAAATCGTCGATTTAGTAGAAGAACTTTAGTGGATATTTTTTAGTTAAAAATGGTGGTGAGCTTGTGTTTGAAATGAATATTACAAAGCTTGGGGAAAATACTTTAATTTTGAAATTTCAGATGGGTTCCATAATTACCTCGGGCACTTTCTGGTCTGAGTACAGCGTGAGCAGTGCTATTCCCAGAACACAGCGATGATGAAGTCACATCGCTCCACTCATTAAAGGCAAGGACGTGCAGATGGCTGTTATGGCTGACGAGGATAGGGGACATAATCATGAAAGCTCTGAAGCTTAAAAATAAGCGTGGAAATGGCTGTACTATTAATCACACCAGAGGCATCGGCTGGATCCACACAAACCAAACTTCGAATAAGGAATAGGAACCAAGTATAAATCTATGATCGGTTTGGTGTCTTGACCGCATCATACTGTCTGGATGACCGACCGACTTTGTCATTTCCCTGACAATTCTGAACTAGTGATTTTGATTTAAGAACACCTATCGTCACTTTATAACTTATCTGTAAGAGAAAATAATATGAATATTTGCTAAGATGAGGCTTCCTTGGAATCCTTAAGAAGAAGTTAACATAAAAATACGAAGCGTTTCAAGAGATAACTTTAGGTTGAAGTTTTATTACAAAAAGAAACTTAAGGCAGAGGGCCTGTGTTTTCCTGGCCACAGAACTTTTACTGATATCGAGGTGAACTTGTTAAAACAGCGTGGAATAAAGAACAGCAACAGAAAGAGTCCACCTTATTTTTGTAACTAGGTAAATGTATTTGCCGTCATTACTTTCGAGGGCACGTGCGCTGTGTTCCGTGTGCAGAGCATCTGTCAGCACGGCTGGACGAGGGGACTGAAGGCCCACGCTCGAGCGCGCACCCGCGGTCAGCTCTGTGCCCAGAGCCGTGAAGGCGCGCATCAGGCCCAAGCGTCCCGATGCAGGGCGCGCTCCACTTTGCTCCTACGTTCTGTCGCTCTCTTTCTTTGTGGTGCGATGACTTTCTTTAGTGCTTGGCTTAGATGCCTGTATCTTTATCTTTGTGTATCTGCTCTAGGTTGTGGTTATGGTGAGGCTTACATATAACAGCTTATATTTATCACTGTCTATTTTTAGCTGATAACAAGTTTAAGTGCATTCTAAAATTCTACCTTTTTACTCCCTCCCTCCATGTTTTATGTTTTTGATGTCACATTTTACAACTTTTTGCCCTGCATATTTTTTAACTAATTACTGTAGTTATAGTTATTTTTACTAATTTTGTCTTTTAACCTTAATACTAGCTTTGTAAATGATTAATCCACTACCTTTACTACATATTTACCTTTATCTATGAGATTTATACTTTCATATGTTTTTTGTTCCTAATTAGCACACTTTCTTTTTAGCTTACAGAAGTCTCTTTAACATTTTTGTAAGGCTTGCTTAGTGATGATGAACGCTTTTAGCTTTGCTTGTCTGGAAAATTTTCTCCTTCAGTTCTAAATAACTTTGTTAGTTTACATGTTCTTGGGTGGCAGTTTTTTCTTTCAGCACTTTGAACATATCATGCCACTTCCTTCTGGCCTGCAGTTTCTGCTGAAAAATCTGCTCATCGTCTTATGGAGTTTTCCTTATATGTAACAAATTGTTTCTCTCTTGTTGATTTTAAGGATCCTTCTTTTTAAACTTTACATTTTAATTTTTATGTGTCTTGGTGTGGGTCTCTTTGGATTCCTCTTATTTGCAACTCTCTTAGTTTCTTGCATTTGGATGTGTTTCTTTCCCCAGATTAGAAAAGTTTTCAGCCATTATTTCTTTAAATAATTTTCTAACCCTTCTCTTTCGCCTCTCCTTCTGGGCTCCGTATCATGCGGATGCGGGTCTGCTTGATGTTGTCACATAAGTGCTTTAGGCTGTCTTCACTTTTTTCCATGTTGTTCTGCTCTGATTGGGTGAGGTTAGCTTTTTATTCAGAGGACATTATTCCATATGTAGTTGTGAGTTTGTCGTGTCCTTGAGAAGAGGTGAGTTTAGGATTGTTCTACTTTGCCATCTTGAATCAGAACCCATCTAATGGTTTCAGAAAGGGAACTCTCATGATTTTTTGTTGCCAACCTTCTGTCATTCAAGTCTGCTGTTAAGAAGGCATGCTCTAAGTAGTGTTGGCCAATAAAAAGTAATGTCAATAAACTTAATTTAAAAAAAGAAGTAATGTCAGCCACATAGGTGACTTAAAAATTTCTAGTAGTCATATTTTAAGAGATAAGATGAAACAGGTGGTGAAGTTAATGTATTTTATTTAACCCAGCCAAACTATGCTGGTTATTTTGAGCTAAAGCCACTTAAAAAATATCGAATTCAGGGAAAGGCTTTTTCTGAACTTCTCAGATATGCCCAAAGACAGATCTTCCAAAAGGTACTCAGTTGTCATAAATCTTCTCCTGGGGGTGTCTCATCAACCAGAGACAATGCCCCTTTCACAGAAAGGAAACTAGACGTGGACGCCACACCCAGAGAAGCCTTGTCGCAAAGCAGATGTCACATCTACTCTTCTAAGGGCTTGTTCCTCTTTCCTTAAAATTATTTACTGTCTCCTGAGTTGCCTACATTCCTTCCCCTGCTGAGAGGGGATATAAGCTCTTGAATTTTATCATAGTTTCAGATATTTATATCCTCGCATTTGTATGCAAAAATTAACAAATTGATACACCTTTTCTCTTATGAATCTGTCTGTTAGTATATTTATGGACCTGGCCATCAAACCTAGAAAGCCAGAGGGAAGTCTTTCTACTCCCACATATCCAAAGTATTATCGTTTCAAAACACATATATATACACACACACATATATATGTATATTTTGATACTAAGTCTTAAAAATCTAGTGTGTAGTGTAGACATACAACGCATTGCAGTTCGGACTAGCCATTTCAAGTCTCAGTAGCCACGTGTGGCTGTTAGCTACTGCATCATACAGCACAAACCTTGAGCTTTCTGCTTAGCGCTCGACATGGCCACTCGTGAGCTGTGGGACTTAGAGCCTGTGCTCATGTTCGGTTTCCTCCTCTATAAAGTGAGAATAGTCAAATCCTCCTCCATCAGGCTGTTATAAGGGTTAAAGAAGCTCTCTAGGTAAAGTACAAGTCACTCCCTGGCAAATAGTGAGCTCTCGATAAATGTTAGTTTCTGTATTTAGTGCTGTGTTATTAAGGAAAGGCTAACGATCTGACCGAATGTGGTCTGAGGAGGTTACACTTCTTTGCTTACAAACCGAGGAAACCAAGTTTTGATCACGAGTTGATCCCTTAATTAAATAACATGGGACGCCCACCCTCTATCTTTGAGATGATATGTATAAGTGTAAGGAAATTTAGAACAAGCATCAAAAGATCACTGATGTCCCCAGTGGGAGACTGAGCCTGTTTAGGTCAGAGCCATCTTCCCAGCTCCGGCGTCTGCCTTTCACACCCCTGAGCTATTCCGCAGCCCTGCGAAGTGCAGATAGCTGATAGCGATGCGAAATAACTTCCGTTCTTAGACCCGCAAATAAATTCCGTCTGGCGCAGGTTCAGTCGACTCCCCTCCCCTCTGCTCTCATGGGAAAAAGCCAGTTTCGCATCCATTTGTAAATTCATTTTGATATTTCTTTACCAAGGAAATTTCGCTCCATATAAATTTGTGCTTGTTTGACTTTTTCTCTGAATCAGTTGTAACATCTACCCGGTCACCTCTTAATAATTAGTTAAATAAAATATTTAATTTGTATTCATTTTATATCTTTATGAGAGTCATTATTTTACCCCCTTGGACAATTATTTTTTAACGTACTCGTCTTATCTAATTTATAAGAACCACCATGAACTCACTAAAAAGTCAGTAAACTTTAAAAAATTAAGGGTTATTTTATCTCTTTTGTTTTCTAGTCTTGATTTTGGTTGCGATGAGTCACAGTTAGTATCTCTTCTACGAAAAGTTCGACGCCAGCATAGTGTGTGGTCTTTGCTTTGAAAAGATCACAGAATGGAGAGAGAGAGGTAAGTAACAGTCATGAGACAAAGCGGTGCCCGGACAGACGCACGTGCACGTCGCCGGGCCGTCAGCTGGCGGACGCGTCAGAAGGTGCTTCGCTCGAGGCAGAAATCTTCGCGCTCGTGTGGGGGGCTGAAAAGGAAGTCTCAGGGTGGAAAAATGAGCGAGAGGCCATCCGGGCACATGCCGTGATGTGTGTGAAGCTCGCTGTTTCCGCTCTACCCGGAATGTGAACCTAACTTGCTGAATTAGGAAAATGCCTCTGTAAGAATCTTCTGCTTTTATGGCCTAAGTGCACAAATCTGACAAGTGCATACAACTTTTTATAGCAATTCAAAACTATTAGGGCTATTTCCTCTGACTTGCATCGAGCTGAATAAACACACTCTATTCAAGGAGAAACTCGTTATGCTGCCTTTCTCTGCCTTTCAAGGTAATCAAAGCGGGGCCCTTCATGCCTGAGTGTCTCACCTGCGTCGCCTAATGGCTCATTTATTTTGTTTATCCTGCTTTTGGGAAAATCAGAGGTGGCTTGACATTTGCATTGCTAATAGATTGCTTTCAAATTGCATTGGTACGGCACTTGGTTTAGATGGGCAACTTGTACTCGAACAAGGCCATCTGGTCATTGCTGTTTTCCATATCTTTAAAGAAGGAGTCATGTTTCCAAGTAAAGGATATGTACCTATGACCGGTCCTTGTATCCATCTATGTGATTTTCCTCTTCTTCCCAAGTCTTTATGGTACCAGGTCAACAGGACATTTTGTCTGCATTTCTCATTGTTGAGTTAGTCATTCTGATTGGATTCCTGATTCCAATATCTCACGTACTTGTTGGTGTTAACATCTAGCCAGTTACCCAAGCAGGAAATCCAGTGAACTATTTCACCTAATCTGTTCTCTCTCTTCTCGCTTCTTCAGGTGGTTACCAAATTCAATGATCCTAGCTTCGATTTATCTCTCGAATTCGCCTTTTCCTCTTCTTTCCCAAGGCCTGTGATGAAGCTTATCCCTTCATCATCATTCCCATAGATATTAAGTTTTGAATTATTTCCTCTGTATTTAGTATATCCCTTTCTCAATGATTTTTTCTTCATGGCTTATATAGAAAGTAATACATTTGTAAAGCATACTGGGATCAACAGAGAAGGCTGCTCAGTTGGTGGCACCTGGCCCTAGAGGCTCCATCCATCCTGTGGGTTGAGTGCAATACATATTTCAGGACACATCCAACTCTCGGAGGCAACGCAGTAAAGTGTCAACATATAGATCAGACATTTCCATCATATCAATTGATAAACGTAGGGATGCTCGTCAATTATGAATAAACGAGAGTCTAAGGTTGGACCTAGGGGCATCCAGCTCCCCAGTTTACACAGAGCTGCATCTAAATAAAGAGCTGCCGAGTTGCCAGCAGTGGTCGTGAGCACCGGATGCCGTGGTAATTGCGAGGTGAGACAGGGCTGGAGGTAGATGTGCTCCCAGCCTTGCGGATCTGCAGTTTACTTGGGATTAGAGCTCAACAAACCAAAGCAGAATAGAGTATGGCGAGGTGAAGAAAGTCAAGCAAAGTAAAGATTGAATGAAAAGGAAAGCCAGAAACACAGAAGGAAACACAAAACGTCAGACAAGGGTGACTTCAAGATGGAACATTCAGGAGGGCAGAGTGGACGAGCAAACTCAGCCATCGGTCTTAATGTGCCGCGGCAGAGCACGGCATCCACAGAGCAGACGCCACAGGGAATTCGAAAGCGATCCAGCAGTGTGACGAAGGAGGCAGAGGAGGGCACTTCCGGGCGTGGAACATCAGCGGAGAGGCCACTAGGGAGCTCTACGGGCCGTGTCTAAGTGTGCCCCGAATTCACAGACCAGCTCTTGGAAACCACGGTTGTAAAGTCGGACCGGTAACTGGGCCCCAAATAATGTCGTTAATCTATTGTAATAGTAAAAATGGTGCAGACCACGAATAGATAAAAGTGGAGGGAAATATCAAAAACGGGAACCTAGAACCTCAGCCAGTGAAAAGTTAGGAAAAACAAACAGAAACCTCTCCGTTAAGCAAGTTTTGTTTGAGCAATGATTCAAAACAAAGATTTAGAAATATCTAGAAAACACGGAAAATGAAAACACTATGTATCGCAGTTTATGGTATACAACTACATCTCTGCTCAGGAAAATTACAAAGCTTTCGGCATACACGTTACTAAAAGGTGATATGATTGTAAGCGACTATACAAGAGACTTCACTGAGATTCATTTACCGACCGTAAGAAAGTTAAGAAAAAAGGTCGGTTACAAAAATAATGTACAAAAATTAACAAGTTTTTCTATTTACAAACAAGTTGTTAGGGAATTCAATGGAAGAAAATACACCGTTTACCTGGCAGCAAACAACATAAACGAAAAGGAATAAGGTGAATAAGGAATGTGTAGAACCTTTATGAAAAATGGAATTTCTAATTTTGCTGAGTCAAGGTGTGGAATATGCGGAAAACAGTTCTTGTTCTTGGATAAGAATATTCCACACGGTACAGATGCCATTTCCTTCTCCATTACCCTGTGGGTTCCGTGTTAGCCAACACGACAGGAGCGTGAAGGGACAGTCTCCCATTTCACTTCAGATGTTTCTGTTTTGCCTTGAATATTTACAGAATGAATGAGTCACTGCTATAATTCTAAATAAAGCATGTAAAGTAAAACAGACCAACAGGATCTGGAAGGATCCTTTAGGTGTGAACAAATGTCACAGCTAATAGCTGACACTTACCAAGTGTTCACTGCATTCCAAACTCTAAGTGCCTTAAATGGATGAATTTATTTAACACAGAGGCTTTACCATTCTTATACAGTAAATCGCAAATTGTGAGAATGACTATTATGACAAAATTTCATACCTATCATTTTTATGAGTGAGAAATATTAACCCTACATCCAAAATATGCTCATAGATGTCGTGTTAAAAATCACAGCAATTCCAGATAACTTATTTGGACCCTAATGGCTTTTGTGTTTTCGACTCTTGTATGAAATTTAAGTAGGAGCATCATTAGCTGCTGTCCGTGGGCAGTTATGGACAGTTACTGTCTCGAAGAAACTGAGAGCCAGGTTATGAAGAGATGCCTCTGGTGGCCTTGGGGTTCGAGGAGGCGGGGTCTGGGGAGGGCTGGTAGTGAAGATGGGAAGAAACGAAGGAAGATGTCACCGCCTTGGTCTTGCTGTTGTTGTGTATTTCAAATTAAATAATTATTAAATATTAGAATAATTATTTAATTTGAAATCAATGTCTCAAAATACATTGGAGACATTGGTTGGAAGCGGTCTTTTATTTCTTCTCAGAAGTCATCTTGATCAGTGCAAAGACATAGGGACTGGTGGGTGATATTGAGAACTGGTCTCTAATCCAGGGCCTGTCTCTGAGGACATCTGGGCAAATTATTCCCTGTACGCCTGATTAATCACACGCGTGGGAGGTTTACTCTGCAGGTATTTAGAACCATGAAATCTACCTACAGAGCAATTTTGCAATATTGAATGAATGAAACTAAAGCCTAACGCCATCTACAGAGCCAGGCTACGATCGTAATTTTAGCTGTCATTAGATTATTTAATATTAGGGATCAGTGATGGTTGTTTGATTCTGTTTCTTATAGACCATTTTTTATATCATTTTCTATTTTTATATTTCTATTTGCGAGAAGAAAATTGATATAAGTGGCCACTTCAAATAAATTGTTCGAGGTAAACATTTTAGGCTATTTTTTGTTATATGTCAGAATCCAACTTTAATTTACTACAGTTAGAAATATTTCCCTTTATCTTCTCTTTTTTGTCAAAAAAGTTGTTAGGACTCTTAGAAATAAATGATCTGTTTTAGGAGAATGTCGGAAAACTCATGAACTCATTTATGTGGTGCCAGTTGAAGTCCGTGGGCAAGCGAGCGTTCGAGAATTAAAATGACATTTAGAAATGGGCTCTAATCTAGGTATTTTACGTCCCTTTCCTTATGATCCTGTCAATACCGTCCCAATAAGATGCCTGCATGTGCTGTTTCAGATCCACTGGTACCTCTGACCCTTCCCTGACCTGACCTTTTGGCCGATGCTCTAGCCAGATACTACATGTAGCACGCTGGTACTGTGACGTAAGTGTGGGCTGACGTGACTTTACTTGAGTTAAATGTATGTGTTTTCAATGGAGAATCCAGATCTGTGCTAAACTATCTAGAGCTACGTATCAATTAAAATTGTGTGTGTGTGTTTTCCATATGAAGTCGATTCCTAGATCTGGAAAAACTGTGAAAACATCAGATTATTTTTCAAAAATTGTAAAAATTTCCCCTCCCAAAGCATGGCATTTATCTTCATTGCTCTTTTGCTACCTGTAGGGGTGAGAATCTTTTCATGTTTAATGGATGTTTGATTTGCGTCCTGTGTAAATTTCCAGTTTATAACATTTACTCATTTCTTTCTACTGGTTGTCTTATTGATTTGTGAAAGCTCTTTTTCATATTACAGGTATTAATGGTATTGAAACTATTTTCACAGTCTGTTTTTTGTTTTGGCTATCTGTGTTGTATCTTTTGCTTTTGAAAAGTTTTTTTGTCTTTTATTTTTGTATCGTAAAATATATCAATCTTCCATTACAGCTTCTGAATCAAATTCCTTATATTTCTTCTGAAGATATCTCCTGTTGAATTATTTTACATTTATTTTCTTTCTCATCTCCACTCCAGTAAGATTTTCGTCCCATCGACTGTCAGAAGCACTGGATAAAATCGACCCCTTCCTCGTTTTTGAGGCCACGGCCTCCCCTCGCTCCCAGGCTGGTGCAGCTCCCGCCGCCCCCAAGTGCACTCCCGTCCCCACTGTCACCTCCGCAGGCTGTCCTCCGCGAAGCACCCAGAATAGGTCACATCTAACAGAGCTCATGACCTTCAGGGACGGTCCCCACCCCTTTCTCTCCGCACAGAGCCAGCCCTACTGCGCTGAGCGGTCCTCAGTGTCTCATCCTTCCCCAATGCAGCCGGACTTCGCCCCCGCCCCGCCCTGCCCTTGACCTGCGCACCTGCCAGGCTAGCGCCTCGGGCCTTCGCCCTGGCTTCCTCCCTTCTCCAGACGCCCCCCAAGCGCTGCTGTTCGCTTCCTTCCCGGCCTCAGCCCGTGAGTGTCCTCAGAGAGGCCCGCCTGGGTCTCCGCTTGCCGGGGCTCTGCCCCTGACACCGTGTCACGTGTCCCACAGTCCCTTGTGTGCGAGGTGCCCGCCTGTCTCCCGCACTAGATTCACGTGCTGCGAGGCTCTCCCATCGCCGTATTCCCTGCTCCTCGAAGAGCCGCGGCGGGTCCCGAAGAACAGCGAGCGAGCGAGCCAGCAGTCGAGCACGTGGTGCTCAGTCTTTAGCACCCCTGAGTCCTCAGGCCCGTGCGGTGACTTCGCCCGTCGCGCCATTTCTGCGAGTCCCGCTCCTCTGCCACTGCTCTAACGACGTCCGTCCCCCGGTGGACGGAGGATGTGCTGCGTGTGTGACAGTCACGGCACAGTCCCGCAGCCTGCAGCGTGCTTGGTACTTCCATTCGTTTACATCGTTTTATGACTTAACAAGTGTTTTAGTTTTATTTTTACAGCTCTGAGCCTTTGCTTGTTTCTAAGTCTTCCGTAAGCCCCACCTGCGCAGCACAGAGTTCCTGTGTCGCTCTCTCCCTGGGTGGCCTGTGATGCCTCTCGGCTCTGGACGGCGTGGCCAGAGTCACCTGTGAGATGGACCCCCAGTCCCTCGTGCCTCTGCTGTTATTCGCTGGCTGCTGGCCTGGCTTCGAGCCGCCTCCGAGCCTGTCAGGAGGCCCTCCCGCTTCGGGCTCCTCAGTGGCACCTGCTCCCCCCACCTTTACAGGCCGTGCTGTCTGCCCGAGCGCCCGCGTCCCCACGCTCTGATGCGGCCCCGCCACGGTGAAGCACGCTCCGGGCTGCTTCCCCTCCCTCCCTTCACGTTTCTCGGTTGCAGTGCTACATTTTCTGAGATGATTCGATGGTGTCGCAGCCTGACCTAATGTTTGGCAAAGGTAGGACCCGTGTGTGGTTCCTACGTGATGCTTTACGGGCAGCTCTGGCCTGATGCGCCGACTCGTACGTGTTCGGCAGGTGTTTGCTGCTTTAGGCTGGGTGCTGAGCTGCTGGCGGATACACCGCGTTCAGTCACGCGCCCAGCCTGGAAACCTTTCTGCTTTGCAGATTCACGTCCTCCTCCTCTTTGGCATTCTCAGAAGCTGTCTTCCCTTCCTAAACCTATGAATAGAGATTCAGGTGAATGAGAACTACACAGAATTTGGAAAATAGGCAGACACAAAACTGCCTAACAGAATGTGAGCTCTCACCCGATGCTCCTAATAGAATGCCAGCGTCACCCACGACCAGAGTGCTGCTGGCTTCCGAGGCCGGCCCGTCCGCAGCCTCGTGCTCTGGAGAGTCCCTGGCCGTGGGTACACTCGGGCCTGGCTTGACCCGCAGAGCAGTAGTTCATTGTTCATTTTTATTGTTTCACGCATGGAGAGCCGTAATACTTTACTGATAATCGTGTCACATGACGCACAGATCAGCTCATTTGCAATTTCACCAATTACTTGTCATCTGGTGACCACTGATGACAGAATGCTAGTTTTAAGGAAATGACGATGTTCTCTAGATCCCTATGGCAGAGACCTTTCCATATTGTCCACCAATACAATCCCTTATTCAGTTAAACATCTTCAGTTAGCGACATCTCTGAGTGGGAGCAAGATCTGCCCATCCTTGAAAATCTGTCGTGAGTCACCTGAATTGTTCCCTGAGAACAGAGTTCTGAGTGGTACTGTAGTGTGTTTCTGGCATCGCTCTCTCTTAGAGACTGGCTTTCTGTATTTCCCTCAAACCCCTGCGTTTTCATAGTGCCACGTCGCAAGGGCACGGTGGCAGTGGGTACCACTTCGGGAAACATCCTTCACGTGGCCGATGGGCCAGCCGTGCACCAGGTATTCCGCCAGCATTGGAGGAACGTCCATTGGCAAAGCCACAGCAAACGTCTGTCTTACACAGCATAGGAACCTTGGAGTTGTTGGGTTCTTGTGTGCATTTCTGTGTCAAAATATTCAACCGTTTTATTTCCAAGCAACCACAGCTGCCTGGTCATTGTTAAGGTGGATTCTGAGCTTCCCATATATTTATTTTTCCAAAGAAGAGAGAACTCGTAAAACACCATGTAGTATTTTTAATATAAGTAGCTATAAAAGTTTACATGAGAGATCAAGACTAAAAAGGAATGCATCATTTCCATTAGAATTCAATTCCAAACTTTGTCTCTATAATAAAAAATGATTGAAAAAAATTAACTGCAAGAAAAGGCAATATTTAACATATATTTGTGGGCCGACTACATGCCAGGAATTCTGCTAGACATTCTATTAAAATTTTTATGTAATCTTGATAATATAAACACAAATAGGTTCGAATGTGCTAACCATGAAAAGTTGATTTTCAGCTTAAAAAGTCCTTTTGAAAAACACTTGAAGTATATTGAAAAGAATATTATATTCTTCATACTTCAATAATATAAAAGGTTGCAGTGTATCTTTATTCATAAACTCACCCAAGAATTTAGTCGTATTCTGAAAAACACTACATTTCATGTATTACGAATATGTTAGTGAATTTAGTCAGGAGACTATGACTTCATATTCGTTGATTCATAGTCAGAAATAATGACATGTTAATGTTAATTTAGAACCAGAAGGTACTAATCAGTAGTGTGCATGTGCTAGCCTCAGGACACGTCATCGACACTTAGACTGTCAAGGTGACCTTTGTGCACGTTAGAATGCTCGGGTGACATACGAGCTATGGATGCGTCTCATGAGCTTTAGAAGCACAGTTTGCTGTGGGCCAAATGTGTCCCCCAGTGAGACGGGCTGAAGTCCTAACCCCCGTGCCTGTGAACTCACTTGGAAATAGGGTCTTTGCGAAAGTAGGCTACTCAAGATGAGGTCGCATTCAGTGATCTAAGGGGAGAAGAGATGCGGGGCAGAGACCAAAGGCCGCGGTCACCCCGCGAGGACCAGGAGTGCGGGAAGAGGCCGGGAGGGCTCCTGTCCCACAGACGGCGGCCTCACCACAGCTGGACCTCCGACTCAGAGCCCCCCACCGTGTGAGGCCACCGTCGTGGTGCTTCATGGCCGCGGCCCCAGGAAGGCTGCACGTGGTCACAGGTAGAGCCGCTGTGCCTGTCGGTTTGGTACGTGAGACACGGGACACCGGTTTTGTGGTGTTGCTGTCCCACCGCAGACACTGCATGGCCCCTGTTAATGGTTTTAACTTATCGTGAGGCAATATGAATTCTCTGCTTGAAAAGTTGCTCACACTTCCTGAGATCTTCGGGGAGCCTGCTGAGCTCCCCCTGGCCCCTGAATTCTCCACGATGACACGTATTTTCACAGGTTGAATTCTCTTCTGGAACATTCTCACAGTTCTGTGTGTACCCTCCATCGTCATAGTAATGCTGTGTAGCAAACGTCGACAAAACCTGTGTGCGTCCAGCAGGAACCGCCTGGGCAGACCCTGGGTCCGTCTGATCTGCCTGAGCTCCACGGGCTGCGTCTGGGCCACCTGTGCTTCATGGTCAGCATGTCGTCACCCCAGATGGGATGACCGTGACTGGGTGCTGTGTCTCCTCTTTCGTCCTTCAGTACATGAGCCCAGCGTGTTCTCTTGCGTTCTCAGAGCAGGAGGTGAGTGGAAAATGTGAGCACTTTTCAAGTCCCGTTTGCTAGCAGCTTGTCGAGGGGCGGGAAGATGTAGTCGACCTCTTTGCAGGGGGAGCAGCGAAGTCACATGTAAGGGATCCAGACGCAGAGAACGGCGAGGAATCGGGGCTTCGCAAGTGCCAAGTGACTCACAAGGAACCTCTGTCCATGGAGACTGTTGGAAACACCGTCCGCGTTTTCATGGAAACTTCGGGTAGGGGATAATTTCCTGCGCAAAGTAGTTGCTCATCACCGCGTAACTCTAGATATGTTGGCCATACCGTTAAGAGGCTTATGCGAGTTAACAAATTTTGCAATCCTGTGTCCAGAAAGCAAGCCACAAAACAGTGAGTCCAGCATTGTTGTGATCAACGGTAATCCTTAGTGATCATTTTCTGTCACAAAGGGGAATGTTAAGGGAAAAAATCCAAAATTTGGAAGTAGGCGAAAGGATAAATGCATATCTTTTCAATGTCCTCCTGGAACATAATGTGATAGGGCCACTAAGAATTTTCTCATTGTTCTGGATTGTGTACTTGTGTACTTGTGTGCGGTTGTTTGGCGTATTATTTACCGTTGATTAGGGTGTTTCACACCTCTGTAAGGTTAGCTGTCGAAGTATGGAAAACATAATCATGCAAATGAACTTTGTCTAGTGGAAATGCAAATGCTTCTTTATCAGAGACTTTACAAGATACACTTTACAGTACTTTGCCCTAGAGGCATTAGCTGGTTTTGTGTATTATTTAGCATCTTTTTACCCCAGCCTTCTTTATTTTTGTGGTTACAAATACAAGTGTCTCTCCTTTGAACCCCATTTGCCAGCTTGCTAATTCCCTCATTGATGTGTTAAGTAAATCTTTAATAAATATTTAAAAATCAACCAGAGAAACTACTTCCAGTCATCTTAGCCGGTTCTGATCACCGAAGCTGTTAGGTGACCGTGAACTTCGAATGCCCACTCCGGGATGTCCATTTTCACTGGAGACCCTTCCTGAGCTGAGTGCAGTGGAGTGTTTTGACCAAGAGGCACGTGTCTGTGGCCTCGTCCCCTAGGATCTGGAGGGCACACTTCGGTCCCTTCGTTAACATCGAGTCCTGAATCCCCTCCATTCCTGGCACATACACCCACTGTGACTGAAACGGTTCCCTCGCTCCTGCGTGTGTGCCCTGTGCCCTGGCCGAGAGCAAACACACCCAGGTGCGCTTTCTCGGTCAGGGCGGTCTGCGTTATCTGCGCCTCGTCGCCTTGTGGGGTACGGCGCCCCGACACATTCGTTTGCACCTGCTGTTGTGTTTTCATGCTGCCTGGCGTAACAGCAATAAAATAGGCTTTTTTTTTTTTTTTTTTTTTTTTAGGCAGTACAACAATGCAATATGTATTTGAATCCCAGAATTCCTGAGGCAGTCTATTTACCTCTTTAATTTTCCATCTTTTCTTCTGCAAAATTGTTGTAAAAATACCACCACATAATACTATTTTGAGGATTATGTGAAATAATCCATATAAAATATCTGACGAGCGATGGATTGTGATTCTCCCCTAAAACATAGGAGCATGTAGTCGGAGACCTCCCTCCACCTCGACAGAAAAGGTGATTTTGGTCACAGGGCTGGGGTCTGTTCTGAAAAACTGCCCCAGGGCGTCGCCGAGCAGACCCTCACGCCTGGAGCAAACCTCCTGCAGCCGGGGAGTCGGCCGTTCTGCGTTCAGAAGGGGCATCTGCAGGATGGCCGAGGGGCCTCTGTGGCCGCCTTGGGAGGGGTGTGTGTCTCTCATCAGACTGAAAGGCACTCATTGGGAGGACTGAGCTGAACTAACCCAGAGAGACGCCGAGTGTGGGGATGACTCTGAGGGAGGCGAGTGCCGGGGCTGGTCACACCACAGGAGTGCCCGGGAGAGCGGGGGCAGGTCCGCTCAGCTCCCACCACAGTTCCTGGCGTCGTTTTTAATTATTGATGAAAATTGAGGAGTTCGCTGGTTGGATTGTGACACTGAGCATTAACAGACAAAAGAGCGAGACGTCCTTCGCTAGTCGGCTTAGACGTGTGCTCGGACGCCATCCCCAGGCCGGAGTCTGCGTCGTGGGGGAGCCGGGCTCAGGGTCAGCACTTTCGGCAGCAGGACCCCCGACACGTCCTCGTCTAAGCAGAGAAGTTAGCGTAGGAGAAATCCCCGAGGGGGCTCGTGGTCTCCGAGAAAAAATACTCCAAGTCGGTGTTGCTTCGGCAGCATTTTTCTTTGGCAATCCCATTCCGGGCAGAGTTCAAAGGATGCATCTGTTCCGATGTTAGACGCCTTCTGACAGATCGGAGAAAAACCCATTCCAACCAAAATTTTACATGTGCTCAGATGCCATATTAAGGGAGGGTATTTGAAGCTTTTAATGTAAATGTTCTTTGAAAGAGTATCCATTGCCATTTTGATAATAGTGAGAATAATAATCTGAATTTCTTGATGGGTGAAAATTTGTTTTGATAACATGATCCTCTACTGAATAGGCAGGTATACCTTTGAGATGTAAACGGAATCAGAAGTTTCTAGACAAATGTGATAAGGCGCTTTTCCAAAAGACAATCGTCATCATTCCATTGAGAATAGAATTACAGATCCTGGATCTTTGTCATTGGAATATACAATTTAAAATGGGAAAATCACTTTAATTAGGAATTTTGTTTCAGTATAACCAAAATCTGATGATTTTGGTTATACTGAAACAAAATTCAGTGCTATCAAATTAGCCATTTCAGATTGGTTTGTGTACATAACTAAACCTGTCCTGTGACTTTTTCTTAATCGATTTTATATCTACCTGTTTGAGAAATATCCCTTGGCAAAGTTGGAAATTAGAGTTCATACTTAACCCTAGAAGAATAAACGTCACTTCATATTTTATCCCGGATTTTCCAAGGTAGTACTGGTTACATATAATTATACTTTTAAAATAAATATACTGTGTTACAAATGCAGCAACATGCGAATTGATTTTTATACCTTTGTTAAGAGTTAATATAAATTCACAAACTAGAAAAATTATAAAGCCATGTGTTCTTCTTTTATGTTTTAAAACATGATACCGTATGTTTGTGAGACAAGTAGGAAAAGGAAGTTGAGGGACGAAATTAAAAAAAAATTGATTTCTTTCCCAGACCTGATCTCTCTCTACCTCCTCATGACACAGACTTTGTAATCATCATATCTGGTTTACAAAACTTGAACCGTGATCTGAGATTACAATTTCTGTTGGTCATTCTGAAATCTGATCCCGTTGGCTGCCCTCTTCAGTGTTGATTATGAAGTTTAGAATCCAATCGTTTTTCTGAGAAGTGCGATCTGAGATTGATTTCCAGCGATGTGGAAAAAAAAGACAACACCGCTGATGGGCAAGTGCCGTTGCTGAGTTCGGATGCGGCCGCCCCGGACATCGCTGGGGCCTCTCGGTGACCACGTGGCCGGGGGCCGTTAGACCGCGACGGTCTTTCGTGCGTGGGAGATGTGGCGCCGGGAAACTTATTTCTCTACAGTCTTCTTTGACCTCTTCCACTACTCTCTCTCCTTCTGAATTATAAGGAAAACACGCGCTCCTTGTACAAATTCTATTTCGGAAGGATGTTTAGTGAAATATGAACATTTGCTTTCCCTAGTCTCCTTCTCGCCATTCTACTCTTAGGGATCTTAAAAGATTGACATAATTGCATGTATTTCACAGTTGAAGATCTTTTCCCTAGTTTATTCTTTGTCTTTTGACTTCGTTGTGATTTAAAATTTTTATTTGTTTGTAGTAAAACATATCAATCTTTCCCTTTACAGCTTCTGGGTTGATATCGTACTTAGGACAGCCGTTGATTATAAGATAATGTGCCCGTATCTTTTCTGTTATTTATGGTTTTAGTTTTTTAACTTATATCTTTGATCCAGTCAGAACTTTATTTGGCTGTTTTTCTTTTCTTCTTTTTGTTTCGGAAGGCCTGAGGAAAGGACTTGGCCTGTTATTTTTTCTTAAATTATTGACTAGCCAGTTGTTCTATCTCCCTTACTTTACTTTTTAAATACCACATTGTTCTTTCTAAGTTCAAACAAAGGAAAACAAAGCTTTATATGGTCAGTGTATCAGCTCTTCTGCTTTTTGATCTGCAACAAAAGTTTGCAGTATCTCAGTGGTACTGATAAACACAGCTCCAGGGAAAATTGACATAAAAGAAGGGATTTATAGCACATTCAATCTGTTTTTCATTTGAAGTAGAATGCTTTTCTGATTTATTTAAGAGTACACTAGAATGGTTGAGGAGAGCTTTTGATGGAGAATTTGTTGACAACTGAATTTTTATAAAGCCATAAAATGACAGATTCTTGGTTATGGGAAAGTCTTTTTGTTCAGTCAGAAGACAAAGTACAACAGACAGTTTCAGAATTCAGTCATTTTCAGCCAGCCATAGCTCTGAAGCTATGCAAGGAATGTGTATTTCATTGAAACTCAGCTACACCCTGAGCTAGACTCTTGCTGACAGACCAGGCGACGAAGACAGATGTCTATCTCGGTTCTGGAGATGGTGCTTTGGTGAAGCCAACCACCTGTCGAGGCCTGTGGACTCGAGGGGAATCTGACTGGTACAAGTCGCCTAGAACTACCTCATGAAATAAGACTTCCTTTCTTTGTCCCTCTTCCAACCCCTCTTCACACCCCCATGCTTGGAAACTTCTTTTTAAAAATTTTACTGACTATATTGGGGTGACAGTGGTTAATAAAATTATATAGGCTTTAAGTGTACAATTCAAAATTACATCATCTGTGTGTTCATTGTGTGTTCACCACCCAAAGTCACATCTTCTCTCGCCATGTATTTGACCCCTTTACCCTTTCCTGCCTCCCCCATCTCCTTTTTCCTCTGGTGACCATCATACTGTCATTTGTGTCCATGAGTCTCTGTTTCCCTCATTTGCTCATTTGTTGCTTTTAGTTTTATGTCCCACTTCAGTGAAATCATATGGTTCTCAGCTCCTTCTGACTTGTTCCGTTTAAGGTGATAATCTCAGGATCCATCCATGTTGTTGCAAATGGCAGTGCTTCATCTCTTCTTATGGCTGAGTGATATTCCATTGTACGTATGTACCACAGCTTTATCCAGTCATCTATGGAAGGACACTTCGGTTGTTTCCATGTCTCGGACACCGTGAATAACGCTGCAGTGAACATCGGGATTCATGTATCTTTTCGGGTAAATGTTTTCACGTTTTCCAGGCACATACCCAGAGGTGGGATTGCAGGGTCACGTGGTAGTTCTATTCTTAGTTTTTTGCAGACCCTCCATACTGTTTTCCTTAGTGGCTGTACCAATTTGCATTCCCACCAGCAGCGTGTGAGGGTTCCTTTTCCCCACAACCTCTCCAGCACTTGCTGTTACGTGTCCTGTAGATGACAGCCATTCTGACAGGTGTGAAGTGGTGTCTCATCGTGGTTTTGATTTGCATTTCCCTAATAGCCAGTGAAGTTGAGCGTCTTCTCATATGAGCGCTGGCCATTTGGGAGAAGTGTCTGTTCAGGTCCTTTGCCCGTTTTTAAATTGGATTGTTTGCATTTTTTCTGGTTGAATTTGTGGTTGAGTTGACTCCTTTATATCTTTTGAATATGAGCCCCTTGTTGGAGGGAGGTGTTGTTTGTGAATATCTTCTCCCATTCAGATGGTTGCCTCTTTGTCTTGTCGATAGTTTATTTTGCTGTGCAGAAGCTTTTTAGTTTGACATAGTCCCAATCATTTATTTTTCCTTTTACTTCTCTTGCCTTTGGGGACAATTCATAAACTCCTCTCTAAATCCAAAGTCCATGAGTTTAGTTCCTATGTTTTCTTCGATGCAACTTATTGTTTCAGGTCTTGTATTTAGGTCTTTGATCCATTTTGAGTTAATTTTGGTGTATTGTGACAGATAGCAGTCTAGTTTCATTTTTTTTGCGTGTGGGTTTCCAGTTTTCCCAGCACCATTTATTGAAGAGGTTTTCTTTTCTCTATTGTATGTTTTTGGCTCCTTTTCGGAAACTTACTTATCCATATATATGTGGGTTTATTTTCGGGATCTCAATTTTGTTCCATTGGTCTGTGTGTCTGTTTTTCTGCAATACCAAGCCGTTTTGATTATAGTCGCTTTGAAGTATAGTTTGAAGTCAGGGAGTGTGATGCCTCTGGACTTGTTCTTTTTTCTCAGGACTGCTTTGACTTTTTGGGGTCTTTTGTGGTTCCATACAAATCTGATGATTTTTTTTGGTTCTATTTCTTTAAAACTTCTGATGGAAATGATATGGGCTAAAATGATTATCTAAGGGACCGGGGGCCAGATAATCTGTAGCTCCGATGAATCCCATCACAGAGAAATGAATAGGTCAAAATAAATCACTGCCCATTGCAGCTAACAGATTCGGCCCAAATGAAGGACTGGTAACTGGACACTTCCGGTGGCACACTGTTGTCGGAGACATGGGAGAGTGTATCGGTGACAAGCGATGCTCCGATGCCAACACCTGGCTTCCTACTTGGCTCTGTTGCTTGGCAACTGCATGTTATTTATTATTTATTAGCGGCCGTGTCTTATTTAGTCTATTTCACTCTCAGTTTTCTTATATGTATAAATAGTATTGTGGGGATAAATTAACACAGATAAAGCATCAGCACTCAGTAAAGTTGAGTTAACACTTTTTTCATTCTTTGTTCTGTAAGAGGGACACTCTCTTTTAGAATCCATAACTTCAGGATTTAAAATTGTAAGGTAGTGATTAGAAACTAAAAGAGCTAGAAAGTTCTCAGGAAGGGCAGTTTAAACGATCAAGGAGATTGTGAGTCTTCAGCTCTGCGAGATGATGGGATGGAAATATCGAACTCCAGTTCGAAGAGTCAAACGCTGATGAACGGAAAGATCGAGAGTTCGTGCATCAGCAACACTGGAGGGACGAACAGGGCGTGGGGTCAGGCTCTCAGCGCTAGAGCTATGGGACACCTGTCAGACTTATCAGTCATCATCCTAAGGGATTATGAGGGACGCGTGTAGCACAGTACAGTTAATAAAATTAGAGAATGTAGACGAATTTAGAGATGAAGGATGCAAGGGGCTAGAAACTGTCCGCGGGCGCGTCATGCCTCCCTCCGGGCTTTCTTTCCTGAGGGTTTCAAAAGGGCTGTTTTCTCTCACTTTCTTTCCCTTTTCCTCTCCCCTCTCGACAGAATGATGCTCGCTGTCATCGTGTGAGATTTTCTTAGGTCCAGTGCGATTCTGCTTATGGTCTATGTTAAATCAGGGACATTAATAAATATGTATTAACCATAAAATAATCCCACATGGTTGTAAAATCTGACAGTTTATGATAATTTAGGAAATCACCGATTCTAAAAAAGCAATGATTTTGCATAATTTGAGGGCATTTAGGTGGTTTTCTTAGAGTAGGAAAAAAGCTATCATGCTGTATGTGTAATTTTCTGCAATTTTACCACTTAAGCTAGATGTATCTGCAAATGGCTTCTATATTCAGTAGGCTATGAAATAAATTGCCTTTTCTGGGTAGTAACACAGAGTAACGTAAAGGTCACTGTCATGTTTGAGATGTTTAACAACATTCATTGTGCTATAAATAACTGGCTAGCATTTCTACTTCATGAAACCTAAATGATATAAATTGGATTTTAAGATGTAAGTTATGTGGCAGATGAATAGATTGAGAACATGAATACGTACCATATTGCTATAGGTGTCTCTAATTAAAGTCCTTTTTGGATGTTTCTTTTAAAGTTAAAGTGAATATCTCTTACCATCTCTAGTTATCAAAGTCTGGGTTTGAGTTTGGTATTTACGGGATAAGCAAATCATGTGGAAGTGGACCTAGAAGTTTATAGTCTTGTCTCGGGCTGTCCCCAAACACTGTAGAAACTTCTTTAAAAAACTCTTCATTTTAATCTTGGCATGGTTCTCTTTTTCTTATAAACACTGATTTTATTTTGTGGCAGGTGCAGACAGTGTCTTGTTGACAGGGTGTCACAGCAGCACAACATCTCACTGACCAGCCCAGCTGGGCTTTGACAGCTTCACTGAGAAAGGACACAGTGTGGCCAGGGCACCGGCATGCAGAGCGAGTCCAAAAATAAGGGGCGGAAAGCCATTTCAAGACACACGATAAATAATTCATGGCCTTATCCAGGTCCCATCTTTAAATTCTACTTCCAAAAAGCCACTCCTTTAACTTGTTGAAAAACCGTTTTATTAGTTGAAAACCGTTTTATTAGTTGTCCCCTCACCAGCACTGCAGAGTGACCACTGTTGGCGAGCGTTGCCTGGTGCAGCGGTGGACTCTGGAGCGGGGACTTGGCTCCTGGGTTAAGGGTCTTAGGACCTCATGGAGGAGACAGACAGGCACATGACACTTGGCATGCGGACAGGCCAGAGGCAGTAGAGGTCCTCGGGGACATCCACGGGGAGAGCGATGAAGCGTGATGGAGAACTCAGGGAGAGCGCGTGACGGCCGTGGCTCTGAGGTGGCGGGCGGGCGGCGGGCACGCACGGGGAGCGAGGGCCTGTGAAGGCAGCTGGCGCACAGCGCGGTCTCGCCTCGCTGAGCCAAGGGCCCAGCTGAGGACTCAGCACGCGCCCTGGGGGCTGCATCCTGCGGGGACCAGATGGGCTTGGTCTGCCTCCCGGGGCAGCTGCCCATCCTGGAGGGGCCGGCAGGAAACCGAGGCCCGCGCAGCAGCGTGTGGGCCTCACGCAGGGCCGGCATTCGGTCGCCGTGCTGGTATGTGCCAGGTTGTGGAGCCAGGACACAGTCACCAGGATCTGCTCATGGCCGTGGAGACAGAGCCTATTGAGGCAGGTTAGGGACACAGCGTGGCGGGGGGGGTGTGGGGGGCGCGCAGCCCTGGAAGCTTCTCTGGCCTGATGTGTCCGCATCACACCGGGCACCTAGCAGCCCCGTTCCTTACAGAGCACTTACTGTTTACTGTTCGTTTCCCCAACGCGCAGGAGTGCCTCGGGGGCACACACCTTCCTCCTCGTCGTCACCTCTCACCCACACACCCAGAATAAGAATTTCCTGGAGGAGTAAGTTTAGGTTAAATTTGGCAATATTATCTGGTTTTTGAGAAGATAATATTAAAGGGAAAAGAACCCACAGAGTAAGCAGATTCAAGCAATAAAGTAGAAGTTCTACTCAAATCAGTGTTTGGCCCACAGGTAACTCGAAGACGGACACAGGAGCGGGGACACAGGAGTGGGGGACACAGGAGCGGGGGACACAGGAGCAGGGGGAGCTGACCGTTACTCACCTGTCGCCATCGCAGTGATGGGCCACCCCCGCGGGTCTGCGTCAGCACTTCTAATGTCCTGTCAGGTGTCTGGTGGCTCCGTGGCCACGTGGGTCTGTGTGACGGGCCCTCGGGGAGGAAGCCGACGGCGGGGACTTTGCGATCTAGCTGGGCGTGTGCTTCAGACTCTCCAGTGAGTCTGAGTTGCCTCAATGTCGCCTCCGAAATGGAACAAGTTTAAGGCTTTGTGGAAAGAGCCCTCGTTGTCTCGGCAGGAGCGAAGCGTGTGGAATGAAGAGCCTCCGACAGGATCTGGGGGACGAAGTGAACAGGATTCAGTGTCCGGGCGTTTATGAAGACGGGAAACATTCAGCCGTTCACTGTCAGAATGTATTTCGCATAAAAAGTGCGGGCGCTAGAACTAGGAGGGCCCCCCATCTCCTCCGCACGGACGCTGCCCGTGTCCACACCGAGGCTCCGGGGCGCCACGGTTCAACCCGCCGGCCTGCGCCCGCCTTCGCTCCCGCGAGGCACCAGACCCCGATCTCGGCACCAGACCCCGATCCCGGCACCAGACCCCGATCTCGGCACCGTCGCGATCCGGCTGCGTCTCCACGTCTTCTTAAAATCAGCTCCCGTCTTCTCGGGGCAGGTGGACTTGGTCCTCGTTCCTCGCCTCCGAAAGAGCCAAACCAAAACTAGTGTGGATGAGTCACGTGGGCAAACGAAGCCGCTGTCCGGGGAGGACGAGGGAGGGAGGCGGCCGTGAGCGGTCAGGCTCGGGCCGGGTCTGACGGGCTCCCTTCGATGAGCGGACGTCTCCAGGGACGGGAGCCTCTCTCAGCGCTTCCTGCAGCTTCCGGCTGGTGGACATCGGTCCAGGTCGGCCCTGGGCTCTGGGTGCCAAAGTGGGCGGCACCAGGGGAAGCCTGGGAAGCCAGTCACAGGTGTCGGTTCCCGGCCGAGCCCCCAGAGACGCCGCAGGAAGTCTGGGGTGCCCCTGGGCACTTGTCATTCCAGATTGAAAAAACAGAACAAAGCAAAACTGTACATTCCTTCCCGAGAAGAAAGCCCGGCGAGGCCGTAGAGGGTTTCCTGCAGCTTCTCCGATTTCTCCCTGACTTCCAAGCATCTTCTCGCCGCTTCGCCAGAATCGTGAGCTCTGCCTGATGACATTGTTGCAGGAAGCTCCCCTCCCCAAAGTTAGCCCGAGTCCATTTCTGTGGCTTGCAACCAAAACAAGCATAATCAATACCAGTGTTATTCGGTCAGAGTTGGCACATGATTTAAAAACCAACAGGCCCATGATTTAATAGCAATGACACATGACTTAAATCTAATAGGATTTAAATGTGGAAAATATGCTGTGGTATTTTTACACTGTGCAAACTTGGCTGAGCTGGAGCTCTCTCCCAGAATTCCTTTCCCCATATGGTTCTCAGTTGGATTTGGCCAAAAGAGAGATTTTTGTGAGGCTGGGAAGGTGGAAGCGAAACTGAGCCATTATGAGCCGAAGGTCCTCGTGGTCACTGACAACGAGCGCATGTGGCAGGTGCATCCTCACGGCCTTGTTCGTGTCCAGATTTCTTTCACAAACGCCGTCCTGACCAGCAGCGACTCCAGACTCACAAGCAAATGTGGCGTCAAGAGCCTCTGGCCTCTCTCCCTCCATCCTTCCTTGTGGTCCCGTCCGGCAGCTGGATATTCTCCCGTTTGTCCGCGCACTCCAGGACTTCACGCGGGAGGGCCCTTTTCACTAATCCTCCGGCATCTTTCTGACTGGTGATTTCTTCATCCTCAGCAGTTGTGTAGGTCTGATTCCTATGAGAAATCTCTTGCTCGAAACAGTCGTGCAGGTTCCTTCATGGTCAAACCCTGACCGCTGTAGCTGCTGGTGCTGGATCAGCTCTAGGAGAACAGAACATTAAAGATGGTGATTTATTATTTATTAAAGAGGGTTAGGGTTAGGGTTATAATGGGTCCCGTGATCCAATTAGATTTACAGACATTGATGTTCTCGCTGTCACTAGCAAAGGGGACACTGGCAGTTGACGGCACGCAGTGGCAAAATAGTTTCTTAAGTTACTACCAGTAACAAAACGCTAAAAGAAGCCAAGGCCTTGGGTCTCTAAGCAGTTGCTGCTGTAGGGCGAGCTCTTTGGAGAAAGCGGCTGCTTTGGTATTGGCCAGTCGCTTCGAACGCACTGGAAACTGGAGAATGAAAATAAGCTCAGGGCTTCAAATCTCCTGGTCAAGGTCTGGGTGACGGATAAGAAAGCTTCTGAGATTGCGCTCAGAGAAACTCACAGGTCCTACAAAACTTCTTAAAACCAGACCCAAAGTCTGATCTGCACAATAGCCGAATCACAAGCCACCTCAGACTTTTGGGGTTTCTTCTGCTGGAATGATTGACTGGGAAGGAGGAGGGCCCTGGAGACGGGTGGGCCGCGTGGGCTGGTCTTAAAGGTGCAGAGCGACTTGCACCTCACAGTTGCAGGCAGACGCACCTTCCCCCTGACCTGAGGAGAGCAGCCCCGCCTGGCCTGCAGGAAGTTGTCCAATAGACAGGCTGATATGCGTTTGCTTTCCCTGCCCGAATGCTTCTTCAGAATCCACTGCCCATGAACTTCAGATGACTCGTTCTGGTAATTCACACAGCGTTGCTTTTGACACGGAAACGAATTTTACAGGAAAATGTGAGATTGGAATTTACTGATATTATCATGTTGCCTGCACCCAAGGCAGCTGACCTCATCAGTGGGGTAGGGTTTTTTTTTTTTTTTTGCATACTTAGAGTGCTGGCTGGGTGGCAGCACCCTGTGGGCTGGAGGAATGCCCCCCAGGCTGTGGTTTTTGCTCTGCATCGGCGACTGTCACCCGCTTCAGAGGACCGACTCATGACAGGATGCTGCCGCTGTCCCCAGAGCGGGGATTCCGAGGTCCGCGGATGAAGCACAGGAAGCGGGAGGAGCTTTACTTGCTGCAGACCTGGTTGTTTTTGGTCCAGCCCCTGCAACTGCAGGCTCTCCTGGTGTCGAGGTGTCCCCTGCTCCGCGTCCCGCGTGTCCCTTCTGACGCCAGGTGCGCCTGACTTTTCACATGAGGGGTGACCAGGTTTTCTTTGCCTATTTGGGCATGATGTTCAAGGGTATAAAACCCGAAGAGAGAATGAAACTGTACCCCACGTTTCCTCCTTCACGTCCCGTACCCTCCTCTGCTCATGACCGGGAAACTTGGGTATAAAATTTGGTCATGGCCATGACCAGGCATAGGTATTTCACCATCGGTCCCCAGCACTGGCTGTCACTTGAACCAGATGGCTCTCCTTTTCCTCCTCCCCAAAGCCACAGAGACTTCAGTACTTTGACTTTGAGATACTAAATGATTCCATTTAGTTCAAACTTGAGTCTTCCCTTCCCAGGTTGAAAGAAAAAAATACCTCCTTCTCTTCCTTTTCTTAATTCTTCAAGACAGCTGGACTGTTGCCTAGTCATACTGGCAGATCACACCCCTAATTTATGCAGGATGATAAAGCCCCATCCATGCTGATTTTTAGTGCACAGAAGCATATGGAATCGGAAAGTGCCAGACCCAGCTCCGCACTCCAGGAACGTGTGGGAGGGCTTACCGGCACCTACAGGGCTCGAAACTCATAAAACAGCCGAAGTTTTCTTTCGTTACCCTCGTTTTTGTGTATTTTAGGCTATATTTCTAAAAGGAATATATTTATGAAGAATAGAAGTATAATACGTTGCTTAAAATTTTTCTATGCATCTTGCTATTTAAAAGGATTTCATTATTTTTAAAGAATTTCTGGTAAGGCTTTCTTTTAAAAATTTCAACGTGCATTATCTCCAGTGTTTTTTAATTGCCATTTTTCCTTCTATACCCATAACAATCTTATGAAGTTAGAGTGTAGTTAAGTCCTATTTGATTCAATGAGAATTTGTCATTTAATTTGAAAACTGGAAAGCGGGGACTATAAGCGAAGTGAGATCTTACTTTCCGCTTTGAGTACAAGGCTGGCTCCTTCCGTGCTGACGGGGGCATGCAGAGCCCAGAGGAAGTCGTGGCTTTCCCTGGGCACAGTTCACGTGATGCACAGCCTCTGCCCTTTGCCCTCAGCAGTGAACCGGGCCCGGGTCTTCCCGCACCTGCAACGCTCATTCTCAGAACATCAGTTCTCTCCATACTCGAAGTCAATGACATCTCTAGTTAGTGGGGCAAATCTATTCCCTGGAGTTTGCACTTTGTCTTGTCCTAGAGATAAATTTAAGTATGTTGACATAGTTCCAAGTATTAAGCAAGTTTTTATTAAAACAAATGTTCTCAGCCACTCAAGCAGACAAAGGCACTGAGCCTGAGTGAGGAAACAAAGCCCCAATCAATCAAGATGGGAGAACTTTCCGGAGTAAGACGATTCTTCCAGCCCACTTATTTATCCATATTTTTATGTAAAGTGATACAAATGTAGACGCAAACATGGTGTTTACTTGCAAAGGCCCAGTGAAGCCGGCGGCATTAAAGTCTGCTACCTTCATCAGGTTTCTCGTGCATGGCGCCGACGCAGGCATGACTTGCTCTCTGGCACGCACTTCCTCTCCTGCTGAGAACTCCCCACTTTCCCAGAGCCGCGGCCCCTCCCTTCTCAGCGCTGTGCTCTAAGTGGGCTGTTCCCAGGCTCGGCCAATCAGCGCATAGCACCCCACGCAGTGCCAGGTCATGGAGGGTCCTGTGGCCCCCGAGAGTGTACTCGAGGCCACTCGAGGCCGCTGCTGCTCCTGCGCCTGCGCGAGCTGGAGTGCCGCGTTTTCCCCGTGGGACCTGGACCTCAGAGGAGCGGTGGCTCCGGGGGCTGCCGCTGTCAGGTGGTCACGGGGAAGTGCGGCCAGCCTCAGGGCAGCGTCTCAAAGGAATGGAGACGGAAAAGGTGGCTTTCCATCCCAGTCATCGAGCCTTGCATGAAGATAGGCCCGAGGTCCGAGCCGGGACTGTCCCCCCTCCTCTGTGGCTCCAGTCTCATCGTCAGCGGGAACTTTCTAATGGGTGCATTTACCCAAATTCGTGGCTCTGGGATAGAAACAGTCCTGACTCTAAGGACTCACAGCCCTTGAAGGAGCACACGCACGCGCACACACGCAGTCTCACAATCCCGCACGCATGCTCACACACATGTGCACACTCAGAGGGTGCAGCTGGGCGAAGCCCAGCGCTGGGACATCGGGACATCGGTCATGTGGCTTTTCTACAAAAACAAAGAGCTGTGACAGTAGCGATGAAGAGAACGATAAGTTTAGGCGGCATTTAAAAGTAGAAAGGGCAGGACCAGATGACGGATAGGACGCAGATAAAGGGAAACGAGCACTCGAGAAAGGTGACGGGCTTTGGGCTCCGACTCTGCGTCTGCCGATTCCCTGCCCCCACCCGCAGCACGGTGAAGCGGGGCGCACTCGGTTCTCGCGACGTGCTGTTCCCATTATCGCGTCCCCAGCACCTTTCATTGTAATAAACATGGCATAAAATGTCAATTTAAATAATTGCTGTGTACAGATGTAGACTAATTTAATCTCTTATTTTTGACGTTTAGGTTGTTTACTCTCCTTAAATGTTATAAACCATGTTGTTACAAGTATCTTTAAAGCCAAACATTTATTGGTTCTTAATTCTTATTTCAGGCTATTTCTAGAAAAGGAATTGCTGCATTTCTAAGGCCGCTGGTAAATATTGCCAAGTTGTTCTCCAGACGGCATATGTCTCCAGATTCTCACCAAACCACCTCCCCTTCGATTCGAAGCGTCTTGTGAAAGAAACTTTGCCAGAATAAGGTAAGTTCCAGTGGCATACATTTAAATGTTTTAGTGGCTACTGTTTCTTTAGCCTAATTTCTCCTTAAATACTTGGGGCACTTAGAGATTTTCATGGTGCTGGCGAGAACTGTGGTCTCTTTCAGTCTTATGTATAGCTATCAGTTTTCTTTTTGGGAAAATAGAAATAATTTCAAAAATCGGCTTCAAAAATTGTCTGTATAGTACTTGCTAATCCATTGGTAACTAGTAACTTTGTTTCTCCAGCTGGTCAGTAACCCCCCCAAATATTTGCTGACAGCTCCTCCTTGTTTTAGATAATGTGGATGGGCCTCTCCGCTCCCTGAGGTGGTTTAGGTGCGTCCAGTCGTGATGATACGATGACAGTCGTGGGACCTGCCTTTCGTGTGGTGCTTCCTATGGGGCAAGCACTGTTCTCCCAGCCCCCTGCAGACCGATGTGTGTTGTCACCCTCGTGAAGCAGTCAGAAAACCACCTTGCTCCGTGGGGACTGTGAGCCTAGTGCACTGACCTGCTCTGAGTCGGGGGCAGCACGTGCACACTGGGAGGGCTCTGAGTCTGGCGTGCATGGGGGGTCGGCAGTGGCTCCCACACAGGGCAGAGGAGGCATTTGCCTGTGTGCTCTGAAGCTTTTACTTTCGAAGACATCTAGGGACCTCACATTTGCTTTAAGCAGTGTCCACCTGAGGAGCTGTTGCCTTGTCCGCGGCAGAGGGTGTGACCCTTGAGACTTCTTCTGAGTTCGTTCATTATTTCCACCCGTTTTGCGTTTGACCCCCTGACCTCGCGTCTGGCCTTGTCGTTCTACTAACAGACTGTAGGTCAGGCTGCTGACGCCTTTCCAACCGAAAAATCCAGTGTTAGCGTCACATCGTTTTGTCCCCATCCACCCATGTCCAGCACCCCCACCTCTGCCAACCAGCATCTGTTGTCCATATCTGTGGGCTTTTCTGTTTGTTTGGTTTTTTGTTTGTTTGTTTTCGTTTTTAGATTCCATGTATACGTAAAATCCTATGACATTTATGTTTTTGTCTTGACTCATTTCACTTAGCGTGATGCCCTCAAGGCCCGTCCTGTAGTTGTGGATGTCCAGATCCCTCTCTACAGCGGCGTGACCCCGCATTCTGCACGTGTACCGCCTTCCGCTCACCGTTCCTTCATCGGGGGGCACCTGGGTTGTTTGTGTATTTCGGCTGTTGTAAATAATGCCGCAGTGAACATGGGGGTGCTGATATCTTCTTGAGTTAGTGTTTTCTGCTTCTTTGGACCAATACCCAGAAGTAAAATTGCTGTCAATATTAATTTTTCAGTCCTTGTTTATCTGGCATCTTTCAGAAATTAAAAACCTTCACTGTTCCTTCCCCTGTGAAAGTCTCTGCCATTCATCGAGCCATCGAGCCAAAACCCTGGGAGCCATCCCATGAGACCTCCCGCACGCGCGTCCCGTGCCCCTGCCTCTGGCCTTCGCATGCCCACCTGTTCCACTGGACAAACCTGTAGGCCCTTTTTGGTGTAATTTCTAAGCCAGTCTCAGTGGTCTAGTGCAAGCTCTAGCATTCCCTGTGGTTTGGGCTGTTACACATTTAAAAATTTTTTTAATTTAATTTTTTACCTCTGAGCATTATGCAAAGCAATTACAGAAAGTGATTTTTGAGAGCTACTGCGTGCAAGGCATTCCCCGAGTCTTCGCTGTATTTAGCAGTCACTGCAATCCTGATAGGCGCCTTACAGGTTAGGGTGCTGAGGGAGAAAGAGGCTCTCCCAGACGAGGGGGCAGTGGCCGTGTCCCAGACGAGGGGGCAGTGGCCGTGTCCCAGACGAGGGGGCGGTGGCCGTGTCCCAGACGAGGGGGCAGCGGCCGTGTCCCAGATGAGAGGACAGTGGCTGTGTCCCAGATGAGGGGACAGTGGCCGT